>NC_087352.1:3136797-3446727 GCF_030014295.1 Loxodonta africana | reverse complement strand
ACTGGCAAGAGGGTGTGCAGCACAGAGGTCCAGCGTGGGCCTTTGAGGTGAGCTATGTGCCCCACCGCTCACCTGAAGGGGGCTTAGGGGTCCCTGGGGTTGCTCTCAATGGAATGTTGGGAGGATGCCGAGATCTCTGGGGGAAATTAGAAGGGACCATGGGAGCCCCAGCTGTGATTCTTAGTGGTATACCGGAGGCATCCGTGGGCATCCCAGCAGCCCTAACCTTCTAAATAGACCCAGAACCTTCCTGTTCTCACTCTCCTCTTCCCTGGTCCCCTCAATCTGTTCCCAGACACAGTCAGAAGGACACTGTGGACACCTCCCTCCTCTGCTCAGGACTCTCCCATGTCGCCATCCCACTCAGAATAAAAAAGTACCTCCCTGTGGCCTGCAAAGCCCCACATGCTCTGCCCTGGCACCTCACTGACCCCTTTTCCTCTCACACTTCCCCTCCATCACTCTGCTTCGGCAGCAGTGGCCTCCCGATACTCATTCCAGGCACCTCTCAGGGCCTCTGCAGGGCTGTTGCCTCTGCCCAGACTGATCTTCCCCAGATCCCTACATGGACCCCTCTCTCATCTCCTTCAGGTCTTGGCTTAGGTGCCAGATTCTCAGCGGCTCCCACCTTCCCGCACTCCCCTTCCCCACAGCCTGGCTCAATTTTTTTCTTCTCACCATAACCCTAACCACCTTCTAACAAACTAACTGATTTAGTAATTCGCGATGTCAATTGTCTGAATCCACCACAGGAATGTACGCTGCATGAGGGTAAGGACCGCTGTCCTGTTCAGCCGGCACCAAGTAGATGCTCAGTAAATACACGATGAAGGGAGGGAGGGTGGGGGAGAGAGAGAGAAAAGGAGGAGAGAGACGCAGGAACTGGCTTCCTAGGTCAATCTTTGCAGGTGGGACTGGCCAGGAGAGGGAATCCCTCGTACCCAGGTGAGCGATGAACTCCTGGGAAATGTCCATCCACCGCAGCAACTGCTTCAGGAAGCCAAAGGCGAACCGCTTCTCGATGGATGACGTGTCCAGCTCCATGTCCTTAAGGCCCCTGCATGTAAAGGCAGGGAGAGGGGTCAGTCCAGGCTCAGGTCCCGCCCCTGTTTTCCACTTCTATGGCCCCGCCTCTACCACTATCCCCCCACCGGCCACGCCTCCGCTCCCCAGGCCACACCTCTTTTAGCATCTTCTCTTTACTCCGCCTCCGCTCCCCAGGCCACACCCCTCAGCCTGGTCCCCTCTGGCCCCGCCTCCGCCCCCCAGGCCACACTCCTCTCAGCCTGGTCCCCTCTGGCCCCGCCTCTGCCCCCCAGGCCACACCCCTCTCAGCCTGGTCCCCTCTGGCCCCGCCTCCACTCCCCAGGCCACACCCCTCTCAGCCTGGTCCCCTCTGGCCCCGCCTCCGCTCCCTGGAGTCCCGTCTCGCCCAGCTTCTGCAGGGTGAGCTCCGCCCACGTTCCCCGCCCCTCCCTGGCCCATCCCCGCTCAGCCAGCATGCCTGGTGACCGCATAGCCGTTCATCTGCAAGAACTTCAGCAGCTCCTGGGCCTTTTCCCGATCTCGCGCCTTCTCCTTGGCAGTGAGCGTGTCGTAAGGGACCAGCAGAGGGTGGGACCCACCGCCTAGGACGGCAAAGGCCAGAAATGAGGGAGCTGGGGAGGGCCCAGGGCACTGTCATTGAAGGGCTCCCTGCAGTCGAGGTCGTGCATGATTACAGTATTATAGATAAGCATAACCCAAACAGTGCTCTCTGTATATTAGCTCATCACATCTTTATGGCAACCCTACGGCGTCAAATGCTATTATGATGCCCATCATACAGACGGAGAAACTGAGGTTCTGGAAGGTGAAGGTCCTTGTCCAAAGGCACACGGCGTTGCCACGGGTCTAACCTAGGCCCTTATGAGTCCGGAACCTATGCCTAAGGGACCTCGGAGAAGAGGTCTGTGCAGGTGGGGTGGGTGCCCTCACCCTTGGCCTCCAGCTCCTGCTTCTTCTTCCGCCCCCACGTGTTGTGGTAATTTTCCGCCAGCTGTTCCGCCATGGCCTGGGAGAGGATGCAGAGTCCAGGACCAGATCCGGAAGACACTCCTCCCCGACAACAGACCCCATCATGCCCCCAAATAAAGGCCCGGGCATCGCACCTGCAGCTCCCGGGACAGGGTAACTCCGCTGAGGTCAGGGGGCTGGGGGTTGTAGCCCTCTCGAGGATCGTAGGTCTGGGAGGATAAGGAGGAGCAGGGGGGCTTGATGGGCTAGCAAGAGGCCCAGGCCAGCCCCTCCTCCAGGCTCCGGCCCCTGCCCTCGCCCTTTGCCTTACGGTTCTTCAGATCATGGCCCTCTTCGCTGCCAGCTCTCTCAGCCTTCCCCTGCCCCCCTCTCTTGGCCCCACCTCTCTCCCCACCCCACCTCCCTTCCTTGGTTCCTCTCCTCTCCGCATCCCATCCTTTTGATTCTCAACTCCCCCTCTTGATCCCGCCCCCCGTCCTGGCCCCACCCCGGCCCCGCCTCCCCGTCATGGCCCCGCCTCCACCTGGGCACTCTGGGATATCTTCCTTGTTTTTTTCTTCTCCGTCTTCTCTTCCTCACCCTCCCTGGCCTTCTCTATAGTCCATTCCCAGGCAATCATGGCCTTCAGAGACTCCTTGATGGGCCAGCGGTAAATCTCTTTGTCCTGGGGTGGACAGGAAGGGGGGGCATTAATGGAATGGGCAAGAGGGAGGTGGAACCCCAACATCCTGGGAAGGGGAAAGCTCCTGCCACACAGCTAGGAAGCCGTCTAGCCAGAATTCTAACCCAGGTCCTTTATCTGCTTTGTAACAGGGGGTGCTAACCAAACTCTCGTTATCCCATTTTACACATGGGAAAACTGAGACTCAGTTTAGTCATAGTAGGAGTCTGGTGTCCTGCAGCAGAGGCAACTAAGTTTGAGGGGTGGCAATGTCCATGGATGGGGACCCCTAACCTGCAGATCCACCTAGATTCAAACCTGTGGGGCTGCCTCACCCCTTCCTGAACCCCCAAATCTAGGGGTTTCATTTTGGAACCCAACATTGAGCCACAAGGCTTAGTCACCTTCTCTGAAAAGGTCTTGTAGGGTCTCAGCATGTGGTGGGTCTTCAGTTCTTCATCTATGTTCTCCCCATAGGACCAGTTGTTCTGGATCTGGAGGGGGAGAGGGGGCAGAATGGGGGGAGGCAAAGCCAGGATGGGGTGAAGGGGTAGGCAGCAGCCTGGGGGACAGTGGGGCACTGGCTGAGGGCTCCAGAGAAGCCTGAGGGTCCCAGGGAAATCTAGGGGTCTTGGGAAGACTGGGGATCTTGAGGAAAGCTGGGGGTCCCAGGAAAATCGGGGTTTTGGGAAGGCCTGGGTGTAGGAAAAGCTGTCCTGGGGAAGGCCAACAGGGATGGGGCTCCTGGGGAGCGGAGGCCCTGATGCCAACCTTGTCGAAGGCCCACTTCTCATGAGTGTACTCTGCGTACTTGTTAATAAAGGAGTCAAGCTTCTCTGGGATGATCACGCTGTTGGGGGTGGGGGGAGGAAGAGGAAAGAGTCAACAGATACTGGGGCCAGCCCCTCCCCCCCCTTTCACAGCTTGCCTTTCCCAGCCCCCAGGCCTCACTTGAGGGTCTCCACAGGCCGGGGGTCAAAGTTGCCTTCAGCATCCACTGTGGCCTTTTTCTCAGCCTTGGATGAGTACGACGCGTCCACATAGTCCGGGGGCAGGGCCCCTGCGATGGCGCACAGACAAGGCATGGCCATTCGGTACAGATCCGGGTCATACTTCTGCAGATGCCAGGATGGGGTGGAGGGTCACTTCCTTCAAACCCTGGAGCCCCAGAATCTCGAATCCACACCCTCCAGCCATCAACCGTGCTTCCTGAACCCCAAAACTTTAATTACATACTTCCTCCCTGAAGCCCAAACCTTAGATCCACTTGAAACCTCAAACCACCCCCATATTCATCTCCAAGCTCTGCTCTATCCTTGGATGGGCCTCTGGCTGAACCTTCTTCCATAACCCCCAAAGTGGAGCCTCAACCCATAGATCCTCCCAGATCCCAACATGCAAAACTGCCTCACTCCCTGAACCCCCAAACTTGGAGTTTCATTCTGAACCCCCAACTCTGTGCCCCAAACTCTCCACACGGGTCCCTTTTTGGGAGCCCCCGGGTGACCCAGACCTTATGAGCCAAGGAGTCAAAGATGCCCCAGAAGAGTTTACGAGTGAGGTGCAGCTCTTCCTCCGAGGTGACCCCAAAGTTGGCCCAGCCTGTGGGAAGGCAGTAGTACTTCCAGCAACGCTCATAGTGGTTCGTGAGGAGCTGGGCAGGAGCAAGATGGGGACACACAAAGGAGGGCGTAAGTGGATGGCAGACAAGTGAAGACCCAGGGAGGCTCAGGGGTGCCGTGCCACTGCTTTTAAATTGGAAAGGAGGTGGAAGTTATGCAAATGTATGCTAATAAAGAAAAAAGAATGCTTATTGAGGAGTGATGCTGGACCACTGATTATGCAAATTTGCATTCTAATTTAGAGCCAGGGTGGGCACTGCAGCTGGATTTGTCTGGTGGTACTTCACACAAGCATGACGGTAACTAATCGAAGGGTAGGGCAGTCTGCCAGTGAACATACGGAGGCAGCGATTTGCTCTTATGCAAATGAGCACGCCAAATAAAACCTAAGCAGCACCCTATGCACGTGGCAATTGGGAAGAGGCCTCATCATCCAATATGCAAATTTGAAATCAGGGGCTGATTTTTAGGTGTATCATGCAAAAGAGTCAAGATATTTGAGTTGGGGGGGTCTCTCCTTATGCAAACTAGCATGCAAATGAGCAAATAACAGGCGGGACAGGATACAAATTCAGAATAGCTGTGGGTACTGTTTACTTAAATAAATGCACTCATTTGAATGGTGGAAGGCCTGTGGTCTGGGCAGGGGAACAAGCCTGCTAATTAGGAGAAGTGGTGTGCCCCATGCAAATAGATGCTAATTGAGGCGAGGGCCGGCTCACCGTCAGGCACATAAACGCTAACTAGACAGTATTAGAGGCACCCATGACGCAAAACGGACGTGCTGCAAACCCTAGCGTGCAAACGAGAATGCTAATGAGGCTTCTCCGGGGACGGTGCCCTCACATTTGCAGGTTGGCTGGGCTGGGCAGGGCTGTGTTGAAATGAGCCGGGTAATTTGAGGGCAGAGCAGGCCAGTGGGTGGGGGGTGGAAATCAGCGCGCTAAGGCAGACGCGCCCTCACCTTGAGCGGCATCTTGGCGAACTCGTTGAGGATGGGCACGTCGAAGACCAGCCGTCGCAGCAGGTGCTGCAGCATGGACGGGCGGATGTACCTGCGGAGGCACGCACCGGGCGGTGGGATCGGCTCTCCAGGCCAGCCCTACCCCGCAGCTCCGCCTGGTCCCGGGCGCGCCCCACCTGCACAGCGCCATGAGGCAATCCTCAATGATGTCGCGCTGCGCCTTGGTGAGCGAGCGGCCACGGGACAGGCGGTACACGGTGTGAAGCATGGAGTCCACCATGATGGCGCGGTGCTCGGTTCCCGCGAAGAGAGGCGCGCACTTGGTGATGAGTGGCAGAACGGCCAGGCAAAGGTAGCGGTTCAGCGCCAGCGCCATCTCCGTGGTGCTGAAAGTGGCCTGCGGCGCGGGACAGGGCGGGGACCTCAGGTCCGCTGGCCCGCGCACCCCTACAGCTAGCTGCCCTGGCACTTGCCCTGGGCGACTCTGGGTAAAAGACCCATCTCCTGATAGTCCCCCAACCCCTGCTCCTCCCAGTCACTACCCCCTTTAAAACTCCCACAAAAGTCCAGAGGCTGATTAAGGAACACCCATGTCCCTGTTACCCAGTGTTACGGATTGAATTGTGTACCCCCAAAATATGTGTTGTAAATCCTAACCTCTAGTCCTGTGGTTAAAATCCCATTTGGGAACAGGCTATCTTTGTTATGTTAATGTCTGTAAATGTCCCTTTTTAGGGCTATTTATTTGCTGGAGAAACTGGGTCATTTATCCAGTGGAATTCCCACATTTTGGATTTGGCTGAGTTAAAGTGTTCCTCTGTCCTCTGTATCTCCTATAAACTGGTGCTTATAGATTCAAGGGAAACCCTGGAGGTGTAGTGGTTAAGAGCTATGGCTGCTAACCAAAAGGTCGGCAGTTGGAATCCACCAGGCACTCCTTGGAAACCCTATGGGGCAGTTCTACTCTGTCCTACGGGGTCACTACGAATAGGAATCGACTCGATGGCAATGGGTTTTGGTTTTATAGATTCAAGCTCCAGTCTTCTCTTTCCCAGTTAGTGGCAAACCGTTATTCCTCCCATTTTAAGAAAAACCTTCTCAACCAAGTTTATCCTCCAGCGACACCCTCATTCCTCGGCCTCACCTGTCAGCGACTCGTGTAAAGAACTGTCTATACTAGCTCTCTCCAGTGCCTCTGCTCCCAGCTCTCTTAAGCCCTCTCCAGTCAGGCTCCACTCTTACGACCTCCTGGACACTGTCTGTCAAGGTCCCCTGTGACCTCCATCTTGCTAAACCAGGAGCCGAGTCTCCGTCCCCATGGTACTGTCCTGCCACCTTCTGTTGTGATTATCCTTGTTGTCGTGCACAGGTCTTCCTGTGTCCATGGCGCTGAACCACCACTGAGAATGACTATTCTCATAACCTGAGGTCTTAGAGACTCCCACCACCCAATCCAGACCTCAAGAGTCTTCCTCAGTTTTTGTTTTCTATCTTGATGCAGGGGGTGGAGGGCTATGATATATACGAGATCCTGGATCAAACAATGGTGCTGCCGCTGCTGCCGCTGCGCTTCCCACGGCCCATCTCACGTCCCTCTCTGGAGGCAGGGAGGGTGGCCAGGCTGGGCAGGGCTGCTCACCGTGTCCAGCGAGGCGGCTGCCCTCATATCGGGCAGGAACCCCACATCCAGCACGTGCAGCAAGAAGTCCTGGCTGTCGATGCCGTACACGCGGTCCAGGAAGAGAACCATGGATGCCTTGTGGTCCGGCACAAAGGATGCCGACATCTTTGGCTGTACCAGAGCGCCATCTGCGGGCCCGGAGGGCGGGCGGGGGGTCAGAGATGCCCTCCGGAGCCCTCCCCCCCCACATCACCCCGTTCCTGAGGCCCGTCCCTCCGCACCTTTGCCCAGGGTGGGGATCTGCAGGGGGAGGCTGATGATGCCCACCAGGTCGTCCAGGGGCACAAGGGAACGCAGGATGGCGCGGATCCGCAGGGCTTCGCCCTTGCCGGCTTGGATCAGCTGGAGGGAGCAGGTTGGCACGTCATCGGGGGCCCAATGTGGTTATCATGCCATTCCACCCCTTCCTGCCACACTGGCAAGTTACAGCGAGCCTCCATCTCATGCAGCTAACTCTAGAAGCCCAGTACTGGGCCCAAAACTGTGGGCCCTTCTACCTGCTGGGAAGGAAATCTCAGCAAGACAAGGAGGGCAAACTTTGCTTCTTTCCCTGAAGCTGTCTGCTACACCAGCAAATTGTTCTTGCAAGGAACACTTCTAACAAACCAGGCTTGTGAGACAGCAGGACTTGAGAGACTGTTGCTGTGTTCTGTGAAAGCAACTTTCAGTCTCCGAGATTTGATTAACACCTTACTAAACAATGCATTGCTCTCTGGAAATCGTATCCCAGCTGACAGCTCTATATTCTTTGTAAAACTGCCTCTTCCTTTTCCCGTGGATGCAGGGGTAAAACACAATAAATCCTAAGGCTCTTTTTGAGTTTCTTAGTTACATAGAGTCTGCTCTCATTTAAATAAACCCTTGGAGAGCAAGGACATGACAAAGGGTGTTACCTCCCCAAGTCTAGTTGTTCCTCCTCCCTTGGCAGCTGTTGTTCCCCTCCTTCAGGAGGCCCTCCCTGACTTCTCAAGCATGCCCAGCTGCCTCCTCCTTCGGGGCTGCTGCAGCTCCACAGGCTCCCCTCATCCCAGCCCACCTCTCTACCTGCACCGCCCCCATCCCAGCCCAACCCCTCTGGGCCGCCATTGCCTGGTGATGGTCTACTTCCCCCATTGGACTAGGAGATCCGTGAGGGAGGGGGCTGAGGCTGTCTTGGCTACTGTTCTGTCTCCAGCATTGCCTAGCCCAGGACCACCCACACTGCCAGTGCTCAAACAATGTTGCCCAATGCCTGAATGAAGAGGTTCAAGGTCCGCCTGCACGTGCCCTCCCGGCCCCATCCCGCCCTGGCCTCTCGGGTCTCACATGCATCTCTGGCGCACAGCGTCCGAGGAGGTCGATCAAGGCGGCGTAGAAGGACATGATGGCGTGTCCCAGATGCACCCGGTTCTCCTCAGGGGGCTCCTCCCCGAAGCTGCAAAGAAGGCGGATTGGGTGGGGAAGGCAGCAAGGGGCGCGGGAGGGCAGGCTGCCTTGTGGCAGAGGGGGCCGGGGAGACCCACTGCTCTCGCCGCCGCTCCCTGCGCACGCCTGGGCCGTCACGCGCGGGGTCCTCGGAGATGCGGATGGCTTCCTCGATGGCCGCCAGCAGCCCCGAGCCGCCCTCGCCTCTCAGCGCAGGTCCGAAGCACTCGGGTTTGCGGATGAGCAGCCGAACCACCACGTTAGCGTTCTCCTCCACGCTCTCGCCTGCCGTCGCCGCGGGGTCGGGAAGGTTCATGAGCACTGCCCAGGGACCCTGACTCCCTGTGTCCACTTTGAGGGACCCCTGCCCAGGCCAGGCCTGTGACCCCACACCCCCACCCTGCCACCTCCTGTCTCACCATTGACGAAGACCGCAAAGCGCAGGAAGTCCAGGTATCGCTCGCCCCCACAAGGGTTCCAGCCTATGTCTGGGTACCCTTTGGCCAGGAGCATGGGGCAGCTTTGGAGGCCGCAGCCTGCCAGGTAGGACACCACCTGGGGGGCCATCAGGGAGCTCAGCCGGAGGCCAGACCCACACCAACTTCCTCCCCAAGGCTCAGGGCTCTGCTGGCCCTGGAGCCCCTCAATCCCATTCATCTCTGGATCCCTTGGCAAATGAGAACCCTGACTACCCTCGTCTGCTGCCTGAACCAGCAGAAAGCCTCCTTTTTGGCCTCCCTGTTCCCACCCCCTTCTCCCGAGTGTGTTCCCCATGCACAGCCACAGGGAGCCTGTGAACACCTGAGTCAGATCACTCCTCTGCTTGAGACCCTCCCATGGCTCTGCCTCACTCAGGAGAAAAGCCAGAGTCCGCCCTGTGACCCACAGACCCCACACAACCTGCTCCATCAACCTCCCTGTCCTCACCTCTCATCAGTCTTCCCCTCACTCTGTTCCATCCACACTGGTCTCCTTCCTGTTCCTCAAACTCACCAGGTTTACTCCTGCCTCAGGGCCTTTGCACTGGCTGTTCCCTCTGCCTGGAATGCTCTTCCGCCCTGACGTCCACATGGCTCCCCTTTACCTCCTTCAGAGCCTACTCCAATGTCTAGTGAGATTCTCTCTGGCCACTCTTATCTAAACTTGACACCTTTCTGACACTTGCTATTTCATTCATCAATAGCTAACACACTAGATATTTTACTTATTCGTCTTGTTTATTATCTATCTTCCAAACCAGAACATCAGCTTCGCAAGGACAGGATTTTTTTACTCTCTTGGTCACTGTCATATCCCTGCTGCCTTGGACAGTCCCGACACATAGTAGGTACTCCATAAATATTTGTTAAATGAAGGGTAATACAATAACCAACCAACCAACCAAACAAACAAACAAAAAAAACTCATTGCCGCATTTCAATTCCAACTCATAGCGACCCTATAGGACAGAGTAAAACTGTCCCACAGGGTTTCCAAGGAGCAGTTGATGGATTCAAACTGCCGACCTCCTGGTTAGCAAATGAGCTCTTAACTACTGCACCACCAGGGCCCCAATACAGTAACAGCTAACCATTGTTGGCCCTTACTGTTTTCACGGTGCTCATGGGTTTAATTTAATCCTCAGGACAACCCCACGAGGTTGTTTCTATTATGACGATCATCCTACAGATAAGGAATGTGGCCAACTTGGTCATTTGCCCAAGGTCACACAGCAGGCGAGATGGGGAGGGGAGTTGAACCCAAGCTGCTGAACCCCCGAGCCCACACCCTTCACCGTAAACACAGAAGTAGAGGCACAGAGAGCTGGGAAAAGTGCCAGGGACACATAGCTGGGAGGGGTGGGGCATGGATCCACACTCAGCCCTTGGTGCCCCATAAATGAGCAAATGGGTCCCGTCTTCTCCCTGCCAATTACTCTCCTTCTGATTCAGCCCTGGACCATCCAGAGTTGCCCCGTAGAACGGGCCCAGAATCAGTAGGTGCCCTGAAAGGCCAGGTAGGAGCCCAGCTCCTCCCCAGACCAAGGGGCCAACCTCCACCCTCCACACCTTTTCCAGGTCCTGCTCCTGCAACGCCAAGGCCAGCTCGTTGTTGTCGATGACAGAGGCGGCCGCCACGTCCAGAGGCGTGGAGCCCTGCATGCCTGTGGGGGCGAGAGGTGGTGAGAATGATCTTCAGAGGTGCATAGCAGCCTGTCTTCCTCCTGCTTGTCTCACCTCTTCCAGGAAGCCTTCCTTGACCACCCCCTTTCCAGGTCAGGTCAGGTGCCTCCTCTGGGCTGTGCTTCCCCAACTCTAGCCTTGACCACCCTGGGCTCTTGCTGCCTAGGATGGGTCTGTCTTTCCCAGTACACTGTGAGGCCCATGAGGGCAAGTCCCAGAGCTGTCTCAGTCACCACTGTGTCCCCAGCACTGCCCAGTACAGGGTCAGACCCAGGGTTGAGGGTGTGTGTTTGTCGAATGGCTGAATGTGTGAGTGAGCCAGTGGATGAATAGGGCAGGCCTGGGTGGGCTGCCGGGAGTGGGCTGTGAAAGGGCAGGACCCCGGCTTGGGGGCGCTCACCCAGGCCGATGCCACTGTTTTCCAGCAGGTAGCTCAGGTGGTCGAACATGGAGCGCTGGTTCTGCCGGCTAATGCGGCAGAAGTAACAAAGGAAGCGGCAGCAACTGGTCACCATCTTGGGGAAGCGGATCTCCTGGGGGCAGGCGGGGCAGGTGGCTGGTCAGTGCCTGCCCTCAGTGGCCCCGTCCTGAGCTCCGGGGACACCGCTGCCTCTCACCTTGGACTCACCGCCGCCCCCTCCGAGGACGTTCACCATGACCTCCATGACTGTCTCGTGCATGCCCAGTGCACGCATCAGGTTTGGGTGTTGGTAGAAGACCCTGTTGTTCATGATGTTTCTGTGGACAGGTAGAATGCACGGGGTCACCACGGTCCAAAACCCGTTGCCATCAAGTCCATTCTGACTCATAGCAACCCTACGGGACAGAGCAGAACTGCCCCATAGGGTTTCCAAGGAGTGGCTGGTGGATTCAAACTGCCGACCTTTTGGTTAGCAATCAAACTCTTAATCACTGCATCGCCAGGGCTCTAGACCAGGGGCCAAGTGGGGCCCAATGGCAGGGAGAGCCCACAGACTTTGGGAAAGCCATCGCCACCACGTGGTGGTAACAGTTAACATTTATTGAGTGTTTACTCTGGGCCAGGCACTGCCCCACTTTATAAATCTTGGCTCATTTTATCCTTACGCCCACTCCAGGAGGCAGGAACTATTGTTATGCCTATTTCACAGATGAGGAAACTGAGGCATGGATGGAAGGTGGGCTCCCTAGAGCAGAGAGCTTTATCATGTCGCCCATTGTATTCTCAAGTACCTCCAACAGGGCCTGGCACACAGTAGGTGCTCAATAAATGTTTACTGAGTGAATGGATGAGACCAATGGGTGTGGCACACTTTGACATTGAGCGAGTGCTTAATCCGATTACTTTTATTATTACTACTGCTACCACATGTGTGAGCTCACTGAAGCCTCACTACGACTCAACAGGGGAGTCATGACCATCCTCCATATTACAGACGTCAAACCAAAGCTCAAAAAGTAAACCAACTTGTACACCAATGTTCAATGCAGCACTTCACAATAGCCAAAAGGTGGAAACAACCCTAGTGTCCACCAACAGATGAATGGATAAACAAAATATGGCATACCCACGTAACGTAGTATTATTCAGGCATAAGGAAAAATGAAGTCCCGATGCATGTTCTAACATGCATGAATCTTGATAAAGTGATGCTGACTGAAATGAGTCAATCACAAAAGGACAAATATTGTATGATCCCATCTCTCTGAAACAGGCAGATGTACAGAGACCAAAGTTTTTAGTGGTTACCGGGACAGGAAGGAGAGGGAGTCTTAGCTTAGGGGGCACTGGGTTCCTGTTAACGGTGGTAGAATAATCTGGAAATGGGTAGTGGTGATGAGGCTCCACAACATGACGTTACCGTACATGTAAAAAACGTTGAATTGTTAAACATTTTGCTATACAACCATGTGCTGCATAATGTCCACTCTGGCAACGTCCAACCGCGTACACCTCCGGGGTCCCATGCCGGAGTAAACAGAGGTAGTCAGGTGTGTAAAAGCCTAAGAAGTCAGAGTGACAGGTGGAGATTCATGATTTTTTTTTTCCAGATATGCACTTTCGAATGCTGCTGAAAAGTCAAGCAATATGAAGAAATATCTATCTTTTTTGTGTGTGTGCTTTAGGTGAAAGTTTACAGCTAAAGTTAATTTCTTGTTCAAATATTTATACACATATTGTTTTGTGACATTAGTTGCAATCCCCACAATGTGTCAGCGTGCTCCCCTTTCCACCCTGGGTTCCCTGTGTCCGTTTCACCAGTTCCTGTCCCTTCCTGCCTTCTCATCCTGCTTCTGGACAGGAGCTGCCTATTTGGTCTCCTATATCTGATTGAACTAGGAAGCGCATCCCTCAGGCGTATTATTTGGAAACTATATATATCTGTTACATTTACTGACATAGTGTCCAGGCAGGTCCTGGCATCTGCTATTTTCTAGTCTCTCCTTTATGGCATAAATCACCCCTGAGAAGGTGAGAGGGGTTGGGGTTTAGAGTGTAGGTGAAGAAGCTGGCCTAAGGTGGGAGGAATCGTTTCTCCTTCAGTGTAGCCGGAGGAAATCCACGCAATTGTTGGTTTCCTGGCTTCTATTTACTCTGGGAACTGGAAGAAGGTTGAAGATGGAACATTGGAGGAGAGCGGAGGTCTGACATGTCCGCTGAGATATTTGCAGCAGCAAGAGCGAAGGAGAAGGATCGATTTGGAAGTGAAACAACAGGTTATTCAGCCACATGGAGGTGGACCATCAGCCAGTGCTATCGCTCACGGTTTAGGCATGCTCGCACAACGTCCGAATCACCTAACGTCCTGTTTCACGGAATCTATCATGGACATTAGGTGGTGCGTGACTATATATTTTTACTACAATTTAAAAAAAAGAGTAAATCTCATGCCAAGAGTCACAGTGAGTCAGAGCTGCTACCCCAGGGGTGGGCTGAGGGGTAAGGGAAGGGGACATTGGCCCAGGGAGATGGGCTAGCTGCTGGGAGAGGGAGCATATCATGCTGAGGAGGGGCCAGAGTTGGGGGAAGGAAACGTTAAGTATTTCAGCCAGAGGACCCCTGGGGTCAGGCTGCAGCTGGGAAAGGCACCGCTGTCTCCCCTGGGGATGAGCAGTCAGCGGAGGGAGGAAGGGCTCACCCGATGCTCTGGATCATGAGGTTCTCCTCCTGGGGGCCCATCTGCACGATGAGCAGCGAGCGGATCTGGCCGAGGCACTCAAGCAGGCTCATGGTGTCATCCACAGAGGACGGCGAGATGGTGTACGCCCGCGGCATGGCGCGCAGCAGCTCCCCAAGCCCATCGTACTGCCGGTGCAGGAGGCTGAACATGGCCCGAACCAGCTCAGGGCTCTGCACAAAGTCCTCCCGGGCCCAGCGCACCACCGTGTGGGACACCAGCTCCTGCAGGGACTCTGGGAAGGGAACACAGGAGTCAGAACAACCTGCTGGAGCCGGAACAGCATGTGGGACCTTGAGCCAGAACAATGCAGACAGGACCTCTCTTTTGAGAAGGCTTCTCAGTTACTACCTATCCGCACCCTCCACCTGCCAGGAGTTGTTGGATTCTAGCAGATTTTTTCCTATTATCCCAGAGTCTCTGTTCTCTTCACCATAATACCCAGACCATAGGGTCCCCTTCCAATTTCTAGAAGAAAAATAAATTCTGCAACTGCCAAACACCAGAGAACTATCATTAAGTACTTTGCCATGCAACTTTGAAAGCGCAAGTCACAACTCCATTTGTTCTGTAAAACTACTGACGACTTTTCATCAAGAGAGACAACAAACAAAGCCAAACTGTAAAGACTTTGGTATCTTTTGAAAATGGTGTCAAAACAACTCCATTTTATTCTCCCTGGGACTTTCCTCTCCTACATCCAGCATCCATTTATCTTTCTGTCTCTCTCTCCTCTTTCCTTTCCGGTGTTTCTGGGAGATAAGACCTATGACTACCTGACATTATGTTGCTGTTGCTGTTAGGTGCTATCAAGTCGGTTCCAACTCATAGCAACCCTAGGTACAACAGAACGAAACACTGCTGGGTCCTGTGCCATCCTCACAATGGTTGTTATGCTTGAGCATATTGTTGGAGCCACTGTGTTAATCCATCTTGTTGAAGGTCTTCTTCATTTTCGCTGACTCTACCAAGCATTAGGTGCTTCTCCAGGGACTGGTCCCTCCTGACAGCATGTCCAAAGTCATGGTGTATCTATATTTGTATTTATTTACTTGTTATAATATCCTAAACTCCATGAGGGCAAGGGCTTTGACTTTTTCTCCCCACTGTATTCCCCACCCTGCTAACAATGCCTGTCACAGAGTTGGCCCAACAAAAGTTTCTCAAATATTATAGAATAAATCTTGTACCAACATTAGGGACTCTACCCTTGTTAAAATCAAACCAAATCTGTTGCCATCGAGTCAGTTCCAACTCATAGCGACCCTATAGAACAGAGCTGTCCCATAGTTTCCAAGGAGTGCCTGGCAAATTCAAACTGCCAACCTTTTGGTTAGCATTCGTAGCATTTAACCAGTGCACCACCAGGGCTTCCAAAGAGTAGCTGGTGGATTTGAACTGCCGACCTTTTGGTTAGCAGCCATAGCTCTTAACCACTGTGCCACCAGGGCTCTGCTAATATATCATTTGCATAATGATACATTTGCCCAACATTTAGCATAACTGTTTTTCTAATTCCTCAGCATGGTGATCTTTTCACCAAGAGAGAAAAGAAAAAAAGTCACAAGGACATGGAAGCACGGTGCAAGACTTGCCACCGTCCCAGGGTTGGTGGTCCAGCACACGTATTATAGCACTGCCCACATTTGGGCCATACCACCAGCATGCCTCCTCTCTTCTCTCATTCCTGCCCAACTGTTCCTCCCTTGCATTCCCCCTTGTGGCCTGTCTTGGGCCCAGAACCTCTCCAAGCCCAGGGGGCCTATCTCTGCCCCCTCCCCGGTGGCCCCAGCTCTCACTAGGTTTGCTTTCCTCAGCTGCTGGCTCCTCCTCAGGTTTCTCCTTCTTCTTCACCAGCCGTACTTTCTCCAACAGGCTCATCAGGCGGCTGCCCAGGGTAGCCTCTTCCTCCGGTTCTTCCTCCTCCCCCTCCAGCTGAATTCCTGGAGGTTGTTCAGAAAGGAGGAGATGTCATTTATCCGTTTGCTTAGTCATCCTGCTCATTCACTTCGTCATTCATTCATCTGTTCACTCAACCATTTCTCATTCACACATACATTCGGGGGTTTCACTTTTTACATGTTCATCTGTTTGTTCATTTTATCCATTCTTTGAAGCGTTTGTCTTTTAAACCAGTTGTTGTAAATATGTTCAAATAATTAAAAGAAACCATGTTTAAAGAATTAAAGACAAGTACAGTGACAATGACTCACCAAATAGAGTATATTAATAAAGAGACAAATAATATAAAAAAGAACCACATAGACATTCTAGAGTCAAAATATATAATAACTGAAATAAAAAATCACTAGGGGGGTTCAACAGCATATTTGAGCTGGTAAGAGAAAGCATCAGTGAATTTGAAGATAGCCCATTAGAGATTATCCAGGCTGAAGGACAGAAAGATAGAAGAATGAAGAAAAATGAACAAAGTCTCGGAGGCCTGTGGGGCAACATCAAGTGTACCAATACATACTAATGGGGAGTCCCAGAAAGAGAAGAGAAAAAGGAGCAGAAAATATATTTAAAGAAATAATGGCCAAAAATTTCCCCAATTTGACGAAAAATATTAGTCTATTTACACATCCAAGAAGTTCAATGAACTCCAACTAGGATAAATTCAAAGACATCTATACCTAAACACATCATACTCAAACCATCAAAAGACAAAGAGAAAAGAGACAATTTTGAAAGCAGCCAGAGAAAAATGACTCATCATGTACAAGGGAACCTCAATAAGATTATCACAATGGTGGTTATTAACCCACCTCTCCATCCAACTGTCCATCCAGATATTTCTTCATCTATTTCTTTATTCACCACTCCGGCTTTCCATCAGTTCATACACCCATCCATTCACCTGCCTATAGCCGTCATCCATATATTCATTCAGCCAAAGGCCCATGTAAACATATCCTTCCACTCCTCATCCATCTGTTCATTAAAACATCTATTCATTCATTCATTCTACTAATAGTTACTTAGCACCACCATAGATGTTTAATGTCAGGAAGCCTCAGGGAAACTTCAGGGGAGATCTCAAAGAGAAACTTGGAGTGTGTGTTGGGGGGGTGTTCTTTGTGACGCCCTCCCCTTACCACAGTGTGCCAGCAGGTCTTGATGAAAGTCGAGCAAGTACTGTCGAATCTCCTCAGGGAGAGAACAATCTTCCTCATCTACACCATCTTTGAAATGCAACAGCATGTTGATCTAGGGGACAATCAGACATAAGGTCAGAATGAGGGTCCAAGCCCCCAAATCAGGAGCTCTAAGGTCAAGGACCAAAGGTCCAATTATAGGTCTCAGTCTAATGTCATGAGTCAAAGAGTATGTCAGTGAAGAAGATATGGGAGACTAGGGCCAGAGGTTTGAAACGGGTCAGGATTAAAGATCAGGTGACTCAAAAGTCAGGTTGGTTCAGAGAGAGGTATGGGAGTAAGAAATGAATGTATTATTAGGGTCAGAGGTCAGGCATGGGTGAGAAGTTTACTACCACCAGCTATCAGAGGAGGGGGAGAGGTCGAAGACAGGGTTTAGACGGTAAGACCAGTCAGCGGGTCAGAGGTACCTGCTCCTGGGGTGGGGAGCGGAACTCGCGAGTACGACGGGCAGTCTCAGCTGCAGTCATGTTGAAGGCTGTCATGAGGAGGCCATAGCGGCCCCGCTGGTTGGCCTGGAGCTTGTCCACATAGCGTTCCGCAAAGGCTGCCAGGGACTCCACACGGTGCTGCAGCTCTTGGTCACAGAAATACTCCAGCAGGTGACACATCTGTGGGTGGACATCCATGCCATAGGAGGAATGGTGGTGAGACCATCAGGATTTCCTTGAAACCTTTCTTGCTTTCTCTCCCTCCCCACAGGCCTGTTCTGATCCAGCCACCATCATCTCCTACCTGGATCCTTACGCCAGCCTCCTCTATTGTCTCACCCCTCCGGTTCACCTCCCGCGTGGCAACCAGAGGGATCGTTCGGAGCCAGCATTACTGTGCTGCTTGATGCACTTCCACAACTCCCCACCACCTCAGGACAAAGTCCAAACTCCTCAAGCTCCACCAGGCTGTGTCCCCCAGCTCAGATGGATAGAAGTTAAAAAACAGGAAGAACCAAACTACCTGTAACTTCACAGACTCCGGCAACTTCATCTGCAGCAGACCCTCCTCCAAGCCTTCTTCTTTATCCCCTTCTGCTGCCTCCTCTTCCTCTTTTTCCTCATCTTCCTTCTCCTCTGCTGCTTCCTCCTCATCCTCCTCCTTCTCTTCCTCATCCTCTTCCTCCTCCTCTTCCTCCTCCTCCTCTTCTTCTTCAGTGAATACTTCAGGATCAATCATCTTCAGAATCTGTTTTACATCCTCATCACCAAAGACACCCATTACCTACAGGAAAAAGTCTGGGTCCTTCACTGCTCTCTGAAAGGCCTCCATAATCAGGTCCTGGCTTCACTTGCCAGTCCCACTGTTCCTTAACATGGCAGATTCATTCGTGCATTGGCTTATATGACTCCTCCGATAAGTAGGAATGACATGTCTCAGCCTCGTCACCCACCCACTTGAGATCCTCCCAGGTCCACATCCTGTGTCCCACCCACATGGCCCAGACCACATAGGCAAACAGGAGCACTTCTTCCTTCACAAGTAAGGGGTCTTCCTCCCAAGCTTGAGCAGGGGGTCTGTAGGACAACGGCACACCCTGTACCTAATGGAGGCCCTCAGAGCTCCCTTATACCTCCCGGCACACACCATCTCTCAGTCAGTACAATGAAGATGTTAATACACGGAAAGAGAGAGGGAAGATGAAAGGAAAGAAGAGTAGAGAAAGAGAAACAAAGAGATGAAAAGAGTGGTGGATGAGTGGAGAGGGCTGGGTGGCTGGACAAATGAATTGATAGAAGTAATGGTAGATGTTTGAAGGGGAGAAACTGGATGGATGTACAACAGATGTAGAAGGTAAAAATGGAGGAAGGGATGGTAGGTGGATGGGTGGGTATGAGAAGGGTAAATAATGTATGTGTATGGATAGATGGGTAGATCAATGGGTGAGCGAGCAAATGAGTAAATGGGTAAACAGATAAATAAGTAAATAGCCATGGGAGTGGGGTACGGTGGATGGAAGGATAGGGTTTGCATGAAAAGCTGGATAGATGGATATATGGGTGAATGATTAAGTGAACAAATGAGTACATGAAATAAAGGATGGATAGATGGGCGGGCGGGTGGGTGGATGGGTGTAGATGAGTTGATGGATTTCTGGGTGGATGGATGGGTGTCTGTATGGCTGGAGAGGTGTGTGGGTAAGTGGACAGGTAGGTAGAAGATGGAAGAGTGGATGGATCTGTGGCGGGTGTATGGATGGATACACAGGTGGACAGAGGATGATGACTGGATGGATATAAGGAAAGAAGAAAAGATTGATAAGTAAATGAGTAGGTAGATGGATGAATAGACGGAGTGGTGGGTGGGCAAATGTATGGGTGAATGGAAGGATGAATGGATGAACAGATTGAAAGCTGGATAGATGGATACTTGTAATGAATGGATGGATATGGACATGGGAAAATAGACAGACTGGATGGGAAGATGAGTGTATGGGTGGATGGATGAAAAGGTGGGTGGAAGAAGGATGAACCGGTAGGTGAAGAATGATGGTTGGTTGGTTGGTTGGATGGATGGATGGATGGATGAAAAGAAGATGAATAAATGATAGATGGATGGATAAAAGTAGAGTGAAGGATGGGTAGGATGATGGAAGGGTAAATTGAAAGGTGGATGGATGTACGGATGGAGAGATGAATGGGTGTTTGGGTGCCTTAATGGGAGGGGTGCTGATGTATGGATGGACGGACTATGTGGAATGTGGAAGCAGAACGGAACAGAGGGAATAGGGAGGAAGCCATTACCAGCAGAGTAGACACGAGCTTGAGCACGGGCACAAACTGGAACTCCACAGAGCCCCCGACGGGGTCACGGGCGTGCTGCCTACCATCTTGCACTGCCTCCCCCAGCATTCTCAGCGCCTTATCCCGCAGGGCCTCCAGAGGGATGGCGGGGCTGAGGCGGGCCGGGGCTTCGGCCGCCCCAGCAGCCGGCAGGGCGGCCACGAAACACGGGGGTAAGAAATGATGCGGGGGCCGCAGCGAGGTGGAGACCCCAACGCCAGGCAGGCCGTGGTGGCGAGAGCCGCCGTCCTCGCCTCTTCCAGGTGGGAAGAGCGTGATGGCGCGGGTCTCCGGCGTGAGGGGCACGATGTACTCAGAGAGCATGGTGCGGCGGCTGCGGCAGGCGCTCTCCAGGTGGATGCTGATGAGGAGGTCGTAGTAGCCCGCGCGCAGCGGCCCGGGCAGGTGCGCGTCCTCCAGCGCGTGCAGCAGCTGCGCCTGGTCCACGTGGCTGCACAGGGCGTGCGCCACGCGGTTGTTGCCCAGCGCGCACACCGCGCGGTAGAGGCGGAGCGTGTGCGAGTGGAAGCGCTGCAGGTCCAGGCGCTCAGACAACTCCAGGATGTCCATGCAGCTGCGGCAGAGATGGGGAACACAGACGGGGCGGAGCGGGCAGAGGAGCGGGGAGGCACAGACCACAGAGAGCCAAAGAGATGCTTACGTGAGTGTCGGTGGCTCCAGCAGCGGATCCCAATGCCCCGCTGGGTCTGGGTCCCGTGACAGGCCCTATGGGGCTGGGCGCTGTGGATGGTTCTGCAAGACCGTGGCGGTCTGGAGGCCCCTCGAAATACATCCCTGGAGTGTTTGGGGGCACTGGGATATCTGAGAGTCCATGGAGAAGGTCTTGCGACCCTGAGATGTATCTGAGACCCCCAGATTGTGTCTGAATCCCCTCCAGCAGGTGTGAGTACCCTGATTGTGTCTGAGCATCGCTAGAATGTAAACTTCACCAGGGTAGGATGTTTCTGCCTGTTTTGTTTTTTGGTATATTCCCGGCACCTAAAACAGGGCCTTAAAAAAAAAAAAAAAAAAAAACCTGTTGCCCTGGAGTTGATTCTGACTTATACCGACCCTATAGGACACAGTAGAACTACCCCGTACGGTTTCCAAGGAGCGCCTGATGGATTCGAACTGCTGACCTTTTGGTTTGCAGCTGTAGCTCTTAACCACTGTGCCACCAGGGCTCCAGAATAGAGCCTAGCACACAGTAAGTGATCAATGAATATTTGTTGCATGAATAAGTGGGTGTGTCTGGGGCTCTGAGTCTTGTCCGGGGACCCTGGCGATGAGTCTGAGTTCTCTTGGGGAGGTCCGAGCACCCTGAGTTATATGGAAGCATTTACTAGAATGTCAGTTCACAAGGGCTTTGTGTCTCCAGCCTAGAATGTTGCCGTTCATACAGGAGGTGCTGAGAGCTATTTGTGGAACGAATGAGTGAATAAAGGAAAGAATGAGACATGCTGGAGGCCTCCTGGGGGAGCCATGTGATCACATCTGTAGCCCTGGATGGGTTTGGGTCCCCGGGAGTGGCTTTGAGATCTCCTTGGGATCTGCCGAAGATTCCATAGGTATGTCCAAGAGACCCTGAGGTACATCCGGGCCTCTCTGAGTAATGTCCAGGGCTCCCTGAGGTACACTTGGGTCCCATGGGGTATTGTCTGGGCTCCTTGACGTAGGTCTGGGCTCCCTGAGATGGCTTTGGGGCCCTCTGGAGTGGCTCTGGGTCCCCTGGGATATTGTCTGGGGTCCTCTGAGGTGAATCGAGGGTCTCCTTAGGTGGGTTTGGGTTTGCCTGAGCTGAGTCTGAGATCTCTGAGGTGAGGCTGGAATCCCCTGAGGTGGGTCTGGTGCCCTCTGAGGTGAGCCTGGGGTCTTCTGAGGTAGATCTGGGCCCTGGAGGCGGGTCTGGGGCCCTCTGAGGTGGGCCTTGGCCCTCCCGGGGTGTTATCTGGAGCCCCTGAGGTTCTAGGAGGAGGGAACTTGAGTTGGATCCACACCCCACAAGGCTTGCAGTACCCCCCCTCCCCGGGCTGGCCCTGACCGGTTCTCCTCCGGGATGTGCAACGCCATCATGGTCAGCGGCTCCTGGCACTGCACAGCCCAGCCAAGCCGCTCGCCAGCCCGTCGCGTCTCCACCTGCAGGAAGTGGTTGGGCATGCGGCTCCAGGAGATGGGCATCAGCATCTGCACCTCGAGCCGCGGCGGGCACTGTGGGGCTGAATTCTTGCGCTCACTGAGGAACATGGCAGCTGACAATGGCATGATGTTCTGGGGTAGGGAGGCACACACAGGTCAGGACTTCAAGCCCTGCATTTCTGCCACCCTGCTTCCAGGGAGACCTCCCAGATTGCCCCCTCCCCTTAGCTGCTCTGCCAGCCTGACCTCCCCACACCTCCTGCCCCAGCCTGAGCCATTCCTGCCCACATTGCTGCACTCTGACCTTCAGCTTCCCCAACTCAAACTGGACAACGTTCTGGTGGGTGGGCAGGACAAAGAGGGCAGGAAACAGCTTCGTGTTGGGTTCCACCTGGCAAGGGAAAAGGGGGCTGGGTGAGGAAGAGGATGAGGCTGAAGGTGGTGTTGACTCCGGATCCCAACCTCTGAGGCCATCCTGGCATCTGCAGATCCAAACTTGGGCATGAGAGACTCCACAGTGGCCTTGAAGTTGCCCTTTGGCCTCACCCTCTGATCCAGCCAGGCCAAACTCTACCACCTCCCCCACAGCACCCTATCATCTGGGTCTTTGCAGACATCATGTCCCTCCACCAGGAGACCGATCTGGTGATCTGCTCCCATAAAGATTACAGCCTAGAAAACCCTATGGGGCAGTTCAGCTCTGCCACATGGGGTCTCTATGAGTCAAAAATGACTCAGTGGCACCTAACAACAACAACAGGTGGATAAATATGTGATAAGTGCAGTGTAGTCAAATATTGACAGTAGACTCTTCTTGGTGAGTATAAGGGTGTTCACTGTACAATTCCTTCAATTTTGCCATATGCTTGAAAAATTTCATGATCGAATATAGAAAAGAAAAAGCTCACCTTAGGATTATGGCCCATCCTAGGGTGTTCTCTGAAGGTGAAAAGGTGCTGACTGGTGTCGCCCAGCCCAAGGGGAATACAGACCTCTTTCCAACTGAAGACTGTAATCTGTCCCCTCCTTCGTGGACCTCAGTTTACCCATTTTATATAATAGGTGCTTCAGCTGGGCTGTCTCCAGGCACCTCCCAGCTCTGGCTGGTCCTGAGGACAGGGCTGCCAGCTGTTTTTGTCCCTTCTCTTCACGAGCTGGCCTCAGGGGTGTCTGGGAGGGTTGGTAATGGGGATGCTATTGACAGGTTGCTGAGGGTTGGACTCACCTGGAAAAAGGTGTTGCTCTCTTTGCCATTGGCCGTAAAAGTCATTAAGCCAGTGGCCAAGTCCACCAGGCAGCCAATGATGAGGTCGGTGTGGCTGATCCTGCCCTGTTGCCCAGGGCTCACAAAGTCCCCGCCCCACACCATGTAGCAGTTGCTGCACTTGAGGCTGGAGGAGATCGGGGTAGTCACTGCACAGACCCTTCCGTAGAGGTGCTCTGCACCCCAGACGCCCCCTTTCCTGAGCTCCCAGAAAACCATGACCTCCGAGCCCCTCCCAAAACACCCACCTGCAGACCTGAAGCTCTTCACCCCAGACCCTGAGCAACTCGAAGCTAGAGTTCTTAGAAGCTAGTGAGGGGCTATGAAAGGAGGAGAAGGAAGGGGAGCAGGAGGAAAGAAAAGAAGTGATGTAGGAGGAAGGCAAGATGAAAAAGAAGGAGAAAATGGAAGAGAAGAAACGCAGAAAGAGGAGGAGAAAAAAGAGCAGGAACAACGGGAGGAAAAGAAACAGGAAGAGAGGCTGAGAAGGAGGGAAAGCTCTAGAGTTTCCTCACTCCACAGAGGACCCAGAGGCCCAGGTCCCACACCAGGCAGCCCCCCACCTCCCTGCGGTGCCCGCCCCTCCCCAGCACCTGCTGTGGACGTTGCCATGTTCATCCCCCATGGTCACCGTCACTGCCCGGACCTTGCTGAGGTCAAAGTTCATGTCATGCTGATGGTAGTCGGGGGTGACCCAGCCCACCCACACGCAGCTGGGCTCTTGGCCAGCGAAGACCCTCACAGAGTAATAGTACTGGGAAGGCAAACGGGACCAGTGGTCAGTATGAGAAGATGGGGATTCCGGGGTTCCCGGGTTCCCGGGGGCTATAAGTGGGTTTTCCTGGATTCTCAGGGTCCCCTGGGAGTTTAACAAGAAGCTGATAGATTCAGGGCCTCCTGGGCCCATGTCTCTCTGTCTCTGTGTCTCCTGGTGTATTTTTAGATTCAGGAATCCCTTGGGACTATTTTGTGAAACCTGAGATTTACAGCCCATCCCAGGTTACAGCAAAGTAATAAATACACAATAAACCCATTGCCATCAAGTCGATTCCAACTCATAGCAACCCCATAGGACAGAGCAGAGCTGCCCCGTAGGGTTTCCAAGGAGCAGCTGGTGGATTCGAACTGCTGACCTTTTGGTTAGCAGCCTAGCTCTTAACCGCTGTGCCACGAAGTCTCCAAGTACATAATAGCTAACACTTAAATAACACTATTCTAAGGTCTTTACATGGGTTAACTCATTTAACCCTCACAACCAGATCAGGTGAGTACAGTTTTTATCCTCATCTTACTGTTGGGGAGACCGAGGCATAGAGCAGTGATGTGACTTGCCCAAGTGGCACTAGGCAGCCCATGATCCTAACCATTAAGTTATCTGTCTCATAAAATACTGTACATTTGGGGACTCCCAAAACTATGTTGGGATAGTTATGATTTTTGGTTTTCAGGAATATATTATAACCCATTGCCGTTGAGTCGATTCCGACTCATAGTGACCCTATAGGACAGAGTAGAACTGCGTCATAGAGTTTCCAAGGAGCACCTGGTGGATTCCAACTACTGACCTCTTGGTTAGCAGCCATAACACTTAGCACTTAACCACTATGCCACCAGGGTTTCCTATGTTGGTTTACCACCTGGATTTTGGGATCCCTGTGAGTCATATCAGTGTACTGATAGCTTCACTGTGTTCCTGCCAATTTTGAGCACCTGGCTGTATGCATCTAGGGGTTCGAAGGGTTTGTGGGTCTCCAGGGCATATATTGGGGTATACCTAGATATGGGCAGTTACTGGGAAATGCAACACTAAATTTGGGAATTTGGGAGTTCCCACACTAGGCTTGGGGGTCTCAAAGCTGAGGGTCCCCGGTTCATACCGTGGTGGTGTTGAGGATGATCTCAGGGTCATCGCGGTCATCGGTGGGTACCACATCATGTGGGAGTCGGGGCAGCGTGGGGGTGGCTGGCGGTTGGGTCATCATGGCCGCCTTCTTGGCCTTGAATAAGAACCTAGTGGCGGGGAGGAAAGGCTACTGTGAGAGCTGGCTCTCGAGTCCAGCCCCCCATCCCTTCCCTACATCCATCCTAACTACAGCCTGTTTCCAATACCCAAGGCCCCATCTATACAGGGATAGAATTCACTGAACTGCCCCAGCCTGACACATTTTGTAGGTGCTTACCCCGTGCCTGTGGATGCTTTCTGGGAATGTGGGGCATGGAGTGGTTCCCCTATGTCAGTGTTTCTCATATGGGTGCTTAACACACTTGGGAAAGAACAATTCTTTGCTGTGAGGTGCTGTCTTGTACAATGCAAGGCACAAAGCCCCCCTTCCAGCAGCCACCTCCTAGCAGTGACCCCTAAAACTTGATAACCAAAACTGCTCCATCATTTCCAAACACCCCCAAGAGTGCACAATTGCATCCTACTGAAAACCACTGCCGTGAAAAGGGGAAAGTGGACTTAGTTCCATCTGTACCTTTTGAGGGTCTTCCTTAAAGTTAATTTTTTGGGAGTATATTTGGGTCCTTTGAGACACAGAAAGGGCCCCAATTTAGAAGACCACTTGGTGTTCACTGGGATACCTTGGGGTGCAGTCACCTGTCCCAAGATATTGAAGTTCCCATTCGTGTCCCTGGATAATGGAATCCCTTGGGTGGAGCCTTTTGGGGCCCATCCGAGATTCCAAAGATGGTAGAGTTCTCCACAGACATAGTGGAGTACCTCAATTTCTATATTCTCAGGGGAATTAGAGCATCTTAGGGCAGTAATGGAGCTCACGTGAGTTATGATCAAAAAAAAAAAAACCCCGTTGTTGTCGAGTTGATTCCGACTCATTGCAACCCTAGAGGGGAGAGTAGAACTGCCCCATAGGGTTTCCAAGGACCACCTGGTGGATTTGAACTGCTGAACTTTTGGTTAGCAGCTGTAGCTCTTAACCACTACGCCACCAGGGTTTCCTAAGTCATGATGGGACCCTTCCATATTTCGGCTCCATTTAGCATACATGGGGCCCCTTTGGGGAACAATGGGATTCCTCAAGTTTTTGAGGTTGCCTAACTGGGAGTCCTAGGGCAGACCCCAAATCCCAGAGCCTCGCTCCACCCTCAACTCACCCTCTCTTCTTGTTCTTCTCTGTGGTTGCATCCTTCTCATTCTCCACCCTGGTGGGCTGGGCCTCTACCCCAGCCTGAGGGGTGCCTCCAGGTGCCCCTTCCTTGGCAGCGCCCTCTTTGCCCATCTCAGCCTCACCCCTGCGCCCAGCTGAGCGGCACAGGTTTTCATAGTCGGGGTCGGGTTCCGCAGCCCTGGCCTCGTCCTCAGCCGGGGGCTGCTGGCCAGGGGGCGCCAGGGGGGTGGCCCCTGCGGTGCAGCGGAAGTGCTGGTAGAACTGGACGGGAAGGCTCAAACGGAGAAAGAGCATCTCCACCAGACTGTTCTGGGAACCCCACGTGCGGTGGGTCAGGCGCAGGCAGGGTGGCGTGTCCACAGTACCGTCCACCCGGGACACCTGTGGGGAGAGGGGAGCACTCAGCCATTGGTCCCAAACCTGGTTACGCACAGAACAGCCATTCCGCCTTAGCTGCCCCTTCTGGGTGGGAGAAGCCTCCCTCAGGGCACACATTGTAGCCGTGGATGTGGGCTGGCTTTAGCCCTCTCTCACCTCTGAGCACCTTGTACAGTGGGAGCTCCAGTCACATGCTGGAATCACCTGGGGAGCTGTAAAAACTTACCTGTGAGTAACAAGTTAGCTCAAAAAATTATGAATATCACTCATAAGGAGCCCTGGTGGCACAGTGGTTAAGAGGTTGGCTGCTAACCAAGGAGGTCAGTAGTTCCAATCCAACAGCTTCTCCTTAGAAACCCTATGGGGCAGTGCTACTCTGTCCTAGAGAGGCGCTATGAGTTGGAATCAAGTGGACAGCAACGGGTTTGGTTTGTTATATAAGACCAAAAAACAATTACTTTAAAACAAAGGTGAGAACGTAAGGGGGCAGGAAAACTAGATTTACGGAAACAGGACAACCAGAATGGAAATAATGAGAATGTTCACACATTGTGAAGAATGTAACCGGTGTCATTGAACAATTTGGGTAGAAATTGTTGAATGAGAACCTCAAAAAAAAAAATTGCCATCAAGTCGATTCCGACTTATAGCGATGCTGTAGGGACAGAGTAGAACTGCCCCATAGGGTTTCCAAAGAGCAGCTGGTGGATTGGAACTACCAACCTTTTGGTTAGCAGCTGAGCTCTTAACCACTGTGCCACCAAACTGTTGTGTAAACCTTCACTGAAGATATAATAAAATATTATTTTTAAAAAAATTAATTGATTAAAAAACGTACCTGTGTACAGGCCACACTCCAGGCCACATCACTCATTCATTTATTCATTCATTCAACAGATTATTTTCTGTGTGCCCTCCCGGTCCTGACATTCCCAGAATATCTGGGCAAGGGCTGCCCAGGAGGCCCAGGGCGTTGTAAAGGCTCTCAAGGTGAACGTCTCTTAACCTTGTGTTTGTGGAAATGCACCCATCACAGTGCACCGCACGAGGCGTCTCAAGCGTAATCACACCTGTGTCCCAGCACCAGATGGAAAGGCATGACCGGCCACCACCCTCTCAAGGGTCGGGAGGAGCTCTGAGGAGGGATGCACCAACGAGCCTGCCGAAATGGGGCAGGAGCTGCTGGAGCGCTCCACAGATGGACACTCAAACGTTTTTTGGACACTTTTCACAAACAACTGAAATGACTTCCTTTGATACCCCTCCTCAAGTTGGACTCCTCAAGGACCAATTGCTGAGACCAACCTCTGTGCCCCTTGCCAGCCAGTGAATTTACCAGAAAATTGAACAAACAAGAGTCACTGTTCCCAGACTGTAGCTTGTTTTTTCTCTCCTCTCTCCCCATTCTCTCTTATGTTGTTGTTAGTTGCCGTGAAACTAATTTCGACTCATGGCGACCCCATGAGAGAACTGTGCTCCATAGGATTTTCTTGACGGTACTCTTTCTGGAAGCAGACCACCAGGACTTTTCTTCCACAGTACTGCTGGGTGGGTTCAAATCGCCAACCTTTAGGTTAGCAGTTGAGTATGGACAGTTTGTACCACAATCTCCCTCATGGGATTTGTGTGCAAAGTGACTCAATGTCTGAGTTATTCTAGGACAGTAACCACCCTCCTGGCATATCGCTGGGATAACCAAGGTTAGCTTTGCCTGTTCTTGAACTTTCTAGGAGTGGAATCCCACATTATGTGTCTGGCTTCCTTCCTTCAACATTATGTCTATGGATTCATCGACATGTGTGGTGTACTTTAGTTTATTCATTCTCCCTGCTGTATGGCACTCTGTTTTCTGGGTGATCTAATGAGCAGTCAGGGCTGAGAACATCATCTGGGCGGTGGCAGGGGCTAGGAGGCTATGTCTAGTCTACCATCCTCTCTTGCCCAGTCCTGGCCCCAGCCACCCCTCTGTCTTCTTCTACTCCCACCTCCTTCAATCCACCACCAAAAGGGACCTTTCCAAAGATTACATCTAACTGGACATTCCCTGCTTAAAACACTTCCATTTTCACATAGTCTTAAAATACCCATATTGTAGAGGGCCCTCAAACCAAAAAACAAGCCCATTGCTGTTGAGTCGATTCTGACTCATAGCAACCCTACAGCACAGACTAGAACTGCCCCCATAGGGTTTCCAAGGCTGTAAATCTTTACAGAAGCAGACTCCCTCATCTTTCTCCCAAAGCCTTAAAATACTCCCCCCTAAATTACTTATTAATTACAAAGAGAAAAATAGTAACCTTATAGTGGAGAAAGCTGTCAGAGACCACCGTAGCCAAGTAACGACAGTTAACATGATCAGTAATGAGACATATGGCCATTGTGTGCGTGCCTCCTGACAAGATGCAGCAGAAAGGACACGTCATCGTTTCTGTGATATTCCTGACAACTATGCACAACCTGAACCTCATCATGAGAAAACACCAGACAAATCCAAATTGAAGGACATACCACAAAATAACTAGCCCACACACTTCAAAAGAGTCAAGGCCATAAAGACAAAGAAAGACTCAGGAACATTCTAGATTAAAGGAAAGTAAAGAGACAGGACAGCTAAATGCAGTACATCAGTCTAGACTGGACCCTGGACGAGGGTGAGGGGGAAGGACGTTATTGCCACAATTGACAAAATTTGCACATATGGACTGTGAATTAGGTAATAATATGTATTGACGTCAACGTCAAATTTCCTGGTTTTCGTAACTTTACCATGGTTCTGTAAAAGCCCTGAAGAAGTACACATTTAAGGTAAAGAGACATGATATCTCTCCAGCTTACTCGCAAATTGTTTAGGGAAAAAAGTATATATATATATATATACATACATATACGTGGAAACCCTGGTGGCGTAGTGGTTAAGTGCTACGGCTGCTAGCCAAAAGGCCAGCAGTTCAAATCCACCAGGTGCTCCTTGGAAACTCTATGGGGCAGTTCTACTCTGTCCTATAGGGCTGCTGTGAGTCAGACCCAACTCGACAGCAATGGGTTTGGTTTTTTTTTTTTTTTTTTTTTGGTTTATATATATATATCAGAAAATGATAAAGCAAAAGGGACAAAATGTAAACACTTGGTCAATCTGGGTAAAGGGCATGTGGGAGTTCCTTGTACTCTTTTTGTAACTTTTCTGTAAATTTTAAATTGTATCTAAATTTAAAGTTATTTTAAAAATGGTGGGGGGGGACCTTCATAGCAAATGTGGCCCCAGGAGGACCCTTGGAGCCCGGCCGCTGTAGATGCTGACGCCTCATCCCTCCCACTGTTTCCCCACCCGTCCTTTCCCATCCACAAACCCACCCATCTTCTCCTTCCCACTCCAGGACCTCCACGATGCACCTCTTCCTGTGGGGAAAGCTCTCTTCCCACCCCTTTGCCTGGTGACACCTGCTCACCTTTTTGGGCTTGAATATCTCTTGCACAGAGAAGCCTCCCTCCGTCCTTCAGATCAGGGTCGTCCCCTATTACACATACTCATCGTGTCCTGTGTCTTTGCTGTGCTTGTCAGAGTTTAGGATATTAATAGTCAACCCTCACTCAGCACTTCCTCTGGAACCATCACTGTTTAAAGGCTTTATGCTTATTATCTCATTGAATCCTCTCAACAACGCAATAAAAAACAAACAAACCCACTGCCATTGAGCTGATTCCAACTCACGATAACCTATGTGTTCCACTGGGGTCCCATAGTGCAACTTATCTTTTATCTTTTCTCCCTTCCCCCATTTTATAGGTGAAGAACCTGGAGCTCAGAAAGGTTGGGTTTGCCAAGGTTGTACCCCAAAAGGAAATCTTGGAGCCCATTATCCTGACAACCCCTTCTGTGTGGTTTATGTGCTCACACAGAAGGAAAGGAGAAACTCAGGGAAGAGTGACATTTGGAGGGAGATTAGAGGATGTTGAGGGGGTTGGTTCTTACCTCATAGTGGGGGTGCTCAGAGGGTACAGCCTCAAATTGGGGGAGGCTTTTGCTGAACCAGGTGGTGACTGGGCGCTGCATGTTGATGGCAAAGGGCTCGAAGCCTTCCTGGAGCCCGCAGATGGCAAAGAACCGCAGGGAGCTCACGTCCTGGCCCAGGTTCAGGTGACCCACCTGGCCAGGTCCCAGGCTGCAGACGGGCAGGAAGCCTGGTGGGAGGGGACAGATGGTAGGGATGAAGGAAGAGGGTGGGCGGGCAAGGCAGCTGTGGGAGGAACCACAGTGGTAGGAAGAGATGGAAAAGTGGGAGACTGGAGAGGGGCATTGTAGAGCCAGGTGAAATGGAGGAAAACCAGGAAAGGCACACAGAGGGCTCTCAGCCCCACAAGGCCCTCACCATCCCCAATCTCGATATCCCGGAAGGCTGTTTCGGAGCCTGAGTCAGACATGAGGACCTCGCCATTGAGGGTGAAGATGATGTTGTTTTCTGTGAGGTCGATCATGCAGCCGACAACGTCGCCAGGCTGCCAGGGACGGCCAAATGGTTCACTGCCCAAATGCCAGCGCTGGCCCTGTGAGATGCCCAGGGGAGACACACAGAGAAACGGAGAAATATAGAAGCAGGGGGAGAGAGGTGAGGACACATATATATGGCATCAGACCCAGGGCGTGTGGAACAGAAGAGGGGTCACCCCACACTCACATCCATCATCTTTGGATTTAAGGGATGGGCTTTCAAGATTTCTCTGTCTCATCCCTTCTTCCTGGGCCTGGGTCCTCTGCTGTTTCCACAGCTGAGGTTACGCAGACCACCAAAATGGTAGTGGGGGGTTGGAGGCAGCAGCAAGTAGGGCATGGAAAAAGGAACCTATCAGTGTCCCCCATGCAGATCATATATGCCCCCAGAATAGATTGGTGGATAATGAGATGACGGATTGGAAGTTGGACGCATGGTGGATGGAAGAATGACTGGAAAGTTAAAAGTATTCATGGGTAGATTCAGGGAAGGAAGAAGGTGTCAGTAGATGCATAGATGGACAAATAGATGCATGGATGGGTGGATACATGAATGAATTGGTGGAAACATGCATTATATTATTGGGTAGATGAATTAATAGATAAATAAAATCATTAAGAGATTAAATAGATGGATGAACAAAAAACAGGGGAATAGATAGATGCAAGAGTGGGTGGCTGAGTGATTATTCGGACGGATGAGTAGGTGAACGGACAAGTGAATGAAGAGGTGGATCTGTGGGTGGACGAATGGATGAGTGGACAAGTGGACGGTTGGGTGTAGATGAATGATGACAGATGTACGCAGGGGCAGAAAGAGAGGGAAGAATGGATGGGTGGGTGGATGTGTGGTAGATGAATAATGGTCAGGTATCTTATGTTTTTTTTTTTTTATCTTATGTACAACCAAACACCTCATAGGATTTGGTTCCTTGCTTTGGAGGTTTAGGGTCATGGTTTCTTGGGACATCCTAGTTAAGTGGCCTAATTATGTGTTTAGTGGTTCTGTTCTATCTCCTAGTTTGCTGCATAATGCCTGGGGTCTTAAAAGCTTGCAAGCAGCCATTCAAGACACAATTGGTCTGTATTCGCCTGGAGCAAGAGAAGAAGAAGGAGAGCCAGGAATAGGAGGAAATGGAGTGTGTGGCTAATTGCCTCCATGAACAGCTGCCTCTTTTGCTATGAAACGAGAACTGGATGGTGCTTAGCTACAATTACTGAACATTTTGATCAAAGATTGTGTAGAAGAACCCCGATCAAAAGGGAGAAAATGCAGAACGGAATTTTAAATTTTCATGATATCCAGAATTTCTGGAGCCACGGAGGTTGGGTGAGTCCCTGAAACTATTGCCCTGAGATAAACCTTTAAACCTTAAACCAAAAACATCCCCTGAAGTCTTCTTTAAACCAAACGGTAGTTTAGCTTAGCTAGTGAAGCATGTCTGCCTTGAGCATTGTGCTCTTTTAAGAACTCTCTAAATGGGATCAAACTGATAAAAGCAACTTGAAAGACTAGATGGGAAACTTAGGAGGCCGTGAGTTTATACTAATGGGAGAGGGCAATTCGCAGAAGTAGGGTGAGAATGGTTGTATAACTTGAAGAACGTGATCAATGTCACTGAATTGTACATGTGGAAGCTGTCGAATTGCTGTATGTTCCGCTGTGTATATTCTCAACAACAACAACAAATAAAATAAATTATTTAAAAAAAAAAAGATCATGGTCCTACGGTAAAGTGGATGCAGGAATGGGTGGCGAGAATGAGGCACAGCTACAGGCAGGGCTAGACTCTATTGGCTGGAGGAGGCACCCAGGGGCCTGGCAGAGTGGAGCCCAAGGAGGTACTCACGCGGTGCCCATTGAAGACATAAGCCAGCTCATCAGCTCCCAGCTCTACGTCAGGCCGCAGCTCAGGCCTGGCCCAGCCCACTCGCATCTCACCCGTGGTGACTGCCTCGAACTCGAAGTACCATCGGCCACTCTGCACTGCATAGGACCGCTCTGCCCGGAAGATTCGCACTCGATCCCAACGAGACTGGCTGTCCACCAGACCTGCAGATGGGGCCAGGCAAAGTCAGAGAGGCTGGTGGGGATTGGGCTCCAAGGTATCAGGAGGTAGGTGGGAGGGGTCGGAGAAGGTAAGGGTCTTGGCAGACTGGGGGAAGAGGGACAATTTCTTCGTATTAGAGAAGAATTGAGGAATCGCAGACGAGTCAGAGAAATGTTGAGGGGACCTGATGAGTGAGACTCCACACTTGCCTTTAGCAGTCAGCTCTCGGAGAACAGACACTCCCAGTGATGTGAAGGGAGAAATTGGGGCAGTGAACTGGTCAGGGTCATGGTCTGGGGCTAAGAGTCAAGATTAGGGTTGATGTTTGGAATCAAAGCTTGAGAGCAGGATTGGGGGTAAAAGTTAGGGTCATGGAAGAGATAGAAATTGAAGCTGGGGCCAGGGTTGAGGACCAGAGTCAAGTTAGGACCTAAGGCTAGGATTAGGGGTTATAGCTAGGTCAGGGGTCAGGTTAGAGGTTGGGAGTTAGATGCTAACTGAGCCCCTGGTTGTGTTGTTCCGTGTGTAACTATAGCTCAGTCAGAGGTTAGGGGTCAAACCTAGGGGTCAGACGACTGAGTCAGGGACTGTGGCTCAGAATGGCTCAATGTAGCTGCAGCCCAGTCAGGGCTGAGTCAGTGTGGGTCAGGGTTAGGGTCAGGGTCAGGGTCAAGGTAGTGGCCAGAGTTGGGGGGTGGTTAGCTTTCACTAACTTCCTGATGTTTTAGAGTAGCCCAGTTAGAGGTGTCGGGTCAGGATTAGGGTCAGAGGTCTGGGTCAGTGTCGGGGTCAGAGAAGAAATAGGGTTAAAGGCCAGGAATCAGCGCTCTCTGGGCTCCTGTACAGGTGATTCAATGTTGTAGCCACAGCCCAGTCAGGGGCTGAGTAGGGTCAGGGTTCGTGTCAGGGGTCTGGGTCAGAGGTCAGGAGTCAGTGCTCACTGGGTTCCTGGTCAGGTGGCTCGATGTTGTAGCCGTAGCCCAGCAGGGTACGCACAGCCTGGCATAGGCTGTCCCGGTTGCTGCGCTTGGTGGCCTCGTCCAGCAGACGGTAGGGGACGAGGCGAGGGTTTCGGCGCGCGGGGATGTCCTGCACTGAGCTATAGCTCCAGCCCTGGGCCACGCGGTCTCGTGCCCACACGTTGTGCCCATTCTCTGCCAGCCGATCTACCAGGGTGGTCTGCGCCGGCGTCAGCCGCACGTGGCTCAGGTCTAGAGGAGCAGGCTTGTACCCGTTGCTCATCATATACCTGCGGGCATGGTGGGGCTTGGCCATCGCACCCTCACCTCCCTGGTCTCACATTACACTGCCATGGAACCACTGCTTTCTGGTCCTTGACCCCAGGGTCCCATGATCCTTAGCCCTGAGTGTTGGAATTTCTGACCTCTGGTCTCTGATATCCTGGAGCATAATGGTTAAGCATTTGGCTGCTGACCAAGAGGTCGCCAGTTCATATCTACCAGCCGCTCTTTGGAAGCCCTGTGAGGCAGTTCTACTGTGTCCTATAGAGTCATGAGGAGTCAGAATTGATTCAGTGGCAATGGGTTTGGTTTTTGGTCTCTGATATCGGCATTCTGTGACTCTCTGGAATAAGCTTTGAAATTCCTAACCTCTGACAGGATCCTGTGACCCAAGTAGGGCTGTGACATTGCTGACCTCTGGCTTCTGTGGCTTCTTCATCTTGATTTTGAGAGCCTTATCTCTGACCTTGGAACTCTGACTCCTCACCTCTAACTTTGAAGTTTCTTACCTCTGACCTCAGGACCCTACTACCCCAAACTCCTGGCTTTGGAGTCCTTACCTTCTGAATCCTGACCTCTATCATCAGGACCTCTGATCTTTCATCTCTAATTTTGGGATCATTTACATACAACACCAGCAACCTCTAAACTCTCACCTCTTACCATTGACCCCTTGCCTCTAACTTGGAGCTGTGATCTCACATTCTCATTTTCCATGACTCCATGGCTGACCCTGGCCCCGAACTCCAGGCTCACCCCCACTCTCTCTGGGACTCCTAATTTCTCAGTCCTCACCCCTCCCCAGGACATTCACCTCTGACCCCAGTTCTCTGATCCTCTGACCTTCACCCTAACCGGTGGCCCCTTTGTCTTTGACCTCACCCTCCCACAAGACCCCTCAACCTCTCCAAGCCTATGGAAGCATCCCCAGTCCCCCACTATTCCCCAGATGGGACCTGACCACCCACACTCACGTCTTGGGGAGTTTTGTCTTCTTCAGGTTGTCTTCTGCCTTCTCGTCTGCCATGCCCACGTGGCAGCCCAGAGCCAGCAGGGTCCTGGGACAGGAGAGCAGGGCAGGGTCATACCCACGGAGCCCCCCTGCCCCTGGCTTCTCTTGCCCTCCCCGGGCTCCCCTGCTCCCCATAGCTACTGTCATCTCTGACTCTGGGGCTCCAGCTCTCTCTGCTTCTCTTGCCTGGGTTCTCTGGGCGTTTTTGTCCCCATCTCCCTCTGTCTTGGTCTCTGACTCCCTGGGGTCTGTCACTCCCTGTTTCTTTGACTCTGTGTCTCTTTGACCATGTCTATTTTTTTCTATCTGCCTCTTTCTCAGTGTCTCTCTTTCTACTCTGCCTTTCCCTTCTTGACTCCCTGCCTCTGTTTCTCTCACCTCTCTGTTTCTGCCTCATAATCCCTGTCTCTCTCACTGACTCTCACTCTCTGTCTCACCCTCCTGTCTTTCTTTCACTGTGCTCTCTCTCACTCTCACTGTCTCTCACTCTCAGTTCCCCTCCTGTCTCTCTCTCCCTGTCTCTCACTCTCTGTCTCTCTCTCACTGTCTTTCTCTCTCTCTTGTCTCTCCCTCACTCTCTCTCTATTTCTCTCACTGTCTCTCTCTCTCGGCCTCTCTGTCTCACCCTCCCTGTCTCTCTCTCTCCAGTCTCTCTCTCTCCCTCTCACTGTTTCTCTCTCTCCTGTCTCCTCTCTCTCTCCCTCTCACTCTCTGTTTCTCTCTCTCTCCTGTCTCTCTCCCTGTCTCTCACTCTCTGTCTCTCTCTTTCACTGTCTCTCACCCTCTGTCTCCCTCTCCCTGTCTCTCTCGCTCCTGTCTCTCACTCTCTCTCTCCTGTCTCTCACTCTCTCTCTCTCTCTCTGTCTTTCACCCTCTGTCTCATGCTCCCTGTCTCCCTGCCCCTCCCCCAGCAACAGGCCCCGCCTCCTGCTCCCCCAGATTCCCCTCACTTGAGAGTCTCTCCCGACATCTGCAGGTTGTAATTCCTCTCGGGCTCCGGGAGGCTGTGGAAATCCACAAGACATGGGTGCAGCCTCTTGTTGTCATCTCGAACCTGTAGAAACCCCAAAGACAGCTCCTCAAGTTCCCCTCCCCCAGCACTCCCAGACCACAGCCCCTGACCTCCACCCCAACCCAAGGAACCCCTGAGGTCCTCAAGTCCCACCACCTGGCCCTCCCCATTAGTGAGCCATTTTCACGCTTCACCGAGTCTAGTCTGAGTCCCTCATGCTGTAGGCATTCCCTCACCGGGCCATAGGTCCAGCCCTGCTCGATGCGCGTCAGTGCCCAGAGCTCATGGATGTTCTCCGCCAGCTTCTCCCTAATGCGCTCCAGATGGGGAGGCAGGACAATCTGGGGGCAGGGGGACATTCATGAGGTCCCCGAGATCCCCCACCCTGGCCCTGTGACCCCCGCCCAAGAAACATGTGCGGGCCCCGGACAACTTCTCCCAGGACCCCAGTTTGACCTTTCCTGATATTCCACAGCTCTGCTTCCCATCACCTCACCCTGACTCCCAGGCTGGTGCCCAGCTCGACAAGGACTTAGCATGGTCAGAATTAAGGAATTATCCAGGGACAAGTCTGTCTCTCCTGCTGGACTGGGAGCTCCGTGAAGGCAGGGCCTAAAGCTACCTCAGTCTCCACCATGTCCCCAGCCCACCCAGCCCAGGGCGAGTCTCACAGAAGATGCTCAAGAAATGTTTGCTCAGTGAATGAGTCCCTTCCCTTTGCTGTATAACTAGAATCATAACTCACAATACTTGCCTCATTAGAGTTCCATGAAATCATTTATATAAATTATTAAATGTTACATAAACAAACAAACAAAAAGCCAAACCCACTGCCATTGAGTCGATTCCAACTCACAGCAACCCTTCAAGACAGAGTAGAACTGCCCCCATAGGCTTTCCAAGGAACAGCTGGTGGATTTGAACTGTCGACCTTTTGGTTAGCAGCCAAGCTCTTAACCACTGTGCCACCAATGCCTGGCACTCAGTAGGTGTCTAATAAATATTCACGTGTTAGAGTTCTGCAGGCAGAAGATAATGATGACCTGGACCAGGAGTGGTGGGAAGGAGGGGGTGGGAGGAATATTCAGGAGGTCAGGTGGATAGGCCACGAAGCTAACAGGCTGGGGGTCAGGGAGGAACGCGTCCAGGAAGAGGTCCAGGGCTCTGGCCTGGGGACAGGGGATGGCAAGATCTCCCTGAGATAATATCAGTGATAACAATAATAATAACAATAATAATAATAACAAGTAACTATTTGCTCTGGACTGCGCTAAAGCTTTTCACATATTAGTTCATCTCACCTTCACAGTAACACTGTGAGGTAGGTCCCATTATTTATTATTCCCTTTTCGCGGATGAGGAAACTGTGGCGGAGAAGTGAACTCACGTGCCCAAAGTCAAACAGCTGAAAATCAAACCCTTACCATCAGGATCTTAAACACAACATTTTATTCCCTCCTGTGGGATCATGAGAGCCCTGGTGGCACAGAGGCTAAGAGCTTGGCTGCTAACCAAAAGGTAGACAGTTCGAATCCATCAGCCACTCCTTGGAAACACTATGCTGCAGTTCTACTCTGTCCTATAGGGTTGCGATGAGTTGGAATTGACTTGACAGCAACGGGTTTTTTTTTTTTTTTTTTTTTTTTGGTTATAGGGTCATGCTCAGAGGGAAAGTGGGGTGTGCGGAGTGTGAAAGGCCTAGTATAGAAAAGATAACCAAGAAATGTGTTCATAGAGTGGTAAGATCATGGGCTTCGGAATCAGACGGCTGGGTTCGCATCGCTGCGTGACTTGCACAGGCTGCAAAACCTCTCTGAACTTTGTTTTCCTCAAATGTAAATTGGGGGCTGTAATAGTTCCTTTTAATGGGGCTGGAATGAGGACTCCCTGAAATTCAGATTGTGCATGTGAAAACTTGGTGTGTCCTTTGCCTCTCTGTGCCTCAATTTCCCCATCTGTTAAACAACAAGGTTCTCAGCTTCCATTTCAGCTCCCCACCTCCTGAACCCTAAGAAAGCCCGCCTCACCAGGAAACCCTTACAAGGCAAGCAGTACCTGGACAGTGTCCACGGGACAGGGCACAAAGTCGGTGTGTGAAAGGCAGCGGCTGGGCCCCACCAGGTGGGGGCCCCGAGGTCCTTCCCGCCGGTACTCCTTGATAGGTTCAAGACGGAGTCGTTCTCGTGGGAGCACAGCCTCATGGCATGGGGCGTATCCAGGTGGGGGGAGGAACTTGAATTCACCATGGCGGCCACCAAGGAGGAACCGCACCCTGGGAGAGGAACAGGAATCACTAGGAGAAGGGGAGGTTATAGGTGACAGTCTGTAGTCACTGGGGATAAGGATGCAATCCTGGGGTCAATGGAAAGTCCTGAAGAGACTTTAGGTGACTGGCCAGTCACAGGGTCATGAGGGTCACTTAGGAGTCAGAAAGAAAATCTAGGGTCAAAAGAATATCCTAAAGGAATGTCTGAGACCATTGAGAGCCATTGGAGGATTGGAAAGGAAGGTGTGAGGTTGTTGGGGGGTTAGGGTGGGAGGGTCAGGAGTTCTTAGAGAAGAGTTAAGACTACTGCAAGGTCAAGGGAAGGTCCTTTGAAGAAGACTTTGAGTCAACAGAGTATTGGAGGATATTGAAAGTTTTTTGGGAAACAAAGAAAAAGGTCATTTGGAAGTACTGAGTGTCTAGTATAATTATGGGATAACCATAATTGCCACTGAATGGTGATTGAGAAGTCATTCAGAGAGCTTGGGGTCATAGGGAAAGGACTGGGTCATTGATAAACCAAAAAACCAAACCTATTGACGTCAAGTTGATTCCAACTCATAGCAACTCTATAGGGCAGAATAGAACTGCCCCACAGGATTTCCAAGGAGCAGCTGGTGGATTCAAACTCCCAACCTTTTGGTTAGCAGCTGTAGCTCTTAACCACTACACCCCCAGGGTCATTGATGGGGTCATTGGGGTCATTACTGGGAGAGTCTGAGGCTATTGGAAGGTCATTGGGAGATGCTGGGATCATTGAGAGGTTACGGGAAGAGCATGGAATCATTGGGAGAGTCTGAGGTCATTGAGGGGTCATTGGAGAGTCCAGGGTCATTGGGAAGACGCTGGAAGTTATTGAAAGGGTCTTGGGTTATTATAAGATCATTGTCAGATTTGGGAGTCATTCGGAGGTCATTGGAATAGCATGTAGTCATTGGAAGAGTCTGAGACAAGTGGGCGTTCACTGGGAAAGTCTGGGGTCATTAGAAGGTCAATGTGAAGTTCTGGGGCCACTTGAAGATCATTGGAAGGACATGGGGCTGGAGAGAATATGAGGTCATTGGAAGGGTCTGGAATCATGTGGAGATCACTGGGACCTTCAAGTAGGGGTTCTGGCCACCAGGCAGTCCTGAGGGTAAGAACTCATAAGAGGTCATGAGGTGATCAGGGAAGCCGTCTCAGGTCAGTCCCAGGACTCAGGGTTAGCAGTGGGGCAGGGGCAAGTCCTCACTTGACACCAGCTGAGAAGCTGACGACAGGGAAGAAGAGCCCATCAAGGTTGAAGGCCTCAAAGACGCCCTGCACAGGACACCCATTGATGCGGAAGGAGATGGATGGCACACTGAGGTCCAGGCAGCAGCTGACCACATCATCAGGAGCCAGGAGGTGCTGCCCTGGAGAAGTCACTGGGCGTGCCACGTGTCCTGCACCAGGATCACCAGGGAGGGATTAGAGGTCTGTGGAACCAATGATCTCAAGAGACAACAGGCAGACACCTAAGGGTCCTATGGGGACCAGACCTCGGAAACCCCAAGATCAGGTGTTCCCATGGAGGATCCTATAGCTTTGAGATTAGGAACAGAGATCAGCATTCCCCTGAGATTAGGATCCCAAGAGCTTGGGGTCACAGATTAAAGTCCTCCTGGAGTTAGGATTCTGGAAATCTTTGGGGTTAGAAGTCAAAGATTAGAGGTCATAATAACCTGAGGCAGTTTTCAGGGATCTCTAGGATCAGAGGTCATATCTCCTCTGAGATCAGAATTCTGGAGGCTATAAGGAAACAGGCCAGAGCCAAGATTCTGGAAGCTCTATGGTTAGGGTCTTGGGAAATGAGAAGAAAAGAGTAAAAAATCAGCCTCTTCTGGGAACTGGGATCCTGAGAATGCCAAGGAGTTTAGTCTAAGTCTTGGTAGCTCTGGGGTGAGGGTCCCTTGGAATTTGTGGGTCACAGACCAGAAGTCAAGGTCCAGATACCTGTCCAGAGATGCAGCCCATCAAAGCCGTAGGAATAGAGGTCATCGCCGACTCCGTTGCCGCCCCAGCCCTCGCCTCCCCCGGGGTAAGGGCTGTAGCCCTCTGTGAGGGCCCAGCCCACCCGCAGGTGAGTGGGATAAGCTGTCAGAAATGGAACCACCTCATCCACCATCACTTCAAAGTACCATTTGCCATACTGTGTGGAACCCTCTGCTCGGCCCACGAAGATGTTGGGGCGGATGCTGCGGGGAAGACAAGAGAGGTGGATGGAGGAGAGGTGGAGAGGACAGCTAGATTGGTGGGGTGGAGAGGAAGAGAGACAGACAGAGAGAAAGAAAGACACACAGAGAGACAGAGAGACAGAGACAGAGAATAAGAGGCAGAGAGCGTGACAGAGAAAAAGCGCATACAGAGAAGGACAGAGACACTGAGAGACAAAGAAGAGAGAGATGGAACAGACAAGGAGGAAGAGATGGAGGAGAATTAGAAACAGGCAAAGAAAGATAAACAGGATGAGAGAGAGAGAGAAACAGACAGTTAAAAAGAGAAAAATACAGAAACAGAGAGAGAAAGAAAGAGGAAGAAACAGCGGCAGAGATGGTGCCAGAGAGAAAGGAAAAGAGGAGAAAGGCAATGAGCGGGGAACCAGGGATGAACTGGAACAGGAGTGGGCATCTGTGAGGATGAGGTATTAAGTCCTGGAGTAGGAGACAACAGAAGGACATCCACCTACATGTGGAGTCTGAGTCAGGGAGAGAGTTGAAAGGTTCTGAATTAGCCTGGGGTTGGGATGAGGTCAGGCTGAGGTTAGGGGGCAGGGGCCAGACCTGGTGACATAGTTGATGAGGTTTGTCTGCAGCAGAAGCTCTCGGCCAGGAAGCAAGTTCTCAGTAATGAGATCTTGGTTGGAACGCACGGCCACACCATTGCACACACACAGGGAACATAGCACATCCAGGACCTGAAGGTCAAGGCCAGAGTCAGGGTGTGAGGGTCTATGGAAGGACCAGGGTGGGAAGCCAGAGGAAAGGATGATGTGTCAGGACAGGACACGGGCACTGAGTGTGAAGAGGCAGTGAAAGCAGGAGTTCTGGAGTCACAGAAAAAAGTCAAAGAGAAAGGTCAGGTGAGAAGCCGAGGGGCCATACAGGTTGGGATAAGGCATCAGTGATATAAGAAAGGAGAGACTGGGGTGACAAGGGAGGAGGTCAGAGGGAAGAGGAAAAGTTTCATGAGAGACCACAGGGATCACGATGGAATTTTAGATCATCAGGGGTTCCAAACTCATGCCTTCAGGGGCCAGAAGGATAATGTAATTGTGTGAAGTGGTTAGAAATAATTTAATAGGAACTGGTAGGACCTGTGGCAAACCGGAGAGTGTATACGCAGCCCACCTAAAGGCAATAAAATAGGAAATTTTAAAAAACACTTCAAAGACCTAACAAAGGACATCAGTGGCCCTGGATCAATTCAAGGGCCATGAGCTTGAGACCCTTGTGTTGAGATAGAACCACCTGGGGGAGGAGTCCAGGTTAGAGACGAGATGGAGGAAGGGAGTGAGGAGAGTTCTGGGGCCATGAGGAGAGGTCAGAACTCAGAGTTCAGAATAAGATGTCGGGGGTGAGGGAGCCAACCTTATGGTTCCTCCCATGCTTGTCCAAGAGGGAGATGATAGACTTGATATGGTTCTCCTGGATGATATTCAGGACCTCAGGACTCTCAATCAGGACGCAGTACAACACCTCCAGGATCCCTGAGCATGTAACAGGCTGAGAGGTGAGATGGCTGTGGCTCTCCCTCCCCTGAGTCCCTACCCCAATCTCCTTGGCTTCTCCTACCAGAGGAGGCCTCCAGCCGATCCAGCTTGCTGACCAGCCAGTCCAAGTTTGTGCAGAAGAGGGCACAGTTGGCACGGTTGCCACGGATCAGAGAGGCTGAGGGTGGAGAGGGGGATGAGACCCAACAGGACTGGGGATCTGAGGTGCTCTGGGGGAGTCAGGACTGGGGCCCCTTACCCAAGAGTTCATACAGCAGGTTCACAATCTCTTTCCAGGACTCAGCCGCTTCCTCCCCGGCAAATTCGGCGAAGTGGGCAGCAGTGGTGTAGACATTTAGGCGGTCAATGCAATTCAGAACCAGGGAGAGCATTCCCTGGGGAGAGGAAAAGAAAAGGGTCACAACAGGAGTTTCAAATCCTCTCTTCCTTGTCTTTTTTGAGTTTACTAACTGATATTCACTCAACATCTAGTGACTGTGCACGCACTGTGTATTCCTGGGTCTAAACCGGCCACATCAGCTCCATGTCCCCATCCACTCCCATCACCCTCTTCTCCTTGGCTCCTCAAATCTGTCCTTGTCCTCCTGCCTCTATAATGCACCCTTTCTAACGTCGGGACTGAATTTGTGCGTCTCCTTCTGCAGTTTTCCCTTCACCCTTCCCTCTTTCAGGCGGGTGAGAGTCCCCACTCCTGGTCCCAAATGATTCAGCTCCCTCTCTACACCAACTATTGGAGGGATTTTTCTGCTTTCTTTCCTTTTTCCTTTCCTATTTCTTTTCTTTCTTTCTTTCTTTTTACATTTTAATCTTTTTTCTTCTTTCACTGTGAATTATATACACATACAGAAAAACACATAAAACATATATATGGTTTAACAGACAAATATAAAGCAATACCCAGGTCAAAAGAGAGAACACTGTTAGACACCCAGAAGCCCCCTGGATGCCCCTCTCGATCGCACACTCCTCCCTGCTAAAGATAACCAATGTTCTGACTTCTATGGAAATCTCTTCCTCGCTTTTTTCTGCTTTTACCGCCTGTGTATGCATTGCTAAACAGTCTAGTTGAGTTTTGCTTGTTTTTGAACTTGAATACAGATTCTTTTGCTCAGTACTATGTTTTAAGATTCAAGCATCTTATTGTACGTAGCTGTATTTGTTCGGATCCTCCATGGTGCAGTGGTTAAGAGATTGGCTGCTAACCAAAAGTCAGCAACTGCTCCTTAGAAACCCTGTGGGGCAGCTCTACTCTGTCCTATAGGGTCGCTATGAGTTGGAATTGACTCGATTGCAATGAGTTTTTATGGGTAGTTTGCCCATTTTCATTGATGAGTAGCATTCTGTTGTATGGATACAAAACAGTTATCCACTTTCTAGTGTTGACAGACATTTGGGTTGTTTCCAGTTTTAGGCTATTGCAAATGGTGCTGTTATGACGATTGTTATGTATCGTGCGGCCCACATCCCTAGTGAGAGAGGCAGTGTAACGAGGTTAGAGTCACGCAGACCTGCATAGGTCCCTCAACCTAATGCATATGGCCAGGGAGTGACTGCTGATGAGGCTGGACAGGCCAGATATGGACATAGAGAGTGACATGGAGATGGCTCTGCCACTAACTAGTTGTGACATCAGAAGCTCTAACTTCCTGTGGTGCTAGTAAACAGCCCTGGTGGCACAATGGGTAACCGATCAGCTGTTAAAGCAAAGGTCAGTGGTTTGAATCCACCAGCCCTCTGGGGAAGAAAAGACCTGGTGATCTGCTCAAGTAAAGATCAAACAAACAAACCAAACAAAAACAAAAACAAAAAAACCTTATCTGTTGCCGTGGTTGGAGTCGGTTCCAACTCAGAGCGACCCTATGTACAACAGAACGAAACACTGCCAGGTCCTGAGCCATCCTCACAATCGTTGTTATGCTTAAGCCCATTGTTGCAGCCACTGTGTCAATCCATCTCATTGAGGGTCTTCCTCTTTTTCTCTGACCCTCTCTACTTTATCAAGCGTGATGTCCTTCTCCAGGGACTGATCCCTCCTGACAACATGACCAAAGTATGTGAGACATAGTCTCACCTGCCATCCTTGCTTCTAAGGAGCATTCTGGTTGTACTTCTTCCAAGACAGATTTGTTCATTCTTTAGGCAGTCCGTGGTATATTCAATATTCTTCTCCAGCACCACAGTTCAAGGGCGTCAACTCTTCTCTGGTCTTCCTTATTCACTGTCCAGCTTTCACATGCATAGGAGGCAACTGAAAACACCATGGCTTGGGTCAGGCGCACCTTAGTCTTCAAGGTGACATCTTTGCTTTCCAACACTTTAAAGAGGCCCTTTGCAGCAGATTTGCCCAATGCGATGTGTCTTTTGATTTCTTAACTGCTGCTTCCATGGGTGTTAATTGTGGATCCAAGTAAAACGAAATCCTTGACAACTTCAATCTTTTCTCCATTTATCATGATGTTGCTTATTGGTCCAGTTGTGGGATTTTTGTTTTCTTTATGTGGAAGTGTAATCCATACTGAAGGCTGTGGTCTTTGATCTTCATCAGTAAGTGCTTCAAGTCCTCTTCACTTTCAGCAAGCAAGGCTGTGTCATCTGCATAACGCAGGTTGTTAAGGAGTCTTCCTCCAATCCTGATGCCCCGTTCTTCTTCATATAATCCAGCTTCTTGAGTTATTTGCTCAGCATATAGATTGAATAGGTATGGTGAAAGGATACTACTCTGACGCACACCTTTCCTGACTTTAAACCATGCAGTATCCCCTTGTACTGTTTGAACGACTGCCTCTTGATCCATGTACAGATTCATCATGAGCACAATTAAAAGTGTTCTGGAATTCCCATTCTTCATGTTATCCATAATCTGTTATGATCCACACAGTCAAATTCCTTTGCATAGTCAATAAAACACAGGTAAACATCTTTCTGATATTCTGTACTTTCATCCAGGATTTATCTGACATCAGTAATGATATCCCTGGTTCCACGTCCTCTCCTGAATTTGGCTTGAATTTCTGAGAGTTCCCTGTTGATACACTGCTGCAGCTGCTTTTGAATGATCTTCAGCAAAATTTTACTTGCGTGTGACATTGATGATATGTATGATGATAGGCATAAATATAGATCTCTTCCAAATTTCTTGGTATAGATGGGTGAGTACTTCCAGCACTGCATTTGTTTGTTGAAACACCTCAGTTGGTATTCTGTCAGTTCCTGGAGCCTTGTTTTTCATCAATGACTTCAGTGTGGCTTGGGCTTCTTCCTTCAGTACCGTTGGTTCCTCATATGGTACCTTCTGAAATGGTTGAACATCAACCATTTCGTTTTGGTATAATGACTCTGAGTATTCCATCTTCTTTTGATATTTTTCCTAGGTTGTTTAATATTTTCCCCATAATATCCTTCAATATTGCAACTTGAGGCTTGAATTTCTTCTTCAGTTCTTTCAGCTTGAGAGATACAGAGCATGTTCTTCCCTTCTGGTTTTCCATCTCCAGGTCTCTGCACATGTCAATACAATACTTTGTCTTCTGGAGCTGCCCTTTGAAATCTTCGGTTTGGCTCTTTTACTTCATCATTTCTTCCTTTTGGTTTAGCTACTCGACATTCTAGAGCAAGTTTCAGAGTCTCTTCTGACATCCACTTTGGTCTTTTCTTTCTTTCCTATCTTTTTAATGACCTCTTGCTTTCTTCATGGATTATGCCCTTGATGTTACTCCACAGCTTGTCTGGTCTTCGGTCATTTGTGTTCAGTGTGTCAGATCTATTCTGGACATGTCTCTAAATTCAGGTACTCAAGGTTGTACTTTGGCTCTCGTGGACTTGTTCTAATTTTCTTCAGCTTCAACTTAAATTCACATATAAGCAATTGATGATCTGTTCCACGGTTGGACCCTGGCCTTGTTCTGGCTGATGATATTAAGCTTTTCCATCATCTCTTCCCACAGATGTAGTCGATTTGATTCCTGTGTATTCCATCTGGTGAGATCCAAGTGTAGAGCTGCCATTTATGTTGGTGAAGAGAGGTATTTGCAATGAAGAAGACGTTGGTCTTGCAAAATTCGACCATGTGATCTCTGGCATCGTTTCTATCACCAAGGCCATATTTTCCAACTAGTGATCCTTCTTTGTTTCCAACTTTTGCATTGCAGTCTCCAGTAACTATCAGTGCATCATGATTGTGTGTCCGATCAATTTCAGACTGAAGAAGTTGGTAAAAATCTTTAATTTCTTCATCTTTGGCCTAAGTGATTGGTGCGTAAATTTTTATAGTTGTGTTAACTGGTCTTCCTTGTAGGTGTATGGCTATTATCCTATCATTGACAATGTTGTGCTTCAGGATAGATCTTGAAATATTCTTTTTGATGATGAATGCAACACCATTCCTCTCCAGGATAGATCTTGAAATGTTCTTTTTGATGATGAATGCAACACCATTTCTCTTCAAGCTGTCATTCCTGGCACAGTAAACCATATGATTGTCTGATTTAAAATGGCCTATACCAGTCCATTTCCACTCACTAATGCCTAGGATGTCAATGTTTATACGTTCTATTTCATTTTTGACAATTTCCAATTTTCCTAGAGTCATACTTCATATATTCCATATTCCAATTATTAATGGATGTTTACAGCTGTTTCTTCACATTTTGAGTCATGCCACATCAGCAAATGAAGGTCTCGAAAGCTTGACTCCCTCCACATCATTAAGGTCAACTCCACTTTGAGGAGTCAGCTCTTCCCCAGTCATCTTTTGAGGGCCTTCCAACCTGGGGGTCTCATCTTTTGGCACTAGATCAATGTTCTACTGTTACTCATAAGGTTTTCACTGGTTAATTCTTTCCAGAAGTAGATTGCCAGGTCCTTCTTCCTAGTCTGTCTTAGTCTGGAAGCTCAGCTGAAACCTCTCCACCATGGGTGACCCTACTGGTGTCTCAACACCAGTGGCAAAGCTTCCAGCACCCCACAGTGTGACAAACTGACAGATACATGGGGGATGTAAAGATTACAACCTAGGAAACCCTATGGGCAGGTCTACTCTGTCCTGTAGGGTCGCTGAGTCAGAGTCGACTCCGCAGCACACAACAACATGTGCTGGCACTGTTCTAAGCACTTTGCATGTACTAATCATTTAGGTAGGAACCGTTCATTTTGTTATTGTTACTGTTATAATTAATGAGCCTGACTCCCCTGTCACACCTGGAGAGGAGGAGGGCCAGGTTGGATGCCTCTGAATGAATGTGCTCTCCTACGACACCGTGGAGACATTGCACCCCCACCTTTGTCCAGGCCCTTCCTCTCACCAATCCCCTGTCCCTCCCATTCAGACTCTGTCCTGAGTGGAACCCCCCCAATCCCTTCCCTTTGGGCTGCCACCACACACAGACTCCTAACCCCTGGCTTCAGCTGAGGTCCCTCCCTACGCTCCACTCCCCAATGCCCAAAGACTCACCTCTGGCCCTGTCTCCCTCCCCCTACAGGACCACGTCTGGTTCTGGCCTCCCGGAGGCCCAGCTCCCACAGACCCTCCTCTCTGAGTCCCGCAGCATCCCACCTCTGACTTCTCCCCGGCCTCGCATCCACTGGCCTTGCCTTGGCCGTGAGCTACACAGTCCCACCCCACACAGGGCCCACCCCTTCCTCTCAGGCGAGGGAACAGGACCCGCCAGCCTCACCTGTCTGGTTCCACCTGGCTGTCAGACACCTCCCCCTGCTCAGCTATATCCTGTGGCCCTCCCTCACAGGCCCAGCCCGTCAACGCAGCCCCCCTCCTTACAGGCTCCGCCTCTCTCACGTGTTACACACACACACACACGCACGCACGCACACACACACACACACACACAGAGCGGTCCGGCCTTTTCCCTGCCTCGTGCTCCTCCACTTGGCCCATCCGCTGTAAGACCTTAACTTTCCCACGTTTCTTGCCCCACGTTTCTCTAGCCCCAAGACTCCGCCCCTTGCGTCCGCGGCCCCGCCCCAACGTCCCAACGCCCCGCCCAAGGCTCGCAGACCCGCCTCCCTCGCCGCGGCCCCGCCCCGCCCAGGCCCCGCCCACTGGCCCGCGGACCCGCCTCCCCTGTCGCGGCCCCACCTCCTCCTGGAAGAGGCTCTGGCGGTTGCGCAGACTGCGCAGCTTGCTCTGCTTCTCCTCGTGTCGCAGCTCCTCCAAGGGCGGCTCAAAGTAGCCGATGAGGTCCTGCAGGCTCAGGATGACGCCCTCGATGGGCAGCGCTGTGCCAGCCGGTGGCCCCGCGCCCCGTGGCTTCCCGCTGAAGCTGTCCAGGCCCCTGCGGGGACGGCGCAGCTGTCAGCCGGGGCTCAGAGCGCTGACTGTGGGCTCGCCCCTCCCCGCAGGACCCCACGGACACTCCTGCTTTACGGAGGGGGACAGGCACGGCCGTGGTCACACAGTGGTCAAGAGCAGACCTGAGACTGGGACTCGCTCCTGTGCAGGCACAGGGGGTCCTGGAAGCAGGAGTCGGGGCTGGGAAGGTGCGGGGTCAAGGGTCTGGATCTCAGAGATGGGACGGTTAGGTGGTCATCAGGGCTGTGAAGCCAAAGGTCACGGCGTGCAGTCAGACTAGGAGTCGTATGCACAGAGCTCGAAAGTTTAGAGGTATGGAAGACAGGCGAGGGGGTCAGAGGTAGAGACTAAAGGGGCCGGACGCATGGACGCCAGGAGCATGGGGGTCAGGGTGTGGCCTGCCCTGTGCCCCCATGGCGGCAGCGCTCACTTGATGAAATGGTTATACAGGCCGGCTGTGCTGTGGATCATTCGGGCGGCCTGGGACTCCTCCTGTTGACAGCGAGTCAGCGACAGCGCGTCGTCCATGTGGCCTTCCTGGTGCAGCATGGCCTGGGAACGTGCAGGGGTGGGGGGGAGGCAGACAGGTCAGGAGGGGCCCAGCCACCCAGGGTCACTCTCGGGGTCCCTGCTCAGACTCTAGCCCGGCAGCTGCCCCCAACTCTGGGCACAGTCTGCAAGTCTCTCTTTTTCTGTTCCTGTGTCTCCTTCATTCTCTCTCTCCCTGTCTGTCTCTCCCTCTCTGTTTCTCTGTCTCCATCTCTCTCTGTTTCATGTCTCTGTCCCCTTTGTCTCTCTTTCTCTCTGTCCATCTCATCTGTGTCCTGGCCAGACCCTTCTCACCTGTATCTAATACTGACTTAATATCTCCCCCACAGAAAGCTCTAAGGGCACCTCCAAGTTAACATGTCCACACAATGCCCAGCCACCTTTCTGGGGTGGGACCATCACCACTGTGGACTTTACCCTGAGCCAATGTCCCTAGGCACCTCGTCTGTCCTGCAGTTATAAATACCATCTGTTATGGACTGAATTGTGTCCCCTCAAAATATGTGTTGTAAATCCTAACCTCTATGCCCCCAGTTATAATCCTATTTGGAAATGGGTTGTGTTTGTTATGTGAATGAGGCAGGGTCAGTGTACGGTGGGTCTTGAATCAATGTCTTTTGAGATATAAAGGAGATTAAACAAGAAAGCAGGGCAGAGATGATGAAGAGAGATACCAAGCTACATGAAGATCACCTGGGAACAGAAGCTCAGAAGAGACAAGGACCCTCCCCCAGAGCTGACAGAGAGAGAAAGCCTTCCCCGAGAGCCAGTGCCCTGAATTCGGACTTCTAGCCTCCTCGACTGCGAGAAAATAAACTCTGTTTGCTAAAGCCACTCACTTACGGTATTTCTGTTACAGCAGCAGCAGATAACTAAGATGCCATTCACATGCTGATGCCTCCCGGGGTTCCCCCTCTGGCCCAGGCCTCATCTCTGCTTCCCCAGCTGCAGGCCTGGCTTTCCGCAAATGGGTGCCTCCCCACACTTCCAGATCAGTCACTCAGCAAGTCTTTGTGAGTGGCCTGGTTCTAGGCACTGGGGGTAAAACTTAAGATCCCTGCCCTCCTGAGTTGACATTTGGCTGTCCCCAGCTCGGCTAAGGGCACTTCATCCTTCTGTTGGTGCAGGGCAAAAAGCATGGCATCATTCTTAACCCCTCCCCCATCCCCATATCCAATCCGTCAGAAAATCCTGTTGGTCCCACTCTCAAATTTACAACCAGAATCTGCCCCCTTCTTCCCTTCTCCCCACTCCATAGCCCCTACCCTGGTCCTGTCCACTCTTGTCTCCCACCTGGACCACTGAAGCACCCTCCTCCCTGGGCTCCCTGCTCCCCTCCTCCCATAGTCTGTTCCCACAGATGGGCAAGGACCCTGCTAATCCCTGAGTCAGGTCATGTCCCTCTCCTGCTCAAAACTCTCCCATGGCTCCATCTCACTCAAGTACCATCTGTCGCCAATCCCTCCTACCACTTGCCCCTCACTTGCTTTGCTCTAGCCACACTGAGTCTTCTTTCTGTTATCACACGCAATGAGACAGGTTCATTCCAACCTCAGGACCTTTGCACAGCTATTTTCCTTCTGTCAAAGTAGCTTTCCCACTTCTCAAGTTCAAAACCACTTACTTTAAAAAGGGGGGGGGGCATTTTATTCTCCATTTCTGAGCACTAGGAGAGCAGGGAACAGGTCTGTATTACTCATTTTTCCCCCCTCCTGCACACACCTGGGACAACTTGGGTACTTGATAATTGTTTGTGGAATGTTATTCTCAGTCTGTTTGTCACCATCTCTCTCTCTCTCTCTGCTTTTTCTGTTTCTGTTCTTCTGTTTCCACTCTCCCTGGGTTTCTCAGTTGCCATTATTCTGTGTCTCTCAGCATCTTTCTTTCTCTTAGTCTTTGTCCTCCAACCCCCAAAGGCTCAAACACACCCACTTCCCAGCCCCCCTACCCGCACCCCCACACCTCCCCTCTGCCAAGCACCCACCTTCTTCTTGAGCACGCCAAGCCTCAGGGCCTTGGGGTCCGGGGCAGCATAGGTGAGCCACAGGCCCGAGGCCACGTGCTGGACGAAGCACAGTGACTCCCCGTACTTGATCTCAGGGGGGCCCATGCCCTCCACGTCCCGCTTGGGGCCCACATCCAGCTTTTCCTACAGAGGCAGGGGCCAGAGGTCAACTCCCTCAGAGCCCCACTGAGGGACTGCAGAGCAGGGCTGGGTGGGATGTGGGGCTCCAGGCGAGGGAGGGCACCCTGAGCCCCACTGACCTTGGAGAAGCGAAAGCAGAAGGAGGTGGCCTTGGTGTGGGCCTTGGTGGCATCAACCACCACCAGGCCCTGGTCCTCGGTGAGCCCCAGGTACCGCCCTGTGGTGACATGCCGGATGCGAAGAGGCTGGCCCCAGCGCAGGTGGCTTCCGCTCCAGCTGTGGAGAGTGAGGGCAAGAACAGTCAGAGGACCCCAGCCCTCCCGCGGACAACACAGCCTTGGTCCAAAACTCCTTGAGGCCCCAACCCTCTTCCAGGGTGTCCCAAAGCTTCCTCTGGGCCTCCAGCCCTCCATCAGGGCCCCTAGTCCTCCCTCAGTAACCCCAATCCTCTCTGTCCCCCAGGCTTCCTCAGGGCTACCCAAATGTCTCCAGTGGCCCCAGTTTTTCCAGACTCCTCCTTTTCTCCCCCTAAACTCCTCACACTTTCCTTCTAGACCCTCTGATCTCTCCCTCAGGAATCCCCAATCTTCCCCCAAGACCTTTTTCTGGAGACTCCAGGATCACTGAGGGCCTTTATCTCTCTCTGGGGCTTCCTATGTTTTCCCTCAAAACCCTCCAATCTCTTCCTTAAAACTTCCTTCAAGACCCTTTCTCCCCTCCAGGCCCTCCAGGGCCCCAGCCCACCACACCTGGCCCTCACCTGATTCTCAGCGGCTCCAGTCTCCACAGGGAGCGGGCGTGGGTGCACACAGATCCCCCCTCGTAGTAGACAAGTCTGGGAACATGGGAGGGAGTAAGCTCCCCACTGGCCATCAACTCCAGACCCCCTAGAATCTAACTCTCCAGCCCATCCATAGGACCCCCGCTCTTCAGCCGACCTTTGTCCCCTGCCGCCCCAGACCCTAGGTCCCCTTGTCCCCAGCACAAACCTGCGCTGGTCATCACTGTCAGCCGGGGAAATGGTCAGACATTCATCCATGTGTCCATGAAAGAGGCGGAGGACGTGACCCCCAGTCACGTAGCCTGGAAAGGGGTAAGGGAAGGTGGTCAAGGAGAGGCTAGAGCCCCAGAAAGGGCCAGGGGTCAAACTGGAGTCTGGAGGCCCTGCTTCTCCCACTTTGGGAGGCTACGGGCTGAGGTAGGATGTTTGAGGTGATGAGTCTTAGGTTTGGGGGTCTGCATTTGAGAGTCTGAGTTTCAGGGTACAAAGTGGTAGTCTGAGATTTGAAGTCAGGTTTGAGGCTTGAAGGCAGGGGGTGTATGAGATTTGTCTCAACAAAAAAATTGTCCTATATAGTGCTGGAAGATGAGCCCCCTGGATTGGAAGGCACTACACAATGGCTGCAGCAACGGATCCAGACACGCCAACCACCATGGAGATGGTGACTCTGTCATGTCGCACACAGGCTCACCGTGAGTTGGAGCCGACCCAACGGCAGCCAGCAACAACAGGCCTGGGTTTAATTAAGGGTCCGAATTCAGGTTTTTGAGGCTGCAGTTCAGATTATATGGCCAGAGGCGTGGGTCTAATGTTCTGACATCGGGGTCTTTATTTTAGGGCTTAAGGTTTGGGGTCTGGGTTCAGAGGTGGGATAGTTGGGTGTGAAGTTGGGGTCTGAAGTTAGGGTCTGATTTTGAATTTGGGGAGTCCGAGGTTGGGGTCTGAAGTTTGGGGTGAGTTTGGAGAAATCTGAACCCCGTAGTTTGAAGTCGGTGAGTTTGAGTTTCAGGGTCTGAGGTTAAGGTCTGAGTTTTGGGACCTGTGGTTTTGGGTCTCAGGTTGGGCTGATTTGGAAGTCAGGAATTTGGGGTGTGAAAGTTGGGATCTAGGTTTTGGGGCCATGCTTTGGAGTCTTAATATAGAAGTTTGAATTTGGGAATTTGACTATGAAGGTTTGATTTTTGAGGACTGGGGTTTTGAGTGAAATGTTGGAGGTCTGAGGTAGGTGGTCTGAGGTTTGGAGTCTGTATTAGGGTCTTGGTTTGGTGATCTGACCTTTGAACTTGGGGCTCTGAGACTGTGGTGTGTGCTTGTTGTCTGAAGGTTGGGTCTGAGGAATAAACTCTGCATCTGGTTTTCTAAGCTTTGGGATCTGAGTTTAGGGGCATGACTTTGAGGCTCTGAGACTGACTTATGAGCTCTGGGAACTGATGCTTGAGTTTGGGAGTCTAATATATAGTTCCGGGCTGGGGAGTTTGAACTTTGGGCTTCTAGATTTGGGGTCACACTCAGAGATCTAAGAGTGAAGGTCATAATTCGGAGATCTAGGTTTGGGGTCTGAGGTTTCAAGTCTCAGTTTGGGCATGTCTGGGGGACAGTGCTGGAGGTCTGCTTTTGGGGTCTCAGTCTAGGGGCCTAAGGCCTGGGGCCCTCACCCTCTTCGCAGCAGGAGGAGATGGGGTTCATGTTCCACAGTGTCTGCATGAAGGAGGCGTCAACCTGGAGCTCCCCACTGGCCGTTGACAGGTGCTGGGGGTGACCAGGAGGTAGTGGTCAGAGGTGGTCGGGAGGGGTGGGCAAGGCTCCCAGAGCCAGAGGTCAGAAATCCCAGGTGCATGCCAGGAGACCCGCAGTTGGGAGACAGGAAATTCACAGACCAGGAAATTGAGGTCAGGTTGAGAAATGGGAAGTCAGAAATCAGAAGAGTGGATATCAGAGGTCAGGAATTGGGAAATTGGGAGTCAGGAAGCTGGGGACCAGGGACCAGGGACCGGCCAGGCAAACAAATGCTGAGGAGATGGTGCCCCACTCAGGTCCGCCTCAGCCAGGGAGCATAGGCACCGTGGTAGGGTGGGATTGCTCACCAGGTAGCGCTCAGAAGAAACACTGACAAGGATGAGATCATCTCCAACTCGGACCTTTTCTCCTTCTGATCTCTGCTTGGAGGCTGGGTGCGTTGTCCACCAGCAGGCCTCTCCTATGAGGGGAGGGGAGAGGCGGAAGAAGAAGGGAGTAGGGAGGGGTGTTAGAATGACAGGTCCCAGAGTGCTCTTCCCCAGGGCGTTCCCCAGCCCCCAAGCCTCCCAGGCGCTCTGCCCTCACTTCCCCTAGGCTCCCTGCCCCTCATTCTTCTATTGCTGCCACCAACGTCCCTATTCCTGCCCTCAGACCTCTGCCCACAGTGCCGCCATGTTTGCCCGAGTCTCTCTTTCCAAAGAGTACCCATCCACAGCCCCAGACCTTCTGCCCCAAAGGCCCCCATCCTGCCCCTAGAGCACTCCTGTCCCTGCGTCCTCCTCCCCGCCTGCCCCCGCCCCCAGCCCTGCACCTGTAGCATCCTCCTGCAGTCCCACATCAAAGGCCAGCTTGTCAGTCATGGAGCGTGAAGTGGTGAGGCAGCTCAGGTACTAGGATTGAAGAGGGAGTTCAGACTCCTTCCAGCTCGTCCTGCACCCCCAGCCACTGCCTGCCCCCCGCATCCCCCGCCCCAGCACTCACCATGCGGCTGTGGGCATGCCGGAGCAGGATGGCATGGCCGTACAGGAGGGTCCTGTGTCCCCCACCCTGGGATGACTGAGGAGGAAGGAGGGCATATAGTGAGCACAGACCCTCGAGACCCCCCCCTCAGCAAGATGCCTAGCCCATTCCTGAGTGACTCTTTTTTGCTCCCCATAAAATACCATTCACAGGCCTGGAGATAAAAAATAGCCTCAGCTTAGACCCTCAGCAGAGTCTCTGCCTCGGTTTCCCCATTCACAGAACCAGGGGCTGTGTCTCTGAGAAGCCTGGGGATGAAGTGTTTTATATTCCCTGGAGCCCACTCTGTCATCCCGGCCTCCGCCACCTTCTTGGCCAGGCTTAGGAGCCACTCAGGGAGGCTGAGCCCATCTTTGAGGTACCTGGGGACGCTCAGGAAGAGCCCAGAATCTCATGTTCCATGGGCCTTGGCCCTCTCTACTCTAACCTGTCAACCCAACTGGTGTGCACCAGTACAGTCTGCCAGTTGCTAAGTGTTTGAACTTCACCCTTAGTGATCAGGAGACCGCCCCCGCTCCACGTGCTGCCGCCTCACTCCCAAGTGCAAGGGGATGCAGCCTTCTGGAGGGCGGGAGGTCCACCTGGTAGCTTGACAGCATCATGCCTCCCACCCGGCTCTCACATGCCCATGCTCTGCGGGGGCCATGTGATGGTGCCACCTGATCACATGGCAGACTCACTCTGGTGTCAGGGAGGGGGACACCCACACTTGGGATGGGTGAGGGTGAGGAGAGAGGTCCCATGCAGAGAGGGACTGGGATCAGAGTGGGGGGAAAGGATGGGAAAGAGAAGAAAGGAGGGGGAGGAGGGAGAATGGGGGCTCAGAAGCCCCCTCCTCCTTCCTTCCTTCCTGCCTGCCTGGCCTGTTCTGGGCTCCACAGCCCCTGACAACTGGGGTGGGGGAGACCCCCAGCCCTGTGTGCAGGAACGTGGACCCGAGAGGCGGGCCTGGGGTCAGGAGGAATGAGGACAGGTGACACCCAAGGCCAGACCTACCCACTTATCCAAATTGAGGGCCTGTGGGGCGGGGCAGAGAGAGGAAGAAGAGCAGATGGTAAACAACCCCAGCCCTCTCGCCCATCCCTTCCCCCTGTACCCACCCCAGGGTGAGGCACCCACCCCAGGGTGGGAGCCTCACCTCCACACCAGCCTCCACGGTGTTGGCCAGCATCTCCTGCAGGGCACGGACGGACAGAGACTGCTCCAACACGAAGCAGCAGATGGCCAGGTCAGGGGGCACATTCTGGGGTGGGGTAAGGAGATGTTAGTAGGGGGCCTGAAGGCCCCCCAGCACCATTCCCTGGCACACCTCCTGACCCTGGTCTGAATTCCCATACCCCTTAGACTCAAGAAGCCCCTGGCCTCTGCCGCCCCATTCAGACACACTGCATCCATAGCAACGTCCCAGAAAACATCTCCTAAGCCTCCTCCCTCTGACACGTAAGCCCATTTCTGTCAATTCCAACTATAGCAGCCCTATAGGACACAGTAGAACTGCCCCAGAGGGTTTCCAAGTCTGTAATCTTTACAGATGAAGACTGCCACTTTCTTCTGCAGAGTGGCTGGTGGGTTCAAACCACCGATCTTTCAGTTAGCTTAGCAGCCAAGTGCTTAACCACTGTGCCACCAGAACACCTTTTCAAATACCTAAACCCTACCCAAAACCTCACAGAAGCCTCCACACTACCCTCCCCACTCAAGTACCCTAAACCCCACCCTAACCTCATAGGAAGCCCCAGTCCTATGCCTTCCCCTCAGACACACTGCACCTGCTCCAAACTACTGGAAGCTTCTGCTCTATGCCTTCCCCCTTCAGATAACTCCAAATCTCTCCAATTCCAAAGGAAGGCCCACCTCATGCCTTCAATATCAGACAGTCACAGTTCCAGCCTTCTCCCTCAGACACGTGTTAACTCCACTTCAAAATCACAGGAGGGTCCAACCATACGCCTCCTTCCTCAGTCTCCCATCCCAGTCACCTCAGACCCCTAGACACCCTTCCTCTTGGACCCAAGACTCTCTGCCCTCCCCCTCAGGCCCCTGCTAGCTCAGACTCCCAGTCTCCCACCCCCATCAGACTCCATATCCCCTCCCTCTCTCAGGCCACTGCCCTATTCCCCAGGTCTCCTCTCCTGCAAACCCTGGGTCCACTTCACACTCTGGCCCTGTCTCCCCTCGGACCCAGGCTCCCTCTACCTCTCAGCCTCCAATCACCTCCCCTGTAAGCCCTCCTGCTATCATACTCCTGGCCTCCCGGGTCCCTTCGCCTTGAAGCCAGTGCCCTCTGCCCCCTCTCAAACTTCTACTCTCTCAGACCTCCAGCTGCCCTTTACCTTTAGAACCCCAAGCCTCAGATCCTCGGATCACCTTCCCTTCAGACCTCTTGCTCTCTAAGACCCTCAAGCTCCCAGCTCTCTCAGCCCCAGCCCCCTCCCTGAAGTGCCCACCCCTGTAAAACACCCAGGTCCTCTCTCCCTTGGACCCAAGGTCTCTTACCCCAAAGACCCTAGCCCCTCACTTCTGAGACCCCAACCCCTGCTCCTCAAGCCCCTTTCCATTAGACCCAAGGCTTCCTGCCCCCTCAAATCTCTGCCTTTTTAGCCCACCAGACTCCCTGCCCCTCTCTACTCAAACCCCTGGCCACCTTTCCCTCCTAGCCTCCAACCCGTTTCCTCTCTAGTCAGCACCCCCTCTTCGAACCCCAGACCCCCTTCTTTGGAGCCTCCACCCCCTTAGACTCCCTCCATCTTCCCCAGGCACAGACCTGGGCGTTGCTGGTGGGCTCCAGGAAGCAGAGGCGGTTACCGAAGCCCTCGGCGGCCAGGCAGAGCTTCAGCTGCTCTTTGAGCACCGTGGCATTGCACTGCAGAACCACCTCGTCATCCTGCAGGGGAAGCGCTGAGGGTCAGGCGTGGCCCGGCCCACATACCACAGCCGCTCATCCCACCCTTCCCTTTTATTAAAAGATTATTGATGTTGCTATTGTGTGCCGTTGAGTCCATTCCGACTCATAGTGACCCTATTTGACAGACAGAACTGCCCATAGGGTTTCCTAGGCTGTAATCTCCACGGGAGCAGATAGCCAGGTCTTTTCTCCGTTGGAACCGTTGGTGTATTTGAACAACCGATCTGTTCCATTGGCAGCTGAGTGCTTAACCATTGCACCACTAGGGCTCCTTATGAAAAGATAGCTATTAATAATACCTACACCTCCCCCTTCCCAATTTATCAAGCCAAGCCTGGTCTGAGTGCTATAGGGACTCCTAACAGACCCATGAGATAGGAGCTACTTTAATATGGAGACAGGAAGGGACATTGCCTATCCAAGACTACACAGGTGATAAGAGGAGGAGCTGGGGTTTGAGTTTGGCTAACTCCAGAGGCCTCCCAGGTGGGGTATGCAAGGTGAGCCACTGAAGGGTAGAATATATGCACACCTAATGCTAAATTGCTTTTTTTTTTTTTTTTTAGTATTTGGGGATACTTGCTTTAATTTACTTTTTTTTTATATAATTTTTATTGTGCTTTAAGTGAAAGTTTACAAATCAAGTCAGTCTCTCACACAAAAGCCTTGCTACACACTCCCGATTACTCTCCCCCTAATGAGACAGCCCGCTCTCTCCCTCCACTCTCTTGTTTCGTGTCCATTTCACCAGCTTCTAACCCCCTCCACCCTCTCATCTCCCCTCCAGGCAGGAGATGCCAATGTAGTCTCAAGTGTCCACCTGATCCAAGAAGCTCACTCCTCACCAGCATCCCTCTCCAACCCATTGTGCAGTCCAATCCATGTCTGAAGAGTTGGCTTCGGGAATGGTTCCTGTCCTGGGCAACAGAAGGTCTGGGGGCCATGACCACCAGGGTCCTTCTAGTCTCAGTCAGACCATTAAGTCTGGCCTTATGAGAATTTGGGGTCTGCATCCCACTGCTCTCCTGCTCCCTCAGGGGTTCTCTGTTGTGTTCCCTGTCAGGGCAGTCATCGGTTGTAGCCAGGCACCATTTAGTTCTTCTGGTCTCAGGATGATGTAGTCTCTGGTTCATGTGGCCCTTTCTGTTTCTTGGGCTCATAATCGCCTTGCGTCCCTGGTGTTCTTCATTCTCCTTTGATCCAGGTGGGTTGAGACAAATTGATGCATCTTAAATGGCTGTTTGGTAGCGTTTAAGACCCCAGATGCCACTCTTCAAAGTGGGATGCAGAATGCTTTCTTAATAGATTTTATTATGCCAATTGACTTAGATGTCCCCTGAAACCATGGTCCCCAGACCCCTGCCCCTGCTACGCTGCCCTTCGAAGCATTCAGTTTATTCAGGAAACTTCTTTGCTTTTGGTTTAGTCCAGTTGTGCTGACCTCCCCTGTATTGTGTGTTGTCTTTCCCTTCACCTAAAGTAGTTCTTATCTACTATCTAATTAGTGAATGCCCCTCTCCCACCCTCCCTGCCTCCCTCCTCTTGTAATCACAAAAGAATGTTTCCTTTTTCGTTTAAACTATTTCTCAAGTTCTTATAATAGTGGTCTTATACAATATTTGTCCTTTTGCAACTGACTAATTTCACTCAGCATAATGCCTTCCAGGTTCCTCCATGTTATGAAATGTTTCACGGATTCATCATTGTTCTTTATCGATGCATAGTATTCCATTGTGTGAATATACCATAATTTATTTATCCATTCATCCATTGACAGGCACCTTGGTTGCTTCCATGTTTTTCCTATTGTAAACGGTGCTGCAATAAACATGGGTGTGCATGTATCTGTTCGTGTAAAGGCTCTTATTTCTCTAGGATATATTCCAAGGAGTGGGATTGTTGGGTCATATGGTAGTTCTATTTCTAACTTTTTAAGGAAGCGCCAAATTGATTTCCAAGGTGGTTGTACCATTTGACATTCCCACCGGCAGTGTATAAGTGTTCTAATCTCTCCACAGCCTCTCCAACATTTATCCTTTTGTGTTTTTTGGATTAATGCCAGTCTTGTTGGAGTGAGATGAAATCTCATTGTAGTTTTGATCTGCATTTCTCTAACAGCTAATGATCGCGAACATTTCCTCATATATCTGTTAGCTACCTGAATGTCTTCTTTAGTGAAGTATCTATTCATATCTTTTGCCCATTTTTTAATTGAGTTAGCTAAATTGCTTTTTAAACCCATCCCTCTCATTTCAGGGGTGCTTTCTAATGACACCTGAATGCAATATGAGCTCCTGGATTGGATCCTGGATGGAGGGAGAAATGCCGTAAAGGACAGTATTGAGACAATTAATGAAAGCTGAATAAGGACTGAGGATTAGATAATCAAGTCATATCAATACTAAATGTTCTGATTTTGATAACTGTGCTGTGGTTTTGTAAGTGACTGCTGTTGATTTTTAGGAAACACAAACTGAAGTATTTAGGGGTATTATGAAATGTGCCCCCCAAAGATGTTGTTGTTAGGTGCCGTCAAGTCAGTTCTGACTCATAGTGACCCTGTGTACAACAGAACGAAACACTGCCCGGTCCTGTGCTGTCCTCACAATCATTGTTATGCTTGAGCCCATTGTTGCAGCCACTGTGTCAATCCATCTTATTGAAGGTCTTCCTCTTTTTCACTGACCCTCTCCTTTACCAAGTATGATGTCCTTCTCCAGGGACAACCCGATAACATGCCCAAAGTATGTGAGATGTAGTCTTACCATCTGAGCCTCTAAGGAACATTCTGGTTTTACCTGTTCCAGGACAGATTTGTTTGTTCTTTTGGCAGTTCATGGTATATTCAATATTCTTCACCAACACCACAATTCAAAGGTGTCAGTTCTTCTTCAGTCTTCCTTATTCATTGTCCAGCTTTCGCATGCATGTGAGGCGATTGAAAACACCATGGCTTGGGTCAGGTACATCTTAGTCCTCAACCTTGAGAGCTAAGGTTATTTGTTCTCCTGGGCTTTGAACTTGCTGAGTGCCCATTGTCCCTTCTTTTCCTCCAATTTTTCCAATTTGTAATGGAAATGTCTACCTTATGCCTGTTCCAGCACTGTATTTTGGAAGCAGGTAGCTTGTATTCTAGATTTTACAGGTTTACAGATGAAGAGGAATTTTGCTCCAGGATTGAATACACATAAAGGCTCACCCTAATTAGATTTAGATGATTCAGAAGATGAGATTTTGGACTTGAAGTTGATTTAAGACTTTTGGGATGGTATGATGGGGTGAATGTGTTTTGCATGTGGGAAGGACATGAATCTTGGAGGGCCAAAGGGTGGAATGTTATGAGTTGAATTATGTCCCCCAAAGATATGCGTTGTAAATCCTGACACCCTGTTGTTAGAGGCCATCCAGTCGGTTCCAACTCACAGCGACCCTATGTACAACAAAACAAAACTCTGTCTCAGGCCATCCTCACAATCGTTGCTATGTTTAAGGCCATTGTTGCAGCCGCTGTGTCAGTTCCTCTCATTGAGGGTCTTCCTCTCTTTCGCTGGCCCTTTATTTTACCAAGCATGATGTCCTTCTCCAGGGACTGGTCCCTCCTGATAACTTGTCCAAAGTACGTGAGATGAAGTCTCGCCGTCTTTGCTTCTGAGAGGCATTTTTGGCTGTACTTATTCCAGACCTGTTCCTTCTTCTGGCAGTCCAGCGTATATTCAATATTCTTCATCAACACCATAATTCAAAGACATCAATTTTTCTTCCACCTTCCTTATTCATTGTCCACCTTTCACATTCCTATGAGGTGATTGAAAATACCATGGCTTGGGTCAGGCACATCTTGGTCCTCAAGGAGACACTTACAGTTTGTAACGCTTTAAAGAGGTCTTTTGCAGCAGATTTGCCCAGTGCAATACATCGTTTGGTTTCTTGACTGCTCTTTTCATGGGCATTGATTGTGGATCCAAGTAAAATGAAACCCTCGACAACTTCAATCTTTTCTCTGTTTATCATGATGTTGCTTATTGGTCCAGTTGTGCGGATTTTTGTTTTCTTTGTATGGAGGTGTAATCCATACTGGAGGCTGTGGTCTTTGATCTTCATCAGTAAGTGCTTCTAGTCCTTTTCACTATCAGCAAAGAAGGTTGTGCCATCTGCATATCACATGTTGTTAATGAGTCTCCAATCCTGATGCCCGGTTCTTCTTCACATAAGTCCAACTTCTCGAATTATTTCCTCAGCATACACATTGAATAAGTATGGCAAAAGGATACAACCCTGATGTACACCTTTCCTGATTTTAAACCAGGCAGTATCCCCTTGTTCTGTTCGAATAACTGCCTCTTGGTCTATGTACAGGTTCTGCATGTGCACCATGAAGTGTTTTGGAATTCCTATTCTTCACAATGTTATCCATCATTTGTTATGACCCAAGGTTGAATGGCTTTGTATAGTCCATAAAACACCTGTGGTTATAATCCCATTTGGGAATGAGTTTCTTTTGTTATGTTAATGAGGAAGTATTAGCGTAGGTTATATAATAAATCAATTTATTTTGAAATATAAATGAGCAAATTAAGTAAGCAAGCAAGCAGAGATGGGGGATGATAGGTGGCAGGCCTCGTGAAGATTGAAAGGAACAGAAGCTGAAAAAAGACAAGGACCTTCCCCTAGAGCGAACAGTGAGAGAAAGTCTCCCCTGGAGCTGGCGCCCTGAATTTGGACTTCTAGCCTCCTAAACTGTGAGAAAATAAATTTCTGTTTGTTAAAGCCACTCACTGTGGCATTTCTGTTGTAGCAGCACTAGATGACTAAGACAAGGGGTAAAGGGCATCATGTTTACAATTTACTCTCAAACAGTTCGGGAAAAACATAGGTAGATGACAGATGTTGGGTGCCGTCAAGTTGATTCCGACTTATAGCAACCCTATGTACGACAGAACGAAACACCACCTGGTCCTGCACCATCCTCACAATCGTTGCTGTTTGAGCCCATTGTTGCAGCCACTGTGTTAGTCCGTCTCGTTGAGATACATGAAAGATAGATAGATAGATGATACACGATAGATAGATAGATGATACACGATAGATAGATAGATAGATAGATAGATAGATAGATAGATAGATAGATAGATAGATAGATAGATAGATAGATAGATAGATAGACAGACAGACAGGCAGACAGATAGATAGACGGACAGACGGATAGACGGATAGATGGACGGATAAATAGACGGGTGGATGGGTGAATAGATACACACATGCGTACATATATACGCACATGGACAGATACATAGAAAAAATGATGAAGCAGATGTGACAAATGCTAACATTTGGAGGATGTGACTGAAGGGTACAAAGGAGTTCTTTGTACTAATCTGGCAACTTTTCTGTAAGTTTGAAATTTTACAGAAAAAAAAAAGCATTTTCTATGAGGTTCTGTTCCAAGCACCGGACACGTATTAGCTCATTTAATCCTCACAACAACCCTGTGAGGCAAGTCCTATTATGTGAACATGAGGCAATGGAAGCCCAGAGAGGGTGAGTGACTTGCCTAAGGTCACGCAACTGGAATACGGCATAGCTGGGATTTGAATCCCAACACCGTAACTCTATACACCACACTCAAGACACTAGACAACCTCTCATATATTAGTAGTAATATATTAACATGCATATGTTAATTAATATAAATTAGTTACACAGGTTAGATACTAACACTAACGTGTATAACTCATACATTAATATCTAACATGTGTTGTTGTGGTCATTGTTAGCTGCCGCTGAGCCGGTCCGACTCATAGTGATCCTATGCACGACAGAATGAAACACTGCCCAGTCCTGTGCCATCCTCACAATCTAACGTGTATAACTCATATATTAATGTCTAACATGTATAACTAATATAAATGCACACAAGGGGGTGTGGTTAAGCATTTGGCTACTAACCAAAAGGTCGGCAGTTTGAATCCACCACCTGCTCCTTGGAAACCGTATGGGGCAGTTCTACTCCGTCCTACAGGGTCGCTATAAATCAGAACCGAATTGATGGCAACAGGTTTGGTTTTGGTTTAAGGCAGTGGTTATTCTCACTTTACAGCCAAGGGAACATGCCTCCAGCTTTACCAAGCACGTCACACAAACACCCTCTGACCCTGGGCTTCAACCCACACGGGCAGCCTTCAGTCTGTCCATTCAGTCTTGTGAGGCGCCAGGGAGGGATGGAAGAGAATATGACCTAATAGCAGGGCACCCAGGACTGCTCTGTCCTGTGACTCACACAAGCCCGACACCATGGCACATACCAGGCACTTGTATATTCGCTGTAATCATACAGCTTGCATTTATTAAGCACTTACTGTTCACCAGGCCTTATGCCCAGGGCTTTACATTCATTTAACAGACACTTACTGAGCACCTACTATGTGCCAGCCATTGTTCAAGGCACTGGAAATAGAGCAATGAGTGAAGTAGATAAAAATCCCTACCTTCATGGAGCAGACATTCTTCTGGGGGAGACTGGCAATAAACAGTGAATAAATATATAATTATAATGTCAGTGATAAGTGTTGTGGAAAAAATAACACCAGGTGATGTAATAGAGTGGCTTTTGGGATGACATCAGTAAGAGGGTGAAGTGACAGCCTCTCCAACGAGGTGACATTCGAGCTGAGCCTTGTCTAAATAACGAGAAGGAGTCGGGCCTACTCATCTCAGGTGGAAGAAGGTTCCAGGAGAAGGGGCAGCCTGTGCAAAGGCCTTGTGGCTGGAGGGTGCTGGGTGTGTTGAGGCATAGCAAGAGGGCCAGGGTGGCTACAGCAGCAAGAGAGAGAGGAAAGGGGAAACTGAGCTCAGAGAGGTACTTGCATGGGTATGTCCCCATTTTCCAGATAGGGAAGTTGAGGCTCAGAGAAGAAAATTAAATTGTCCAGAGTTAGGAGGCAGGCAGATGACAGAGCCAGGATGCAAATTAGAACCAAAACAAAACAAAACAGAAAAACCAAACCCCTTGACATCGAGTCGATTCCAATTCATAGTGACCCTATAAGACAGAGTAGAACTGCCCCATAGGGTTCCAAGGAGTGGCTGGTGGATTCAAACTGCCAACTTTTTGGTTAGCAGCCAGACACTTAACTACTGTTCCACCAGGGCCCAAACAAGAATCAGGGAACCCACAATCAGTACACCATTGATTCTTAAACTTTCTCCTGCATCAGAATGATGGGTTTTGCGGGGAGTGATCTGGTTAAAAATGCAGCTTCTTGGCTGCGACCAGTCCCCCCTCCCAAGAAACTGACTCAGTGGTCCTGGGGTTGACAAGGGGTCAGCAGGCAGTCTGTACCAGTAACCAGCCAGAATCCAGAAGGTTCTGATGTGGGAGGCTAGAGACATGCTTTGAGAAAACCCAGCCTGGGCAGGGCTGGAGGTCACCACCTGTCAGTAGGAAATGAAATCAGGTCGATGGGCCACGGCCACCGTGCTGACAAAAATGCAAGAAAATAGCAACATGCCCCTCCTGCTTTAAGGGCTACCTACATTTTATGAAATTTGTTTCCATTAAAAATAGGTGTGTACGCACGTTCAAAGAGGGTTTGTTCACAAGAGCAAAACACAGAAACAACCCAAATGTCCATCAGCGTGTGGGCCGAGAAGCAAACTCGGGTATAGCCACACAAGGGAATACTACTCAGCAATGAAAAGGAACAAACTCTTGTCACATGCTACAACCTAGGTGAATGTCAAAAATATGACACTGACCCCTGAAACTATGGCCCTTGGACACTCTGTTAAGCCAGAACTGACATTCTCGAAGCCCACTTTTCAGACAAAGATTAGACAGGGCTATAGAACAAAAAATAATACACATGGGGAAAGTGATTCTTAGTTCAGTCAGATAAATGAGACCAAATGGGCAGCTCCTGTCCAAACGCAGGATGAGAAGGCAGGAAGGGACAGGAACTGGCTGAACGGACACAGGGAACCCAGGGTGGAAAAGGGGAGCACGCTGTCACATTGCGGGGATTGCAACCAACGTCACAAAACAATACATGCATAAATTTTTGTATGAGAAATTAACTTGAGCTGTAAACTTTCACCTAAAGCACAATAAAAAGAAATACATTGACACTGAGTCCAAGAAGCAAGACGAATGAGAGTAGACGGTATATGAAACACCAGGAAAGACAAATTGAATCTGTAGTGACCGAAAGCAGGTGTGCAGGGCAGTTACTGCAAAAAGCGTGAAGAAACTTTCTAGGGTCAAGGAAATGTTCTAAGTCTTGGCTGTGATGGTAGTCCCACAGGTACGCACACTTTGTCAAAACTCACTCAACTGTAATCATTACAACAGGTGCAGTTTATTGCACATCAATTATGCAGCAATAAAGCTGATTTTTTATAATGTATGTGTGTCTATGCATGTATTGGGTTGCAATATAAAATATACTTCTGACTGGTGGGATACGTTCCAAAAAGTTTGAGAAAACCACCACACGACCTCAATAAAGTTCAGAGACATGGCTGCAGCTGAGGTCAAGAGATGCTGAAACCCCAACGTGGGCTACCTTGGCATGTCTGAGCCCAGTTTTTCTCTTGTGAAAACATAGGAAGTGAGAGGGTGGGGCCCCAGGGGCATCCAGAGTAGCCACCTCCTGGCTTTGACCTTAGATGAGTGACTCTACCTCTTGGGCCTCGGTTTCCCTCAAATCTCCCAGGGAGATAAAGATAGGGCCCTACCTCAGAAGAGAGGGCAGAGAGGATATAATTAGATGCCTCAGGAGGGCAAGGCCCTGGGCATGGGGCCTGGGGCAGAATGAGTACTCAGGGGCTGGTGGCCACGGCCATGGTCTTATTAGGGCCAGGGAGGAAGGGAGGGCCCAACCCATGGTATCTGCTAAGAGGCTGGGGACCGGCTAGGCTGCAGCTAGGCTTCCTCTTGTGGCCTCAAGTCCAGCTGTCCCCATCCTTCAATACCACCCCCAGCTGTTCTCTCCTCCTTTCTGGGAAACCAGACCCGGCTCATCAGGGTCCTATTCTGGGGCCGGAATGCTGTGTCAGCACTTCCTGCATGGACTCAGGGCCTGGGAGGGGGGAAGGGGCTGGTGCAGGGTCAGCAGACTGGGCCCAGAGGAGAGAATGTGTCCCCTCCCCATACTCACACTCCCCACCCCGCTGAACCCCGGGGAAGGAAAGGAGGGAAGGGCTCCAGGTTGGGCAGCCCCTCCTCCCTCTCATCCCCTGCCTGTCCCCTGCCCAGGCCCCAGAAAAGCGGGCTATTCTGGGAGAGACACCTGTTGTTCCAATTCTCGTCCCTGCCACCAGCCGAGGATCCGAGATGCTGGGGGAGACAGAGTTAGAGAGACAGGGACGGCCACAGAGACAAAGAGAAACGCAGAGGGCCCAGAGCCAAAGAAAAAAGAGAGAGAGAGATGGAAAGAGAGACACGGAGACAATCCAGGGAGACAGACAGGGAGAGGCACCACCCAGAGACCCTCAGAGACCCTTAGCAGCCATGTTTGACCCTCCACCCCAAAAACCAAGGGGGAAAGAAAGACCGAGGGACCCCCCGGGAGACCCTCAAGCGCTGGGGGTTGGAAAGAGTCAGGTCCTCCAGCCCACCCCAGTCCCCTTCCCAAGAATTTAAATGGGTCAGAGTCTGCAGCAAGAAGAGAATTAGGGCTCGGAAGGGGGGGGGTGGAGGGACAGCTAAATTAAGCGGAGGAATTAGAACCACCCTCCCCAAGTGCCCGCTTCCAGGGTGGTGGGAGCGGTTGCTCCCTCAGCGGCCCCCCTTCGCCCAGACAAATCGCCAATGTCAGAAGAGAGGGCGGCCAAAGGCCCCCCCTCCCCGTTCTGCAGTCTCAAATCCTTCTAATTCTCTATCATGAGAGAGACGGGGGAGACTAAGAGAGACAGACAGACACAATTATCCACAGTGACAGAAGAAGAGACCCCGACTCTCAGAGACCACCAGCAAGCAGGACAGAAACATCCAGAGACACGCTCAGAGAGACCCCAAGAGACAGCCCCAGAGACCCCTAAGCCAGAGATACGCACCGTCCGCAGAAACTGGACGTCGTCCTCGCCCTCTCCTCCGTCACCCATGATGTCGAGGCCCAGGGGGCTGGGCTGAGGTCAGGGGATCGAAGGAGGGGGCGGCAGGCTGGGCGGGCTGGGGTCGGAGGCCGCAAGGGACGCCAGGGGCTCGGCGAGGTAGATGGAACTGCGAGGAGGACGCGCGTGCTGCACAGGGACGCGCGGAGGTCCCCGCCCCCCGCCTCCCATTGGGCCAGGGCGGGACAGGCCCCGCCCCGGAGCCCCGCCCCCAGGCCCCAGGCCTTGGCTCCTGCAGTTCTCGGCAGGAAGGTGGGCGGGGCGTCCAGGCGGCAGGGGCTCCCTGCCCACGTCCACGGCCAGGAAGGGCCATCGTCCTCCCCATTTCACGGAGGTCAAACTGAGGCTCAGAGTGGGGAAGCTCGACCTACATCATAGCAGGGCCGGGAGGCACACTCCTGTTCCCCCGACTTTAAAAAGCACGACACACGGTGGTTAGAGCAAGGACTCTGAGCCAGACAGTCCGGATTGGAATCCCAGTCCCGCCACTCCGTGGCGTGACCTTGGACAAGGCACTTAGCCTCTCCGTGCCTCAGTTTCCCCATCTGGTAAAAATTTTTTTTTTTCTGGTAAGGAGGGTATTAATAGAACCTTCCTCCCAGTGTTATTGCTGGAATTAAATGAGATAATTCATTTTACAGCACGTAAACAGTGCCAGTGCATAGTAAGTGCTATGTAAGCTTTGCTGTTGTTATTAAAAGCTGCCTGACGAGGAGGCGGGAAAAATAGCCATAGCCAGTGACTCTTGTGATCATTTCAGGCCCAGACTAAGGTCTTTTTATTAGGTCTCATTTTGTTCTTAACAGTGCTATTACCAGGTTGTTTAGATGAAAAAAAAACCAAACCCGTTGCCATCGAGTCGATTCCGACAGAAGGGAAGTGACCCATAAGGTTTCCAAGGAGCAGCTGGTGGATTTGAATTGCCAACCTTTCGGTTAGCAGCCATAGCTCTTAACCGCTGTGCCACCAGGGCCCGGTAAAAATGCGTGGCTCTTACCATGTATACCATGTATAGTTTTAAGGACACAATAAGTATGAATCATGTCGTCCTCACAGCAATCTTGGGTCAGTTCGCTTAGGGTCCCCACCCGTTTACAGACGAGGGGAGCTGAGCGTTGGGAGGTAGGGTGATGTGCCCAAGGTTACACAGAGGCAGAGCTGGGGATTCCCACTCAGAGACAAGACAGGACTCTTAATCATTACACTTCACCATCTGGATACTTCCATAAAATCTCTGCATTATAACAAAAACCGCTTTCCCAGACGAGGTCCCGGCCCCCCGGGGTCTAACTTCGCCACTGCCTCCTCCTCCTCTTCCCCCGGGCTGCTGCCGCCACCGGGGCCACTAGTCAGAAGACGCCCCTTCATGCAGACCAGTGGCCCGGGCTTTGTAAGCAGGCGCGCGGCGCTCTGGGCCGCCCCCGGAAGGCTCGTGTAACCAGCCCCTTCCTGCTCCCAGCCCCAGCTCGTCGGCCTCCTGAGGAGCGCGGGCCAGAGGCCCTGTGCAGTTCCCTAAAGCAGGTGGCCTGGGGCCTAAAGGCCAAGCGCAGGGCACCACACACGTGGGTCTCCCTGCGGTCCTCAGTTTCCTCATCTGTCAACTGGGCTAATTCGGAATAACCGTTACCTCCTGAGATCGTGGGGAAGATTCCATGAGGAAATCAGTTCAAACCTACCACATGGTAACTGATCCATGCAAGAAATCTAATAAGTGTATTATTATTAACATGTAATGGTATAGTTTTAAGTTATATAAAATATATTTTAGTTAAAAAAATTACGTATAAAATGTCATTAAGTATATAATAGATTGCTATGTGTCACATAGTTGGCAGTTGGTATGTTAATAAATTGTAATATATAGCAATAATCCTGTACTATATTATTGAATTCTATAATGCCCAATTATTATATAATTACGTTTACGCTAATATGAATTACATATAACAATACAATGATATATTACCTCCATCATACATTGGAAACCCTGGTGACACAATGGTTAAGAACTATGGCTGCTAACCAAAAGGTTGGCAGTTCGAATCCACCGGGCACTCTTTGGAAGCTCTATGGGGCAGTTCTACTCTGTCCTATAGGGTCGCTATGAGTCGGAATCCACTCAGTGGCAACAGGTTTGGTTTTTTTTGTTTGTTTTATCATACATTATATTATATGTTATATAATACATAATTGGAAACCCTGGTGGCATAGTGGTTAAGTGCTACAGGGGCTAACCAAAAGGTCAGCAGTTCAAATCCACCAGGCGCCCCTTGGAAACTCTATGGGGGCAGTTCTACTCTGTCCTGTAGGGTCGCTATGAGTCAGAATTGACTCGACAGCAATAGTTTTTAATGCATAACTGAAAATTAATAAGTTTTTCTTGAAATTTCATGTGGAATATAAAATGATTCTGTGGGGCTGTGCCTTGTCTCATAGTTTCTTCTTTTTCTTAGTCATCGTGATAAGTTTAAAGACCTACCCATGTTGTTCTGTGCACATCTGCTCTGTGGCTGCTGGTGGCTGCACAGGACTGCCTGGTGACTGTCATCTTCTGTTTACTCACCACTCCCCTGGGGAGGAGGACACATCCGGAAGATAATGGTGCCGTGAACATCCTTGGACATGTCCCCTAATGGAGCTGAGTGATAAGGTTTGGGGATTTATGCTCAGGAGCTCATTGCCGGGTGACAGCTACATGCTGATACTAATTTGACTAAGCAGTCCCTGGTGGCCCTCGGGAATGGCTGCCTCAGGCCACCTTCCCACGAGCAGTGCCCAAGGCTCCTGGGTACTCACGTCCCCAACCCCAACTTGGCAGTTTCCAACTAATAATTTTTGCCAGGCCAGTAGAATGACTGACTCTCATTTGAATTTGCATTCCCCTGAGGCTTCACCAATAACTTCCAGCATCTCCTCTCTCATGTGCCTGTCAGAATTTTGGGTTTCCTGCCCTGACTCTCTGACAGTTTTCCTTCCAGGGTCGCTGTCTCTTTTCTTGCTGGTGTGTAGTAGTTCCTTGTATATGCTTATAATTCATTTCTCATTCTCAAAACATCGTGAATATCTTTTCCCATTCTGCTGCCTGGCACTCATCCCATGGTGTCCTCATTTCAACAGGAATCCTTATTTGGATGTTATTGAATGCATTATTTTTTCTGCCTTATGTGCTTTTGTGGTTTGATTCAGAGGTCTTTGTCTGTGGCTGTCAGTGTTGTTATTGTGGGTATTAACCATCCCTGTGGGCCTGGAGGGCGGCATGTGTCTATACAGCTGCTGGGGCATTTTTCGACCTCCTTCCCTGAGGTGTCTGGAGTCCCCAGAGCCTGGAAACACTCTCACACGACCAGCCGGGCTCAGCCAGGAACGTGAAGTCACATCTTGGAGATGCAGGTGCTGTAGAGGATGGCCTGAGAGAGAGATATTATAGAGACGGCTGCTGGAGACAGAGGCAGAGAGAGAGGGGGAAAGAGGCAGGAAGAGATAAGGAGCGATGGTCTGAGACTGGTGTGTCACGTAAGGAAAAGCCAAAGACAGACGGCTCTGTGCCTGTCTAAATGTCGCGACATGAAAAAATATCCAACAAGACTTCTTTTAGTAAAAAAAAAAAGAGGCAAAACTATACTTTTAGGTGAGCTGTTTGGTCACACCAACCAACATACTATGTGTCTCAGTTAACTGGTGCTGCTGTAACACAGATAACCCAAGAAGGTGGCTTTAAAGAACAAAAAATTGTTTTCTCACAGTTCTGGAGGCTAAAAACCCAAATCAGGGTCTCAAACCTCTCGATTTCTTCCTGGAGTGTAGCTCGAGGTGCTCCTTGGTTCCTTGACTTGAAGACCCTCCTCACATAGTGCCTGTCTTCCCCACGTGTCTTTCTCTGAGTCTGTTCCGGCCTTCTTGTGACTCAGAAGTGATTTGTTGTAAAGGCTTTGGGTTTTGAGGTCACCCTCAATGGTATGACCTCATTAACGTAAAAGAAAAAACATTTTCCCAAACAGGATCACATCCACAAGTACAATGGCTGGAAATTCCGCACATATTTTGGGGAGACATAATTCAACCCAACTCACTATGTTTGGCAGAATCATACATATTACCATGACCCATTTATTAACCCCTGGGTACCTACCCTATGGAATTGTACACACATGTTCACCAAAGGGCATGTGCTGAACTGCTCAGAGCAGCTTTATTTACTTAGCTATCAGGTGCTGCTATAACAGAAGTACCAAGTGGGTGGCTTTGACAAACAGAAATTTATTCTCTCACAGTCTAGGAGGCTAGAAGTCTGAATTCAAGTGCCAGCTCCAGGGGAAGGCTTTCTTTCTCTGTTGGTTCTGGGGGAAGATCCTTGTCCTCAATCTTCCCCTGGTCTAGGAGCTTCTTAGCACAGGGACCCCGTGTCCAAAAGACGCTCTCTGCTCTTGGCTCTGTTTTCTTGGTCGTAGGAAGTCCCTCTGTCTCTCCGGTGGATTCTCTTTTTTATATCTCAAAAGAGATTGGCTTAAGACAAAACCTGATTTTGTAGATTGATCCCTGCCTTATTAACATAACTGTCTCTAATCCTGCCTCATTAACATCATAGAGGTAAGATTCACAACACACAGAAAAATCATAGCAGATGACAAAATGGTGGACAATCGCACAACACTGAGAATCATGGCCTAGCCAAGCTGACGCACGTTTGGGAGGGACACAACTCAATCCATAACATTCGCAATAGCCCCAAGCTGGAAACAACTTGAATGTCCATCAACAGGAAAATGGATCAGTACATTGTGGAACAGTCACACAACAGAATACTATACAGCAATGAAAAGGAATAAACGACAGTCACATGTAATAGCAAGGAAGACTGTCAATGCCATGCTGTTGAATAAAAGAAGCCAGACACAATATATTATTCTATTTATATACAGCTCAAAACCAGGCAAAGCTACTCTCTGTTAGAAGTCATGCTAGTAGTAACTTTTAGAAGGTAGTGTCTGGGTGACGGGAATGTTCTATTGTTTCCTTTATGTCACACGGGTATGCTGTTTGTGATGATTCGTCAGCCTAAACCCTTATGATTGGTGCTCTTTTTTTGAACTTCAGTGACAAAGTATGTCTAGCGTGACACATTTAAGTGAAAGAAAGAAACATATATACTCAAAAGTCTGCATTTTTGAGTACATTTCCATGTGCATAAATGCACAGACAAGAGTTTAGATGAAATCCCATAAATGTCATATTGGTCACTCTTCCCTAAAAAGAGATAGTGGGGCGGGAGGCCTGGGCCTCCCAGAGCATTTTACGTCCGTCTGTAATATTTTAACAATAAGATAATAACAGTCTCTTGGATTGCTGGAGGAGTAAATGAATTAATATTTTAAAAGCCCCTTAGAACGGTATGTGGTACAGAGTAAAAAAAAAAAAAAGTTGCCGTTGAGTCTATTCCGACTCATAGTGACCCTATAGGACAGAGTAGAACTGCCCCACAGGGTTTCCAGGAAGCGGCTGGTGAATTTGAACTGCCGACTTTCTGGTTAGCAGCCGAGCTCTTAACAACTGTGCCACCAGGGCTCCGTGGCACTCAGTAGGTGCTACATAAAGGTTTATTATAACAAAAGGAATACAGTGAAAATGTTTCCTGGGGTACAAATTGTGTCCTTAAAACTAACCTTGGAATAAAAGAAACATGAGAAGAAATATACAAAATGTTATGTTCTGTGAGTTTTCACTCAAACCTTTGTGTATACATGAATATGGCCTTTTAGAAATATAGACTTCTCTTTTGAGTGTGTGGCTTTTGGGTTTTTTTTTTTACATAAATGTGTCATATTAGGCATACTTAAAAAAAACCTGTTTTTATTGAAGTATGACAGCGACAGAACAGAGAATCACAGGGCAAGAGACAGAAAGATGGGGCGATAGAGAGACCGCTGGGTGATTGGAGGTGGGGGCGGGCAGCCGCCGGAAACCTCAGCCTGGAGGGATCCCCCGTGAAGGGGGAGGGGACCTTTGGTCTCTCCGCAGCCTCTTCCTTCCCCCTGGCCTGGGGCTGGGCGGGGAGGGGCAGTTCCTCTTTCCCTCCCTAGCCTCGAGAAGGCCCACTCCTAAGGAGCTCAGAAGCTGGAGCCCAGGCCAAGGGGAGGAGCCGTGAGCCTCACTCCTGCGGGACCCCTTCCCCGGCAGGAAGCATGAACAGGAAAGACAGCAAGAGGTGAGCGGACCCTCCAGGGAGACGGGGAGCATCCTAAGCCCCTGCGCCTTTGGCTGCCTGGGAGGGTGGGGGAGGGACGACCGAGGGGGTAGGGTACCCAGATCCCCCCGGATCTGGAGCAGGTGGTGCCAGGCGGAAAGGTGCTTCGGACCTTCCTCAGAGGCACCTCTGCGTGCGCTCCAATTTCCAGCCTTTGGGTTAGCAGTCAAAAGCGCGAGTTAAATGGTTGAACCATCTAGGTGGGGACTCCTGGTACATCCTAGGGGCTCAGTGAATCGGTATTGAAGGCTGTTGAATTAAGAGCTGGGCATTTACTCAGTATTTATACGCTAATCCAGGGTTGAGCGCTCGGTCTAGCTAAGGCTGGGGCTGTTTGTATATTAGTGTCTGTGCCTTTTCCTCCCCGTCTGTCTCTGGTGTCTCTGCTGGCTTGCGCCCCCCTCTCCCCTACCTCTCTTAGCTCCCCACGCTGGGTGTCTCTGTCCGTCCTGGGATCTTAACGGTTCTCCATCACAGTCAATGCCCCCTGCACTGGAAACTCCAGGCTCCTGCAGGGCCCTGCCCCGGGGGAGGGGAGTGTGACACAGAAGGAGGCGCTCCCCTGCCTCTTAATCTTAAACCGCTGCTGGCTCTCCAGGCAGTACCGTCCGCAGCTAAAGGACAGTGGCTGGCTGTGCCTGCATGTTCTGACCTGGGTTTCCTACCACCTGTGCAAGTATGCCCTCCTGTCCTCATGGAGGCAGATGGTGGCTGGGACCTTAGCGTGGGCGGCTCATCCAACCTCCCCCAGCATACTCTTGATGGGCGAAGGGATCCCCTTCCTGCAATTTACAGCAATTTAGTGGCGGCGACCTGGCTGTACTATTTCCCAGCTGCATGACCTTAAGGTAAGTCACTTAACCTCTGCGTCTCAGTATCCTCTTGTCAATGCGATAACCATCATCCCTACCTCAGAGAAGCTAGGTTCTCAGTGGAGAACCTGGACCAGTGAGCGGTTCTCCAGCTTCAAACTAAACCAAACCCTTTGCCTTCTGTTCTGACTCCTAGCGACCCTAGAGGCAACCCTATAGGACAGAGTAGAACTACCCCGTAGGGCGTCAAACACAGACTACTAGTAGGGCCCACCCCCAGTGTTTCTGATTCCGTTGGTCTGGGGTGGGGCCTGAGAGTTCGCATTTCCAACAAGTTCCCAGTTGCTCCTGGTTAAGGACCATGTTTTTAGAACCACTGGTCTAGACGGAGTGCTCAACCCTTGACCTGGTGCTTATTAAGCACTTAATAAATGCCCAGCTATTATTCAACAACATTTAATACCAACTTATGGAGCCCTTAGGAGCCCTGGTAGCTTGGTGGTTTCAGCGTTTGGCTGCTGTCAAAAAGGTTGGCAGTTCCAACCCACCAGCTGCTCCTTGGAAACCCTTTGGGGCAGCTCTGCTCTGTCCTGTAGGGTCACCATGAGTGGGAATTGACTCGACAATATATTTAGGATGTGCCAGGAGTCCTTGGGTGGTACAAACAGTTAATGAGCTTGGATGCAAATCCAAAGATTGGAGGTTCAAGTCTACCGAGAGGCACCTTGGAAGAAAGACCTGGTGGCCTACTTCCAAAAAATCATCCATTGAAAACCCTATGGAGCACGGTTCTACTCTGACATATATGGGGTCACCACGAGTTGGAATCCACTCGACAGCAACTGGTTTGGGTTTTGTTTTGTTTTGGGATGACAGTGCCCTTATTAAGAGGGTCTCCCTGTTTCCAGTTCCATCTCCTTCCCCAGGCTGGCTTTTAGTCTGCCTCTGTGACTTTGTGCCGTCCAGTACAACATCCCCACCTCTGGCCACTTACCACCCTGGGCAAACTGAGTCCATTATTTAGTACTTTGGGGGAGCCAGGCATCCAATGTTCACAAGGTCCTGGGGAAGGTCCAAGGACGACCCTCACTTTCCACATGAGGAAACTGAGACCCAGAGAAATTAAGTGACTAACACAAAGTCACACAGCCAAGCCGACTGTCTCCAACCCAGTTCTTTCTGACTCCTGTGTAACCCAAGGCCATGCTGCTTGATTTGGCTCCTTCCTCCCATCATCCCTGTCTCTCCGTTACCCTCTTTCCCCAACCGAATAGGAGCCTTGGGGAGGCACAAGACAGGCCGAGAGTTATTTTTAAACTTTCCTTGAAGCCAGCCATCTTAGCCCCAGGGACCCCGCCTAGCTCTGAGGGGCCCTGGTGAGGCCACTTCCCACCCATGTTTGCTCTCGAGGCCCCAAACTTAGAGACCCAGTTTGGCACTAAGACTCTAGGTCCTGCTGAAGTGGTGCTGGCTTGGGGGAGGTGGTGTGCCCCCTAGTGGGTGTGGCAGGGCGGGGGGGAGAGGAGAGAGAATTCCAGGGGTAGGGCCTGCAGAAGCCTGCTCTTAGGAGAGGGTAGGGGAGATGTTGGAGACCAAAGGGGAACTCTAAGGAGTTGGCCTGAAAGGAGGATATCCCATAATTCCCCCTGGGGAGGACAGGATTGATCCTAGGGGTCTTCTCCCATGATTCCCTGTGAGATCAGGAGTAATACAAGTGGTCAGTCTACAAGAAGCCTTTCCCATCATGCCTTGGGACCGTACAGTCAAGAGGAATTTGGGGGCGCTGCTTGGAGGAGGGGGTTCCCATGATTCCCTGGGGGGACCTTATTCCCGGGGGTCTTCTCCCATGATTCCCTTGAGAGTTTACTTGTAGGAGAGGGCTCCTTTGATTCCTGGGGGAGGGTTTGAAATACTAGGGTTTTCTCCCATGAGTCTATGGTAGGTCAGGAGTAACCCTGGGGCTTTGCCTTTAGGAAGCTCCTCCCGTGATGCCTTGCAGCTTTGAGGTCGAAAAGAATTCTGGGGGTCTGCTGGGAGGCAGGGGCTCCCATGACTCCCTGGGGGCTGTGCCTGCAGGAAGTCCCACCAGGAATGCTCGGGGGTCACAGGGGCACGGGGCCGGCCCCGACAGGCCCGCCGCCACAAGACATGCCCCAGCCCCCGGGAAATCAGCAAGGTTATGGCTTCCATGGCTCTGGGCGTGCTGAGCGACGGTGGCTGCAGCGAAGATGAGCTGCTGGAGAAATGCATCCAGTCATTCGGTGAGTGTCCCCTTCCCTGGCCAGCCTCCCTGGTCCTAACACTGGGCCAAGCCCACCCCTGCCTCTAGGCCTCAGTTTCTGAGGGTATAAAATGGAAGCTGAAGCATATGGAATGAGAAAGGCATGCTTTCTGAGATGGGGAGAGGGCAGAGACTCGTTAGATACCTAATACCCTGTTCGTTAGATGCCCCTTTTGTGCCCGGCCTTGTGCTGATGCACACTGGGAAGCTCGTGCTCCACTTACATTACTGTTGTTAGGGGCCGTCGAGTTGGTTCCGACTCACAGCAACCCTGTGTACAATAGATTGAAACACTGCCTGGTCCTGTGCCATCTTGAGGATTGTTGTTATGCTCGAGCCCGTTGTTGCAGCCACTGTGTCAGCCCACCTTCTTGAGGGTCTTCCTCTTTTTCGCTGACCTTCTACTTTATCAAGCATGATGTCCTTCTCCAGGGACTGAACCCTCCTGATAACATGTCCAAAGTATGTGAAATGTAATCTCACCATCATTGCTTCTAAGGAGCATTCTGGTTGTACTTCTTCCATGACAAATTTATTTGTTCTTTTGGCACTCCATGGCATAGCCAATATTCTTCTCAAACACCACAATTCAAAGGCATCAATTCTTCTTTGGTCTTCCTTATTCATTAAATGACACAGATCCACTTATAGCCACCAAATACTTATTGCCCACTTACTTGCTAATGTAATGTATAGATGGGGAAACTGAAGCAACACAGATTCAATCACTTATCATAGTAACACAGCTAGTAAGTGACAGAGCTGGGTTTGAACCCAGGGGAGCTGGGTCCAGAGCCCTGGCTCCTAACCACTACACTGTGTACCGCACAGACAAGGAAACTGAGGCACAAGGATGTTAAGTTGCTTGCCCAAGTTCATGCAGGAAGTTGCTGATAGAGCCCGGGTTTGAACCAGACTGTCCAACTGACCCTCGAGACTGTGCGGTCCATTGCCCAGAGGCCATTCTGACACAGTCCCCTTCTTCCACCCACCCCAGACTCGACTGGCAGCCTGCGCCATGGGGACCACGTTCTCAACATGGTGCTGGCCATGCATACCTGGGTGATGCCTTCTGCCCACTTTGCTACCCGTCTGCTGACCTTATATCCTCCCGGGGTGTGAGCAGGGGTTGGAGGGAGGAGGGCAGAGTTACAAAAGGCCCAGGGATGGGGCCAGGGTGAGTGGGGCAGGTCTGGGGCGCTAGATAACAGAGCCTTGACCAAACTCAAGTACCAGGAGGCCACAGGGAACACGCAGGAGCTGAGGCGGCTACAGATCTGTCACCTGGTCAGGTAGGGCTACACCAAGACCTCTACTCCCGTGACCCCAACTCCACCCTGCTGCCCCCCAAAAACCACCTCCCAGGCACTCCCTAACCCAGTTCCCACAGACCCACCGAGCCCTGCTCCTATAAACCCCACTTCTGAAAGTCCCCAGCTTAGTTCTAAGACCCTCCCAGTTCTGCTCCTTAGAACCCCCATCTCTTGGAAATGCTCTCCCACCTGGTACTCAGAGACCTCCAGCTCTGGCCCCTAAAACCTCCACCTCCCAGAGTCCCCTCCATCCTGCTTTCCAACAGTCCGCCTTCCAAGAGACCCCCCTGCCTATGTAAGAGACCTCAGTCCTGCTCCCAGCAGTCCCCACAGGCTGGTGCTCCCCCAACCCTGACCTTCCAGAGACCCCCTCACACCTCTAGAGACCCCTCCTCAGCCCAGGGACTCTTCCCAGAGACCCTCCCCTCCCCAGCCTCCCAGCCTCATCCCACCATCTCCAAACCTCCCTCAGGTACTGGCTGACCCAGCATCCTGAAGTGCGCCAAGAGCCCCAACTAGAAGAGGTTATAGGTCGCTTCTGGGCCACCGTGGATCAGGAGGGAGGCTCAGCCCAAGGGAGCCTGGGGGACTCCTCCAATCTGTGAGTCAGCCCCTCCCACCTACCCCGTCCCTGCCCAACCCCCATCCTCCCACCCCTTCTCCTCATCCCCCCACCCCCGCATCCCTCCACCCTGAGTCCCTCCACTATCCTGCCCCTCTTTGCCCCTAGCCTGAGCCCTTGTGGCCCCGGCCCTCCACCCCCCATGAGCAGCCCAGGCCTGGGCAAGAAGCGCAAAGTGTCCTTGCTTTTCGACCACCTGGAGACGGATGAGCTGGCTCAGCATCTCACTTACCTGGAGTTCCGGTCTTTCCAGGCTATCACGGTGAGGACCCCCCACCCACCTGGTGAGGAATCGGGGTGATGGGACCTAGCTGCGGCAACGCAGGACTGGGAGGACTCCTGCATGGGTGTCAGGCAGGGATCTCAAACACTAGAGGGTCCAAGAAAGTGAGTTAAGCTGGCTGAGCGCAGAGCCTCTGGGTTGAAATCTCACCATGCCCCTTCCTAGAAGTGTGACTTTGAACACACAGTTTCTGAGCACAGAGGCCCCAGGTTCAAATTCCACTCAGCCCCTTACTAGATGCATGACTTTGAACACAGTTTCTCACAGATAGTTTCTTATCCTCTCTGGGACTTAGTTTTCTCATCTGTAAAATGGTCATAATAATTCATGCGGTGGTTGGGAGAATTTAGTTAATTCGTCTACTTAAAAATGCTTATTGTCCTGCCTGGCACATGGCAGCCAAATATTTTACCCAATTATTACTCAAAATAAATGAATGATTACTTTAGGAATTATTCATTTATTCAACAAACATTTGTGCCAGGCAATGGGGTTAGTGAATCAAACAGCCAAAAATTCTCTGCCCTAATAGAGCTGACAGTTTAGCTGGGGGAGGGATAGATGATAAGGCGAACCAATAATGTATAATATCATCAATAATATATAGAATATAATCGATAATGTATAGAATATGATCAATATGTATATATTATATAATCAATAATATATACTATAATCAACAACATACATTAACACTGTATTAGAAGGTGCTAAGTGCTAAGGAGAAAAACACTGAACACATTGTTGTGTGAGTGTGACCTGTTGTTGATGACAGATCTTATTTTACCTCAATTTCACACTCCTTAGCTGTGTGACCTCGGGCAAGTCACTTAAATTCGCTGCCTCAGTTTGCTCATCTGTAAAAAGGGGATATTAATAGTTCCTGCCTCATAGAAATAGTGCCTGGTTCAGAGTAAATGCTATCTCATTGAACCACTTGAAGTGGCCCTGTTTCACCTACTCAGATGGCAATTCTATGTGCTCTAACCTAGAAAAACGTTAGTGACCGCCATCATCATTTCAAAGGAAGTGGGGGTCTGGTTCCTTCCTGTGAACATCTCCTGATTGTTAAGTAAACACGTAGACAGCTAGATAAATACACGCACATATATATACATGTATGCGTGCATATACTTTTTTATTATAAACATTTTGCTGGCTAAAGGAAACCTGTAGGCAGGAAGATTTGGCCCCCAGATCACCAGTCTGTGATTTCTGGCTTATGGTGACTTGTGTCAGGGACGGGACGTGCACAGGTGCCACTGTGGGCGTCCCCAGCAGAGCATCATATTGTTCTTCCAACCCTGGGACACTTGGTGTCCCTGGTAATCTCTTCCAAAAGAGGATGCTTCTGTTTTTCTTTGTCTTTCCCTCTTCTGGTTTGATTCATTCAGTCAACCAATGTTTACCGACTGCCAGCTGTGCCCCAGGTACTGTTCTAGCAGCCGAAGGCTTACTGAAAAGGGGATGCATGACTAAAAATCTGAAGGAGGTGAGGGAGCAAACCAGGAGGACATCGCGGGGAGGTGTTCTGAGCAGAAGGAAGAGCCAGGGCAAAGTCCCTGAGGCGGAAGTGTATCTAGGATGTCAGGGCAACAAGCGGGAGCATGCTAGGGCGTGATGTCAGAGAGGTAACGGGGGACAGATCACGTGGAGCCTGTGGGGCACGGGCAGGACTGTGGTTCTGATTCTGAGAAGGAGCCACAGGAGAGCTCTGAGCGGGAGGAGATCTGACCCTGGTGTTCACAGGTTCCCTCTGGCTGCATGTGGGGAACGGACTGTAGCCAACTATAGGGGTAGAGAAGGAGCAGGGAGCCCAGAGAGGAGGCGGCTGTGAGTCGTGGCGGGGAGGATGATAGACAGGCCCAGGGTGGGGGCAGAGGAAGAGTGAGAAGTGGGCGAGTTCTGGGACATTTTGAAAGCAGAGTGGACAGGATCTGCTGGCCAAGTAGATGCGGATGTGGAAGGTTAAACCTTATGCTGTTTCCCTTGAGCAGAACAAATAAAAGTTGATTCCTGTCCTCTTCCCCATCCTTCACTTCACTGACTGTATGCCAGTTAGGTATACAGTCAACAGCAGCAGTCTGGGTTCTTGTCTCGGTTCACACCTGTGTGTCCCTGGGTAAATTACTTAGTCTCTCTGTGCCTCAACTGCCTCATCTGTAAAATGGGAACAGTAATAATAGTACTTACCTCATAGAACCATAGTTCAATTAGTTAACATGGTGAAAGGATCAGAATAGTGTCTGACTTCATTGACTCGAGTCTGCCTAGAGGTGCCTCAGAAGCAAGGTCTGCTGACCTACGTCTGAAAAATCGGCCGTGGAAAACCCCGTGGAGCACAGTTCTGCTCCAACACACACGGGGTCGCCCTGAGCCAGAGGTGGCTCCACAGGAACTGCTCTGATTTTTTGGGTTCATTTAAAAAAATCTTCAAAACGATTTTTTTTTATACACAAATTGTCTTTTTCCAGGGAATTTGGAGGAGGGGGGACGCCCTGCCGTGGCAAAGGGCCATGGTGACTTCAGGCACCTGTGGCGGCCTGGAGGGGAGACAAGGTCACATAGGTCACTCAGGCTGGGCCAGGCCAGGGCATCCGGAGGTCCCAACTGCTCGGGGGTGGGCGTGCGAGGGGCAGGGCCTGAGCGCCAGGGCCCACCCTGACGCCCCCTTCGCCCCCAGCCCCAGGACCTGCGGAGCTACGTTTTGCAGGGCTCTGTGCGGGCATGCCCGGCTCTGGAGGCGTCCGTAGGCCTCAGCAACAGCGTGTCCCGCTGGGTGCAGGTAATGGTGCTGAGCCGGCCCGGGCCCGCGCAGCGCGCGCAGGTGCTGGACAAGTTCATCCACGTGGCACAGGTGAGGCGCCCTTCTGCTCGCTTTCCGGGCAGTCATCCGCAGGGTTCAGGCGCCACCACGCGCAGTTACCTGGCGCCTCGTGTTCCATCCTCCCCTGGACACGCGGGCCCTTGGCCCTGCAACCCCTGCCGGGCGGTGACGTCACCCGCCGGTGGCCCCGCCCCTCGCAGGCCCCCCACCCCGGTCCCGCCCCTGAGGCCCCAGTCCCAGCGTTCAGTCCCGGGACTGGCCGCTCTAATTGCTGCGCCTGGTTACCATGGGATCAGACCCACGCGGGTCCCGCCCCATGGCTCTGGCTTTTGCAGTGGACGGCGTCCCTCCTGGCCCCGTCACCCTGCCCTCCCAAGTCTTATGTTCGAAGGACCTATCTCCAGGACAGTGAAAGCGACCCTCCACCTTTCCGTCATCCTCCACCGAGGCTCCCATCCCCAGTGCCTACGCCCTAGAGGTCCCTCCGGGACAGTAGCCACATCCCTCGCCATCCCGTTATGTCCCTCCCTGGTTCCTACCCGTTGAGTCACGCACTCCTCCCTTCCGGATACTTTCTCTCCCTTCTCGGGAAAAGGGAAGCCCTCCTTCCCCCACCGTGGTCACGCCCCTGTGCGTATTTCCTAGCAGACCACGCCCTTCCTTTGATCTCTCCCGGTCGCCTTGCTTCCTCCTGCAGGGCCCTTAGCCCTGGGGGTTCTGGCGTCTGCCTGAGGTCTCCTAGTTCTGAGCACCTTCCACTCTTCCCTGGCCCCACTGTCTCCTCACAGCGACCTCCGCCCTTTAAACTTGGGGAGAGGGGGAGTAAGGGAATCCCCCTGATGCCTGGTGGGGCCACATCAATCTGACCCCTGAATCAGTCTGGCCCACTCACCTCTGCTTGGTTCTCCACTCCTGCCAGAGCACACACCTTGTTTCTCCTCACCTGTCTGACTCAGGGCAGTCTGGGCCCCAGATGCCTGTCTGACACCCTGACTCTGTCTGAACCCCCACCTGCACTTGTCTGACATACATTTACCAAGATGGACCCCACATCTCAGTACCCTTGCTTGCCTATCTCCCCACACTCTTCTGGCCTCACCTCACCTACCTGCTGTGGCCTCCTCCGGCTTGCCACCGCCACATTCAGTCCCTTGTCTGCGGCTGCGCTGGTCCACACTGCACGCAAGTATGCCTGAACCACTCCACAGGAACCACTCATTGGAGCTCCCAACCCCTTCCCTTCCTAGAGGCTCCACCAGCTGCAGAATTTCAACACGCTGATGGCGGTCACCGGGGGCCTATGTCACAGTGCCATCTCCAGACTCAAGGACTCCCATGCCCACCTGAGCCCTGACAGCACCAAGGTGAATCCACACTGCCCTCCCCAAACTTTAAAGTGGTCATCTGTCTCATACCCCCCACATTTACATTTTCCGACCCCCTTCGAACCGTGCTTAAGGACTCTGGAACCACCCAAAGACCTTGCTCCCTCAAATCCTGCAGACCCCCAGGCTCTGTCTGCATTCTTCCCCCAGCCACTGTGTTGACCCCTCTACCTTCTGTGTATCTGGTCCTGAGCAGGGCTGTGAGGGAGACAGGGTTGAGAAAGATGCTAGCAGAGAACTTGCAGTCCAGATGGAGAGCAAAATCCCTCACCAAAGACTTCAACATCTGGGCCACCCAAAAGAGAGACATGGATGGGGATGTCCTGGGAGGTGTCTGGGAAAAGTGTGTCATGCAAGAGTCTGGTGTGTGACTGGAGTCAGGAAGTGGCAGTAAGTGGAGTCATGAAGAGGGGAAGATCCCACTGGGCCTTATGAGCTCAGCTAAGATGTTTGGGCTTTATCCAGAGGGCAGTGGGGAAGTAGGGGAGGTTTGGGATTGATGGTGTCACCCACAATCAGATTTGGGTTTTTGAAAAATTGCTTTGGTGGGTGGTGTAGTGAGTGTTCTTGAAGGTGGAAGACAGGCAGCCAGGAAATCCGAGATGGCTTAGCACCCAGTAAACCATGGCATGCAGTTTGTTCTTTGTCCACAGGGCCCTGGCGAGGCATGGAAGTAAGTGTTTTTGAGCTAAGAAAGAATGTGATCAGGTTTTTGTGTTAGGAAAATCACTCTAGCTGGCACGTGGAGAGTGGATGGAAGAGGGTACAAGTGAAGGCTGTGACCCCAGGCGGGAGGCTGGAGCAGGGACTGAGCAGAAGACAGGACTGCGCCAGCGGAGGGACTCGGGGGGAGGGGAGGAGGGGGCAGGCAGGAGGCTGAGGAGAGAGGCTGTGGGATTGAAGAGCTGGGGTGTGAGTATTTGTGTGTGTGGGTATGTGCGTGTAGGGGAGTGATGTCCTAGCTGAGGCCCAGAAGTCTAGCCTGGGGCATGGCGGATGTGAGGCCTCTTTGAGACGGGGATCCAAGAGGAGGAGCTGTTTGGGAGAGATGCTGAGGCCAGTGTGAGACACGAAGGGGCCTGTGGAGGTGTCCAAAAGGCCACTGGGTTCCTGGGGTCTGGGTCCCACACAGGAGGCTGCTAGGATACTAGCAGGGAACAGAAGCAACTCCCAATAACATGTCTCCCTATAACATCCCCTCCACCCCGCAGGTCCTACTGGAGCTGACTGAGCTCCTTGCTGCCCACAACAACTACGCCCGCTACCGCCGCACCTGGGCCGGCTGCACAGGCTTCCGGTTGCCTGTCCTGGGCGTACACCTCAAGGACCTGGTGTCCTTGCATGAGGCCCAGCCCGACAGGCTGCCTGATGGCCGCCTGCGCCTCTCCAAGCTTAACAGCCTCTACCTGCGGCTGCAGGAGCTGGCAGCCCTCCAGGGACAGCACCCGCCCTGCAGTGCCAATGAGGACCTGCTGCACCTGCTCACGGTGAGCTGCCCCGCCCTGCCCAGGCTGGAGGCTGAGCCCAGAGGGTCCGCAGGGTCTGCAGGGTCTGCAGGGCCGGGGCGGGATAGCGCTGGAATGCACCGGCTGGAATGCCAGAGCTGGGAGGACTTTTTCCTAGTCAAGTCACTTGATTTCTTAGCCTCAGTGTTATCTGCAAAATGGAACTAATGATAGGACACACTTCAGAGGGTCGTTGGGAACAAACAGTAACATAATTTATATACAGTACTTAAAACGGGATCTGAACACAGGGAACTCTACGTCAGTGATACGGTATTCTCCCTGATTCCCCCAGGGTCTCCAGCTCAAGACCGGAGCTTCCGGAGCTTCCGGGGCTGCTTTGGGCTTTCCCACTCCTGAATTCGGTCCTTCTGACTTTCCCATGCTGCTGGTCCAAAATTCCAAGCTTTAGCCTAGCTAGGAATCTAAGCAAAAAGCTATTAAGTTACTAATCGCTTACTAAGTGCCAGGCACCGTGCTAAACACCCTCCATAGATTACCTCTGATGTGGGAACCCTCATGGTGTCCATTCTGCAGATTGGGAAACTGAGGCCCAGAGCGGTAAAGCCAGGATTTGAAGACAGGCAGGCCAGCTTCAGGGTCTGTGCGCTAACGGGTGCCGATCAGTAGGTTATGTTCTGAGGCCCTGTGGGCGCGGGGCTGTGGCTGTGATCTACCTGTCTGTTTTTAGACTGGGACTCTGAGGGCCATGCCGTCTGAAGGTTGATGTTCAGACCCTGAGACAGGGCCAGCTATGTAATTGGCAGGGCCTGCCCAGTGCAAAATGAAAATGCAGAGTTCTTTGTTTAAAAATTATTAAGAATTTCAAGGGAATGACAGTTGGGCATGAAACAAAGCATGGGTCATAATTCTTGAACGTGTGCTGGCGCTGCTCTGAGAGGAGAGGCCTGAGGCCCTCTGGTTTGCTGATTCTGTGGGGCCATGCCTTAGTCATCTAGTGCTGCCAGAACAGAAATACCACAAGTGGGTGGCTTGAACACACCAATTCATTTTCTCACAGTCAGGAGGCTAGAAGTCCAAATTCAGGGCACTGGCTCTAGGGGAAGGCTTTTTCTCTCTGTCGGCTCTGGGGGAAGGTCCTTGTCTCTTCAGCTTCTGCTTCTTGGTTCCTTGGAGATCTCCACGTGTCTTGTCATCTCTCTTCCCTCATCTCTGCTAGTTGGCTTATTTAATCTCTTTTATATCTCAAGAGACTGACTCAAGATAAACCCTACACTAATCCTGCCTCATTCACATAACAGAAAAAACCCATTCCCAAATGGGATTATAACCACAGGTATCCCGTTGCAGTCAAGTCCATTCCAACTCACAGTGACCCTATAGGACAGAGTAGAACTGTCCCATAGAATTACCAAGGAGTGGCTGATGGATTCTAACTGCCGACCTTTTGGTCAGCAGCCATAGCTCTTAACCACTGTGCCACCAGGGCTAGGATTTACAACACATATTTTTTGGGGACACAATTCAAACCATAACAGGCCATTAGCCCAAGTATTTATTGAGTGCCTGCTGTGTGCCAGGCACTAGTTTAGGCACTGGGGACATAGCAGTGAGCAAAACAGAAAAAAAAAAAAATGCTGCTCTGTGGAGCTGACATTGTAGTGGGGGAGACAGCCAATAAAACAAATAGGTAACATGTACTCTGTTGGATGATGATACATGCTGTGAAGAAAAACAAAGTAGAAATGTCCATGGGAAGTGACCTGAAAAAACCCGCTGCCATAAAGTTGATTCTGACTCATAGTGACCCTATGGGACAGAGAACTGCCCCATAGGGTTTCCAAGGAGCGCCTGGTGGATTCAAACTGCCAGCCTTTTGGTTAGCAGCCGTAGCTCTTAACCACTACACCACCAGGATGTCCATGGGAAGTGACAGGCGGTTGCAATTTTAAATTAAAATAAAGTTGTCAACAAATCGATTCTGACTCGTGGCAACCCCATGTGTGTCAGTGTACAGCTGCACTCTGTAGGATTTTCAGTGGCTGATTTTCCAGTAGCTTGCCAGGCCTTTCTTCTGAGGCACCTCTAGGTGGACTCAAATCACCAACCTTGTGGTTAGCAGCCAAGCACGTTAACTATTTGCACCACCCAGGGACTCCAGTTTTACATGAGGAGGTTTAAAAAAAAAAAAAATGTACTCAGTGATAAAATGGCATTTCTGGAATAGGGGAAGGGATGGCATGGAGGTGAATGGGGCTTAGAGGGAGAGGAGACCCTAGGGTTCCCAGAAAAGAGGGGCTCTGGGAAGAGGGTGGGGAGTGAGGGCTCAGGCAAGGATGCCAGCTGTGAGTGGGGGACACATGAGTGAGGATGGAGCAACCAGGGGTCTGTAATGCCCCTGCCCACCCCCCAGCTTTCCCTGGATCTCTTCTACACGGAGGATGAGATCTACGAGCTTTCTTATGCCCGGGAGCCCCGCTGTCCCAAGAGTCTGGTAAGACCCAACCCTTGACCTCTGGCTCCCAGCCCCAGCCTATGCCCTGACTCACTGTGCCCCTCTGTCCCCACCCCAGCCACCCTCCCCCTTCAAAGCACCTCTGGTGGTGGAGTGGGCCCCCGGTGTGACGTCCAAGCCTGACAGGGTCACCCTGGGCCGGCATGTGGAGCAGCTGGTGGAGGTAAGGAGGGGATGTGGCCGCTGGGGGCCAGGAGGCAAGATATCTGTATAGCCCTGCCCCTGGAAGAGGGGATCTAAGACTCTGGGGGTCACACCTTGAGGACCTGATCTTACCATCCCCCCTTCCCATGCTCCTTGTAAGTCTGTCTTCAAGAATTATGACCCTGAAGGCCGAGGAACCATCTCTCAGGAGGACTTTGAACGACTCTCAGGCAACTTCCCCTTCGCCTGTCATGGGCTGCACCCACCCCCCTGCCAGCGGTGAGTGGTCCCTCTACTGGACCAAAGAGGGGGCTGGGGCCTGGACTCCTGGGCCTGAGGGAGGGTGGTGCTGGGGGCCTAGACTCTTGGGTCTGAGGGAGGAGGGGACTGGGGGCCTGGACTCCTGGGTCTGAGGGAGGAGGGGGCTGGGGGCCTGGACTCTTAGGTCTGAGGGAGGGCTGGGGGCCTGGAATCCTGGGTCTGAAGGAGGAGGCTGGGGGCCTGGACTCCTGGGTCTGAGGGAGGAAGGGACTAGGGGCCCAGACTCCTGAGTCTGGGGTAGGAGGAAGCTGGAGACTGGACTCCTGTGTCTGACAGAGGAGGGAGATGGGGACCTGGACTCCTGGGCCTGAGGGAGGGGGCTAGGGCCTGGACTCCTGGGTCTGGGAGAAAGGGGCTGGCCATACTGAGGCGCTGTCTCTGCCCCCAGGCGTGGCTCCTTCAGCCGAGAGGAGCTGGCGGGCTACCTGCTCCGGGCCAGTGCCATCTGCTCCAAGCTGGGCCTGGCCTTCCTGCACACCTTCCATGAGGTCACTTTCCACAGGCCCACTTTCTGTGACAGCTGCAGCGGCTTCGTGAGCACTCTGCCCTCCCCCCAGAGCACCCCAACTGCCCCTGGCCTGGGCCCAGAAAGCCAGCCTTATCCCAGATAGTTCCAGGCTCAAATAATCTTCCCTGGATAGTCCCTACATCCTGGATACTCTCCAAATTCTGGATAATTTCTAAACCACAGACAATATCTAAAACCCTTTATAATCTACAGACTTGTGGAGGTTATCTCCAGACTGCAGATAATTCCAACCCAGGATAACTTCCAAATTCAAGGTGTCCTCAAACTCTGGGCAATGGATTAATCTCTCAGTTGCCAAACCGAGACTAATTCACAAACCTTGGATTGCTTCTCATGCTCATTTAATCATTCACCAAATATTTACTGAGCACCTACTGTGTGGCAGGCACAGTTCTAGGCTCTGGGGACGTAGCAGGAAACACGACAGACGTAATCCCTGTTCACAGAATTTACACATTATAAATTCCCAAAGTCACTTAACTCTAATGTTCTTTAATTTCCAAATCCTAGTTCACCCCTGAGAGGGTCTTGGAGGATTTGCAAAACCTGGAAGGTTTCCACACCATCTAGATGGTTTCTAGGAAGACATACACCCAATCCATAGCCCTGTCTCCCCTAGCCTGGGTAACATATTCTGCTTTCTCTTCCCAGTTCTGGGGGTTAACCAAGCAAGGCTACCGCTGCCGGGGTAAGTAGGGTGTTGGTGAGGGGAGGGAGTCCAGGACCTGGAGGCTGGAAGAACGGGAGGGCATGGATTGAGTCCCTGGCCGCTGACTGTTGACCGCTGGCCTTCCCCAGATTGCGGGCTGTGTTGCCACAAACACTGCAGAGACCAAGTGAAGGTGGAGTGTAAGAAAAGGCTGGGGGCCAAGGGCGATGTGGGCCCCCCAGGAGCCCCCATCCTGTCTACACCGGTTCCCCATGCCAGCTATGGTAAGACCCAAGGTGTGGCAGACCTGGGAAGGGGGCCTGGTGAATAAGGATAAATTCCAAGGTCATGAGGCCCTTCTCATCACCCCCACGTCCCTTCTACCCATCACCCCACAAACAGGCTCTGAGGAAACGCTCCCTGACACCCTGACCCTGGACTCTGAGACTGAGTCCTGCCTTCACCATGCTTGGACGCAGATGGAGCCCCCATCCTCTTCCTGGGGGCCAGAGATGGTAAGGAAGAACCGTCTCCTGCCCCCAGCTGGATACAGGGCAGACCAAGCCATTTCCCTGGGCAAAACCATACAGATTTGGGGAAGCCTAGGGAAGTAAAAATGAATAAAAGTTCTCAATTCCTTGGGTGCTGTGGGAGGATATAGCTACTGGCTAATTTTTGAGGATGACAGAAAAACAAAATAGAAAATGGAAATTTAAGGGTAACCACTAGTTAAGACAGAAAAAGGATTTAGGGTAAGGAAAAAAAGAAAGAAAACAATAAGATGGCAAGAATAAGGCCAAAGATATCAGGAGCTACAATAAATATCAATGGAGTAAATTCTACTTTGCAAAGGCAGAGACTCCCAGATTGGCTTTTAAAAAATAGTCTACAGGGGACATTCATTTATCCACTCAACAAAAGCTCCCAGCACCTTACAACCCTCGCATCGCTCAATGTCCTCCTCCTTCCAGGTCCCCTTCCCAGCGACGGCCCCACCATCCACCCAGTCTTACAAGCCGAATTTCTAGACATCGTCTTGGTCTCTTCTCTCTCCCTTGCCCTCACAAAGTCAGTCACCACGTCCTGTCCTGTTATTCCACCCCCAGCAGTACTCCCAAACGCATCACCTCCTTCCGCTCCACACTGCCTTGGTTGGAGCTTCCACCTTTTGCGTAACAGTGGCTATTGATCTTACCTCCTTTTCCTGACCATTTGTATTTGAGCAGCTCCACGTTAGATACGTTTAGACATAGACATCATCTCACCAACTCCTTGTAATCTCCATTTTACAGATGTGGAAACTGAGGCTCAGTGAGGTTAAGCTACTTGACCAAGGTGGCAGAGCTCCTCAGTGTTGGAGCAGGACTCAAACTTAGGTCATCTGTCTGCCTCTAAAATCAAAGCTCCAAACTGATATTCTGGAGCCCTGGCGGCACAGTGATTAAGAACTGGCTGCTAACCAAAAGGTCGGCAGTTTGAATCCACCAGTCACTCGTTGTAAACCCTATGGGGTAGTTCTACTCTGTCCTATAGGGTTGCCATGAGTCGGAATCAACTGGACAGCAACAGGTTTGGTTTGGTTTAACTGATATTCTATGCTGACAGAACGGATCAGGAGGGGACAGTGGTAGGGTGGGTAGAGCTCCAAATTCCTGGATTCTAGAGAGGGGAAGAGGATGAGGCTAGGAAGGGGGCTGGGATAGGGACCATGTGAACACCTGAGTCAGGTCATGACCCCCTCTCCTCAGAACCCTCCCAGGGCTCCATCTCACTTCGTAACAGCCAGAGTGCTCACTGTGGCCCACAGGGGCCCCTGATCTGCCCACATCACCCCTCTGGCCTCACCTCTCACTGCTGTTCCCTCCCACGTTGGCCTCCTCGGTCTTCCATGCCAATACACTCCTACCTCAGGGCCACTGCACTGGCTGTTCCCTCTGCCCGGAACCCTCCTCCCCAGAGACCCACATGGCTTCCTCTTTAGGGCTTTGCTCAAGGGTCACCTTCTTAGTGAGGCCTCGCCTGACCACATGGCCAAAGTTGCAATCCCCCCGAGTCCCGATCCCACGTCCCGCCTTTATTTTCTCTCCATAGGAGTCATCCCCAGTTGCAACCCCCCACAGTCCCGATCCCACATCCCGCCTTTATTTTCTCTCCATAGGAGTCACGCCAGTTGAAAAATGATTGATTTTACCTATTTATCTTGTTTAACATCTACTCCTCGTCACCAGAAATGTCAGCTCCAAGAAAGCAGAGATTTTGACCTGTCTGTCTCATTGCTGCATCTGCAGTGCCTGGGGCAGTGCTGGTCCCTGGGGACACCTGATAAATGTCTAACGCCTGAATGTCCCTTTCCTTGGACCCACAGGAAGGAAAAGCTGTGCTGCTGGAGAGCAAAGGACTTTGCGAGTCAGAGCAGCAGGGGTCTGTCCAGGCTCCAGGGACAGAGACCCCCTACCCCTCCTCCAGCCCGAATGCCCCTAACCTGGCCCCACAGAGATAGGTCCTTCAGGTGTCATAAATTAAATTTATTTTCCAAAAGACGTGGACCTTGGTGTGGAGTGGGGGATGGGTCAGGAGGACACTTGGATCCTCAGGAACAGTGGATAGAGAGGTCTGGATACCAGGCGCTAAAAGAACCCCTCAAACTGACTCCCCGGAGATGCTTCTCAATGGCATCAGCATCTCACAAGGCACCCCCCACCAGCCCCCCTTTACTTCTTCTTCTTCTTGCGGCCCCAATACTGGCGGCCTGCCCCGCGCCCATCTCCGCCCTCTCTTCGGCTCTGCCAGATGGGCATGGGAGCCTCCAGCTCACCTGGACGGCCCCCCCGGTCTGGCACGTCGCCCATAAGCACCTGAGGGTTGATTAGATTTACATGTTAGAAAAGACAGATACCTTGGGCTGAGGGGCCAGGGAGCAAAGGGAACCCCATAAGGTTGCAAAAGACAGGGCAGATGATTACTATTTGGGTACACTGGCTGCAAGGGGGGCTTGGATGGGTAAGACATAGGACAAGGGCTTTCAAACTTCGTTCCAGGGACCTCAGCAAGAGTAAAATAAGGGGAGGGTGGCAACAAGGGCCCCAGTCCTCACCCAGTGTTAACGAGAGCACTACAACTTTACCTGTTTCATATTTGGGGCTTGGTATAATATTTTCAGCAAACTAGCATTTTTTTGTTTGTTTTTTCTAATTATCATTTTATACACCACCTGTAATATTAATAGTTTTTCCTTTTAAAAAAAAATCACTTTTTTTTTTTTCCTTAAGTTAGATGTTGCCTCACTCTTTGCTGTGCTGGACTTCAGTCTCTCGTAGTCATTCACATAAATATGAAACTATTTAGACACAGGGCTGTGTGAATAAATGCATAATCACAGAAGCAAAGGTTATTTCTGCTTTAAAAATGGTTCCATTGGTAATTGGAACGGGTGAGTCCAGAGACCAGGAACCCAGGCAGGAGAGGACAAGGCTGGACCAGGACACAGGCTGAAAGAATTGAAGGCCAAGGTTGCCAGGTTTCTTCCCTGTGCCCAGGGGCCTACCTTGTTGACAGCACAGCAGGTCCCCTGGCGGGCAGCCTTACTGGTGGCTGGGACAAGGCGAGACAGGTCAGCTCTGGCAGCTAGGACGTGGGCGACGGAAACATCTGATTCTGGGGACAGCGGCTCTCGAACTGGGATCAGCGTGGCCTTCATGGCCTTTCCCTGGGCCTGGGTAGGGGTGGGAATGGAAACGGTACCCGAGAATGCCCTCCCGGTCAGATCTGTCATCTTGGAAGCATCCCTTCCTCACTTGGGGTCTCATTCCCCACATCTCTAAATTCAGGTACATATCTCTGAAAACAGAAACCCTGGTGGTGTAGTGGTTAAGAGCTACAGCTGTTAACCAAAAGATTCAGTAGTTCAAATCCACCAGGCGCTCCTTGGTAACTCTATGGGGCAGTTCTGCTCTGTCCTATAGGGTCACTATGAGTCGGAATCCACTCGCCAGCGATGACTATCTCTGAAAACACACCCACCTCAGAACTGGGACTTCTGGAATGCCCTGGGGACCCAGAGATTATATAAACCCCAAACCTTAGAAGATTATAAAACAGCCTTGGCCTCAGACTGTGCAAAAGGGGACCTTCCAGCCCTTCGTCCTCTTCTCTGCACCTGTGGCCCCTACAGCATGGCCTCCCTGCGCCTGCCAAGGTTCTTTCTCCACACCTTTGCCCGGTCACTCCAGTGGAAAGAGGACGTTGTAAGGTCCAGCCGCGTGAGCAGGAGGCGGCGGCGGCAGCCGTACTGATCTCGGAGGCTTTGGGACAGCGACTCCAACGCTTCCTGGGGGGAAAAGTGCTCAGTCATGCCTGGGCTTCCCCCCCCGCCCCCGCATCTCTGGGGACATCTTTCGCCTACAGCCAAACACAGTCTTACCCATCTGGGTGCATCCAGCGAGTAGCTGAGGAGGGGCTGCATGGACCCCGGAGGCAAGGAAGGCAGCAGCTCGGAGATCTGAAGGGAGGATTTAGAGGCTGACTAGGGCAGAAACACGATGGGCCCCAGTTCCTCAGTGCCACGAGGGCGCATGCTACGGAAGCGAGAAGGTGGTCACAGCGCTAGAAAAATCCCTGTGGTTGGGGTGCCCCTGCCGGAGCTGCTTTTGAAAAGAGCCCCAACCTCAAGGACGTGAGGGGAGCCAAAAAAAAAAAAATCCCCACTGCATTGAGTCGATTCTGACTCGTAGTGACCCTATAGGACAGAGTAGAACTGCCCGCACACCTGGAGGATTCAAACTGCCGACCTCTTCGTTAGCAGCCATTGCACTTAACCACTAGGCCCCCAGGGTTTCCCACTCTCCACCTTGGCATGCAACTCCTGCAGCAGCCTGCTGGCGGGGGTTCCTGGCGTCGGTCTGGGCAGCCCCAGAGCTTGAAGGGTAAGGATCAGTTCCTGGACCATGACAGCTCCCTCCTCTGACCCTTCCCCAAAGAGCTGTGCAGGGCTGGAGTCCAGTGGGTGGCGCAGGTGCAGGAGGCGGGCAGCCTGGAGCTCAGAGCAGAGAAAGCCTAAGAGGAGGGAAAGAAGAGGCTTGTTACAACTGAGGAAGGCTGTCAACCCCACCTTCAGCTTCAAAATCTCCTGCTCCTAGTCCCGCCCACCTAGGATTCCGGCTCCTTTTGCAGATAACCTCCACCCACTTCGGGACCCTGGCCCCGCCTCCAAACTCAAACCCCATCCACTTTTTAACCACCAATCTAACCCAACCCACTTTCTAATCACTAGTCTAACTCAACCCTCTTGAGCTTTCAAGACCCTCCTCCTCTCACCAGGAAACCCTGGTGGTGTATGGCTAAATGCTATGGTTGCTAACCAAAAGGCGGACAGTTCGAATCCAGCAGGTGGTCCTTGCAAATTCCATGGGGAGGTTTCTACTCTGTCCTGTAGGGTTGCTATGAGCTGGAATCCACTAGATGGCAACAGATTTGGTCTTTCTGGTTTTGGTTTTCTACCTGCCCACCTGGTGAGAATGCTAACCATCTCAGAGGCCTTTGCCGCCCCCAGGTTCTGACCTCACCCATCTCGGACCAGCTCTCCCACTTCCAAATTCCGACCACGCCCCCCTCGGCACTGTGTCTCCACCCCGACATTCTCAGGCCGCCCGCCCGCCCGTCGGCGAGGCTGCAGCCGCGGCCGCTTCCGCATCCCCGGCCCAGCGCTCACACAGCAGTCGCTGGCACGCGCCGGGCGCCCGCAGCGCGGCCGCACAGTCTCCGCCGGAGAGCGCGCGGTCCGGGCAGTGCAGCTCGCGCAGCCGGCCGCCCAGCCGCCGCAGGAATTCGTCCTCCGCGCCGAGGCCTGCAGGATGCGGGGGACGTCAGGGCGCGGCGCCGCGGCGGGACCCGGGGCTCCACCCCTCCGGGCCCCACCCCTCCGGGCCCCACCCCTCCGGGCCCCACCCCTCCGGGCCCCACCCCTCCGGGCCCCCACCCCTCCGGGCCCCCAGTCCTCCGGGCCCCCACCCCTCCGGGCCCCCACCCCTCCGGGCCTCCAGTCCATACGTACCGTCGCCGGCACTGAGCGCCTCGGCGCCCTCCTCCTGCCCCTGCCTCAGGGCGCCCAGAGCCGCCAGCTCCGCCAGCAGCCGCGCGCACAGCGCTCTGAAGTCTGGACACCAAGCGCCCCGCGACGCCGCCCCCAGGAAACCCCCATACCTGCGGCGGGGCCGAGGCAGCGGGAGGAGGTGGGGAGGTCAGCGAGAAGCCCTCTCCGTCCCGGTCCTGAGGGCAAGCCCCCCCCTCCCCCGCGCCCTCCAGCCGCACGGCCTCACCCTAAAGCCAGCAGGTCCTGGGCCACGGCGGCCCCCTCCTCCGCCCCCTCCATGTGAGCTTCCCCGTTCTCCGGGCGCACGCCCCCTGCTGGCCGGCGCGAGGCTCTGCGCAGGAATGGCGTGCGCGCTTGGCCCCCTGCAGCGCAGCTTGCGGCACCGACCAATCAGCCTCTTCTCAGGAAGGGCTGGGGCTTTCCAATTGGTGCGAGGGACGGCACAGCCCGCCCCCAAGCCCGCCCACGCCGGAGCCGCGCGCGCCGCCCTGCGGTTAGCCTGTTCAGGCTCTGGGAACTCCCGCTGGCGCCGTGAGCTCAGAGCGTGTGTCCAGGATCCTGGCTGTCGCCACTGCCCACTGGGTGTCGCTACGGTTGCGACATAAAAGCAACTTCGGTTTGCTTTTCCTCTGCCCTCTCAGTTGCCCACTGCGCTTAAGTCACGCCAGATCAAGTATTCTCCCAGCTTTGCCCCAAAGCCAGAAATTGGCTTCCTCACTTCCTATTTAGCGTTGGCGACATCCACCCGCCAGGGCTAAGTCCTCCTCTTATCGATCACAATGTGCCCCTTTGGCTTTCACCCCCTCGGCCTTGGAGAAAGGGAGCAGGCGCGATACTCCATCGTGATTAAGACGCTGCACCCTAGGAGTCAGGCAGACAAGGCTTAGGGTCTGACTCCACCGCTCACCACCTCTGCGTTGCGGCCACATTGCTTTCCCATTTGTAAGTTGTTGTCGTTAGGTGCCCCGGAGTCAGTTCTGACTCATAGCGACCCAGTGTAGAACAGAATGAAACACTGCCAAGTCCTGTGCCATCCTCACAATCGTTGTTATGTTTGAACCCATTGCTGCAGCTACTGTGCCAATACATCTCCTTGAAGATCTGCCTTTTTTTTTTTTTTTTGGCCCTCTAGTTTACCAGGAGGCCTGGTGGTGCAGTGGTTAAGAGCTTGGCTGCTGCCCAAAAGGTCAGCAGTTCATATCCGCCAGCCATTCCTTGGAAACTCTGTGGGGCAGTTCTACTCTAGAGGGTCACTATGAATCTGAATGAGTTATGGCAGCACGCTTTTTTTTCCCCCTCATTTACCAAGCATGATGTCCTTCTCCAGGGACTGGTGCCTCCTGGTAACATGCTCAAAGTATGTGAGATGAAGTCTGGCCATCCTTGCTTCTAAGGAGCATTCTGGCTGTACTTCTTCCAAGACAGATTTGTTCATTCTTCTGGCAGCCCATGGTATAGTCCCATGAATAATGAGGATAATAATAATATTTGTCTCTTAGAGTTGTCTCTGAGGATTAATTACAGTCCTGTTTGTACAAAGTGCTTAGTAGGCACACAGAGTTACTCAGTTAAGAGTAACGACATATATTGAGCATTTCATATGTGCTACTGGGTTAAATATTTTATCGCCAGTTCACAGAGAAGAAAACTGAGATTCAGAGAGGATAAATCACAGAGCGAATGTGTGGTGATGCCAGAACTCAAACTAAGATCTGATTCCAAAGTCCATGTTTTTAAACATTTAACCTGTCACTGCTATTTTTATAGCAGCTGTTAAAATTGCTGTTCCAGACCTAATCTATTTCCTACTCTATCCTGGTCTCCCACACCAGTACCAGCAGTTGCCATCAAGTCGACTTTGACTCATGGCGACCTGTGCTCCGTAAGGTTTTCAATGCCTGATTGTTCAGAAGCTGATTGCCACACCTTTCTTCCAAGGTGCCTCTGGGTGGACTCCAACCTTTCTGTTAGCAGCCAAGCGCACTAACCGTTTACACCTTCCAGGAACTCCTAGATAATTCTGCTAGGAGTGGGAGTGGGCTGGGAAGAAGCAGGGCCAGAACTTATTCTTCAGAAGCAGGGCCTGGGGCTACCCTTAATCCAGTCCTTCCATAGCCCTGCCTACCCCAACTCAGGACATTTGGAGGGAGGGGGACATTTGTTGACTTAAACAAAACATTAAAAATTGCTCATACCCAAACCTTCTAGTCATAACCCTGACTCCACTCTGTATCGAATCTTACCTCTAAACCTGTGGGCTCTACCTTCAAAATAGATTTGATACCTCCCACTTCTTCCTGGCCCCGCTGCCCCCACCCTGGTCCCATCGACCACTGTCTTCCCCAGACCATCACAGCAGCCCCCTCACTGACTGCCTACTCCCCATGCCCCCACAGGCTGTTCCCCACATGCAGCCAGAGGGAGCCTGTGATCACCTGAGTCCAGTCACATGCCTCCCCTGCTCAGAGGCTTCCCTTGGGTCCCTCTGAGGGGGAAAAAGTTCGTACGGTGGCTTGCGAGACCCCACACACTCTGCCTGTCACCACTCTGCCCTTACCTCCTAGTACTCCTTGCTTACCCTCCAGCTCCAGACGCTCTGGCTTCCTTGTTGTTCTTTAGACTTACAGATCCATTCCTCCCTCAGGGCCCTTGCACTGGTTGCTCCCTTTACCCGGGACGCTCCTACCCAGACATGGCTCCCTTACCTCCTTCAGGTCTTCATTAAAATGCCAGCTCCTCCATCAGTCCTACCCTGACCACCTTAGCTAAAATTGCTGGCGTTGCCCATCACCACTTATTTTTTTCCTGAGAGTGTATTACATTTCTAACACACTGTGATGGTTACAGTTGTGTGTCAACTTGGCTGGGCCATGATTCTCAGTGGTTTGACTGTCATATGTTGTTCTGATCACCTCCATGATGGAATCTGCTGTAGTAACCAATCAGTTCCAAGGGAGTTTTCTTGGGGCTGTGGCTTGCATCAAATATAAGTGGACATACTGGCAAGGATCATGGGCTTTTGCTCTTGCTGGATCCTGCAGCTGTCTGCTGTTCGTCTGACTTTTGGTTCTTGGGACTTGAGCTAGCAGCTTCCCTGCAGTCTTGCCTGCCGGTCTTGGGATTCATCGATCTTCACAGCCTGTGAGCAAGAGCCCTGCTCTCTGACCTACCGATCGCGGGTTTGCCAGCCTCTGCGGCTACGTGAATCAGAAGCCTCTATCCTGACCCACAGGCTTGGTACGCTCCAGTCTCTACAGCCGCGTGAGCCATTTCTTTGATATAAATCTCTCTCTCTATGTATGTATTTATATGCTTTACCGGTTTTACTTCTCTAGAGAACCCAGCCTAAGACACATACTATGTAACTTACTTCTTTATTGTGTCCCCCACTATACGGGTCACACAGCTCCCCCTTGTGTGTGTTCTGTTCGCTGCTTCATCCCCAGCATCTAGAACAGGGCTTGGCAGAGTGGGTACTAGATAAATGTATATGCTGAGTGACCCAATGTGCAGAACTCAGCTGGAGGGTCTGCTTGGGACTAAGGGATGTGCAGGGGGAGAGTTGAGGTAGGAGGCTGGTTTGGTGGCTCAGGAAGCTGAGTGGATGGGTCGCGTCCATGCAAATAAAGAACACAGGCTGAAACTTTGTCACAGACATTTCTTGGAGCTGAGATCTCACGCCCCCTTCCCCTGAAGACAAGGCTGGGTCTTGGGCCCACCCCCCACTACCACTTCAGCCTGCAGTAACGATAACAATATTGAGGTTACAGACTGGCTTGGAATCAAGATCAGGAAGATAAATGTTGGGGTGCCTCCCCCCCAAGTCTGGGGGCTGGCATCCAATCTGAGGGGCAAGCAGCTGGGAAATTGCGCCTGGGAGCTCCAGGGTCTGAGGTCTTCCTGGCTCCCAAGGTCAGCCCTCCATGCACCCCTGATTTGGGGGCAATGAAGGGTAATCATGGATCAGAGGTGGGTGTCAGCAGGGAGCAAGACCGGGAGACCTGGGACAGGCAGTGCTGAGGTGGGTGCTGGGGGGACCTCCCCGCAGTCCCCGCCACTTCATGAGCGGATCCCACAGCACCGTACAGCACTCTGGTCCCCCGTCCCACCCCTCCCTAAACGAGGTAGGTTAAGAATGGAGCTTCCCCCCTGCCACCAAGGAAGGGGGGAGACCTAGGCACAGAGAGGGGGATGGGGACCCAGGCTGCCCCCAGTCCCTTCACCCTCAGCTCTGGTGGGTCTGACAGTGATGAGAGCTGGGCAGAGTGGGGGTGGGAGGGACACCCCCCTTTTCTCTCACCCATCCCAGGGTCTGGTTGGGAGAGCTGAATCTCACAGGTTCCGGATTTAACAAATAGTTAATAATTTAAAGTGACAAGAAGACCTATCCTCTGGCCCCCTTCACCTGTCCCGTACACCCTCACAAGGCCATCCAGGTCTGGATATTGAGGAAAAGGAAGTGTACATTTCTACCCCCAGATGCAGGGCTCAAGCCCATTCGACACTAAGGTGGCCCCTGTTCCAAGACCTTGACTCCCCTATACAGGGATGTCCAAATCTGAGGTGCACTGAGAAGCCCATTCCACTTGGGGGAAGAGACAGTGCCAACTTCCTTACCCAGAGGAGGGGCCTCAGAAGGGTATGAAACAGGCTTTCAAAGTTTCCAGAGCAATCCCCAACTCTGCGATGGAGAAGAAAGGGTTAATGGAGAGGCAGAAAGTAAGAGGCCAGACTTGGGCAAAGGGTAGGTTTGAAGGGTCTGCAAAGCTGGGGATGACAGGGCCTATGCAGAGCCATAACTAGCCAAAGAGGTGCCTCTGTGCCAGTTAGAAAAAGGCACCTCTCCCTCTGCCAGTACAGCTCAGCAAGCAGAGAGTGGTGTGAACTCCAGCCCCACTCACCACCTCAGCTGTGTGGCCTTGCTTAGCTAACAGCCTGCACCATCATACATGGCAATGCTGGGTCCTAGAGAAAGGAGCAGGGGAGTTTCCAGGTCGTCCTGGAATCTGGCAACATGTGAGTTCAAAATATTTTTCTTCCCTAGAGGGAAGGGGTAATTCTGAAGGATACTAAGGGCTTGGGCTGGGGTACTCGGCACCAGAATTCAGACCTTGGTGTCTCAGGGGTAAGCCTGGATGGCAGGGTGCAACGGGGAGGTCTCAGAGGACACACATGCTGGGCCTGGGGAGTTAGGCATAGAGGCATCTCTAGGGGTTCATCATGCGAGAGAGGTTTGAGTCCAAAGCAATCTGAGTCTGAGGGTCCTGGGGCTTTGAGATGGTGCTCCCAGGGCACCTCAGGTCTAGATGACCCTGGCATGGGGGAACCAAGGTCTTGGATCAAGACAATTCCAATGTCGTGGAGTCTTGGATGCTGCATCTCAGAGGTCAGTGGCACCTTGGGGTCTTGGATCCAGTGCTCCTAAAGTATCTTGGGGTCACTCAGGGACCAGGAGCCTAGTGGTCAGAGGTCTGGGCTGCCATGGCCATCCCATCTTCTGTGGGCTGGACTCCCAGCCTTTGGGGGTTGGGGATGTGAGAGTACAAAGTAGTCAAAGATTCCAGGACATTCTGGGTCTTGAAACATGGGTCCAATGGGAACCAGAAGGAGGGTATTTAAGGTCTGGGGACCAGTGTCTTGGGTCCAGAGGTGTGCATGGCCTTCAGTCCTACATTTGGGGGTACCAGGAAACTCAGGGTCTTAGATCAGAGATCCAAAGCTCCTGGGAGTACTGGCTTGGGGGTGGATGAGTCTAGGAGGTCTCCCCTGGCTCCCAGAGCATCGTGGCATCTGACGTCTGGATCTTGGGGGGCTCTGGGGTGGGTCTCCCAGTTCATTTGGGTCAGAGAACACCTGATGTTTGAGCATATCCAAGGAGTCAGGGCATCCTGAAAAGTCTGGGTCCTAGGGTGCCTGGGGTTATTTGGACATCTTAGATCAAGGTGTTCCTGGGGTCGGTGGGGTCTTGGGGCCACGATCTGTTGATTACACAACACTTTGGGGTCTGAGACCCAGGAGGGTTGGGGTTATAAGGACACCTCAGGCATTGGTGCCCCTGGTTTCAGGTGAGGCTTCAGGGACCATTTTGGGTGATTCTGCCATTTCAAGATCTGGACGTAACTGGATCCAGGCAGGGTCGGCTACTGGCAACTCCTATCTAATTCTGGAACCCTGTAATCTGAGGATTCATGGTGCCAGGTGGGATTAGATCTGCGTTGGTAACTTGGGCAGGGGGTCGGGGTCTGGGTCTTTCAGGGATCTGTGCACTCCCTGGCAAGTCCGAGATGTAGAGTCTGGGGATGCCTGAACTCGCCTCGGTCTGGGCCGTAGGTGGGGATGCCAGAACTCAGGATGCCTGGGACCTCTTGGGCAAATACCCCCAAGAAGAAGGGCCTGGGGTTTCTCAGTCCTAGATATGCGGTCCAGGTTGCAGGTCTGGGGTCTTTCAAACTCCAGCTCCAAGCTCCGGGTGCGCCTGGGTTTGAATTTTGGGTCCGAATGGAGTCCGGTGCCCTGGACCCTTAATTTTGGGTCCTCGGTCCGGCTACAGGGGACCCGCCAGGCCGTCCTCACCGTGCTGCCTCCTCGTGGCGACCCCCGCAGCCGGCACAGCCGCATCGCGCAGCGACCCAGTGGCAGGCACGGAGGGGCGCATAGCAGCAGAGGCAGGGCACCGCCAGGGAGAGGGCGGCCAGCGCGGCCCAGCGCGCGGCGGGGCGCGGGTGGCCCGGTTCGCAGGCGCACGGGTCCGAGAAGTCGCCCTCGGCGTCCGACAGGCAGTGGTAGAGCAAGCTCTCAGCGCACCACAAGCAGCTGAGACGCCGCACCAACAGACGACCCGGGTCCGGGGCCTCAGCGCAGCGGCCGCCACGCCCATCAGCGCGGCGGCGGAAGAGCGCACGGCAGTGCACACAGCGCGCCGCTTCCTCCGCCTCTGGGGAGGCCTTGGCAGGCGCAGGGGCGGGGCCCGGACCCGGAGGTGGGCGTGCTGGGGGCGCTGGTGGCGCAGGCTCGGTGAAAGCGGCGGGTAGTGCCGTGGGGGACCCAAGGGCTGCGCCCCTCAAGGTGCCGGTCTTGGCGAAGCGCACCACACAGGTTGACAGGGCGAGGGGAGGGGGTGGGCCGGCGCGCCGGTAATCTTCGTAGCCTCGGCCGCCCCAGCCTCGGCCCCCGGGCCCGGCCAGGGGCTCTGAGGACTCCGGAATCCCTGTGAACGGGAGGAGTGGAGGGTAGCTCTGCAAGGCGAATTAACAAGGAGGGAGGTTAGCGGGGTCTAAGACCCTCTCCCACTCTCACCTCAATCCATCCCGGTCTTGGAAGACTCAAGAATGCAAAGAGCCAGTGACAGGCCTCATTCACTCAAGGACCTTGTCTCCTACAATCCTCCTGGGTCCGAGACTCAGGCTTCTAAGCCCCCAGCCCGCTCGTCTCCCAGGGGTCCAGGAATCAAGGCCCACAGCCAGTTCCTTTCTTAGGGGCGGAGGAATCCAGACACCAAGGTCCACTTCAAGGCTCCCAGCCCTGTACTCCCTCAAGACCCAGGAGTTCCAGCACTCAGCAACGCTCCACCCTCAGACCCAGGAGTCTAGTCCCCAAGTCCTTTTAACCCTTTGGGTACCAAATCCCTGCTCTGACTCTATGGTGAATTAAGCAGTCCGAAGGCCCCCCTTCCATGAGTACCAGCATCCCCTTAATATATTCTTAGAATTAATGATCTGAGCTGTCCCACAAATCACTCTGGAATCCAGAGTCAGAACTCCCCAAAATCTCTAAGAGCACAGGAGACACCTGAAGCTCCCACCCGGCCCTAGAGGAACCCGGGCCTTCAAGCCTCCTCCACCCCCACCAGCCTAGCAGTCAGGTCAACCATCATCATAGGTTGTCTATTGTTTCTGTTGCCCACCTGGGCTTCAGCTCTCGTCCCCTTGGGGACCCCAGTGTCCCGTCCCACTCCCTTGGGAGCCCCAGACTTCAGCTGCGGGCAGAGGTCATACCTGAGCAGACGAGCGGCGGCGCTGGGGGGGTGTGGTGGGCCCGAAGCCAGAAGCTGACTCCACTGTGACGATGGGGGCCGCCACAGTAGCAGGAGGCGTCTCCTGGTGGCTGTGACTGGAAGAGGAGTCGCTGTCCACGTGGGACTGGGGGAGATTTGCGGCCTCAGCACGGGGACCCCAGCACAGCTGATGCCCTCACACAGACCCCCTCCCATTGCAAACAGAGGGTTCTGTGGTTCAAGCCCTGGCTCTGCCACTGACTGGTTGTGTGACCCTCCAGCTAGAAAGCTCATCTCTTTAAGCCTCAGATTCCTCCTCTATAAAAATGAGGATTATAATACTGTCTATTCATAGGATGTGGTTAGGACCCCTGTAAAGGGTGTAGCACTTGCCTGAAGCACCAGGACAGCTGGAAATGATTACTGTTATTATTAGAGTTTTTTGTTCTCATCTAGGAGCCCTGGTGGCACAGCGGTTAAGAGCTTGACTGCTAACCAAAAGGTCAGTGGTTAGAACCTACCAGACAGAAAGATGTGGCAGTCTGCTTCCATAAAGATTACAGCCTTGGAAACCCTATGAGACAGTTCTAGTCTGTCCTATAGGGTCTCTGTGAGTCAGAAACCACCGAGGGCAGTGGGTCTGGTGTGGTTTATTCCTATCTGCTCAGCTCACCAACCTACAGAACATCACGTCATCCTTCTCCCTTCTCAGGTCCCCTCTCCCTTGGCCGGTCAGTCCCCTTCCTGCCTCCTTCCCACCTCTACACTTTTATTGGGGCTGTCCAACCCACCTGGGATGCCATTCCAAACCAGGCTTCCCAGCCAAACCAGGCTCTACCCCTTACTAGCTGAGACATCATCTGTGGGACTCTCGGTTTCCTTTCTGTAACTTGGGGGTACTTTCTACCTCATTCATTCACTATCTTCCAAAAACACTCAGTGAGCACCCACGATACACCAGGCCCTCAAAGACCAAGGTGGAGGTGTGAGAGGGGGCATGCAAAGCACAGTGTCTCTCCCTGAGTAAGAGCTCATTAAGTGGGAGACCGTGGTGGTCCCACCTCCATCCCGCATTACTGTGGGATCCCCCTTTTCTGCCCAGGGACCCAGCTTGGTTTCTCCAGGTGTTCTCCATAACTCTCACTATTCCCAGCAAGTGTCAAATCGAACCCGGCATTACGTGCACTCATTCACGCCAACAATCAATTCAACACATTTACACAGCACTTATGGAAACCCTGGTGGCATAGTGGTTAAGTGCTACAGCTGTTAACCGAGAGGTTGGCAGTTCGAATCCGCCAGGCGCTCCTTGGAGACTCTCCAGGGCAGTTCTACTCTGTCCTATAGGGTCGGTATGAGTCGGAATCGACTTGACGGCAGTGGGTTTGGTTTTTTTTGGTATGTGTGCCAGGCACTACTATAAGCACCAAGAACACCACAAGAAACAAGCAAAGATCCTTGCCCTCTTGGAGCTGACACTCTAGCACAGGGGATGGATGGTAAGCTAATAAATAGGTAAGAAAATTATCTATTTTGAAAAAAACTAGGAAAATATCTGAGAAGATGGAAAAAATAGAGCAGGACAAGAGGCATGGGGCATTACAATTTTAAATGGCTTGCTCAGGGAGAGCCCACAGAGAAGATGATATTTGTGTAAAGCCCTGCAGGAAATAAGGGAATGAGCCATATGAAAATCTGGCTGAAGAAGTGTTCCAAGCACAGGAAACAGCCAGTGCAAGGGCCTTGAGGCAGGGACATGCCTGGTCTGTTGGAGTAACAGTGAGGAGGCCAGTGTGGCTGGAGCTGAGTGAGCAAGGGCAGAGTAATAGGGGCCAGATGGTATTTGATCTTATGTGCCACACAGTGAGGACTTTGTCCTTTACCCTGAGTGAGATGGCGCCCAGGGAGAGTTCTGAGCAGAGGAAGGCCGTGACCTGACTCAGGTGTTGGTAGGGTCCCTCTGGCTGCATGTGGGGAGCAGACTACAGTGGATGGGGTGGTGGTGGGGGGCAGCAGACAGTGAGAAGCTGTTGCGATGGTCCAGGTGAGAGATGACAGGAGAGGCAGATTCTGGTCATTTGCAAAGTGGAGTCAATATTTGCTGACAGATGAGATAAAGGGCATAAAAAAATGAGAGGGGGAGTTGAGGACAACTCTGACATTTATGACCTGAGTAACTGGAAGGATGGAGTTGTCATTCATTTATTCATCCGTTTATTTTTCATCTTTAATCTTTCTTTTAGTTTATCTATTTTCTTTTCTGCCTTCCGACAGTAAAACAGAAGCTCCACGAGGAAAGGGACTTTGCTTTGTTGGCTGGTGTACCCCCAGCGCCTAAAAGCCTGCCAGGCACACAGAGATACTCAGTAAATACCCTTGAATGAATGTGTGAATCACGCTCGAACAGAAAAACGAGAATGGCTGGGACTGAACTGATAACTCCTGGTTTGGGCCCAGGATGTGGCACGGTGCCTGGTACACAGGAGGTGCTCAGAAACGCTCATGGAAGAGAAGCAAACCCCTGCCCTCCCAGCAGAGCTGCACCCTGAGACTCACCGTCAGGGGGCAGGGGGTCTCAGCGGTGTCCTGGGAAGGGGAGGAGGAGGAGGAGGAGGAAGAGGAGGGAGTGAGCGAGCCTGGGGCAGGGAGAGAGGCAGAGAGTAAGTCACCTTCACCGGGCCCCTGCTCCTCCTGCCCCAACACCCGCTACCTGGACCACTCACCTTGACCCAGTGCAGCCAGCAGACTTTTCTGGAACTCATCAGCCTCTGCGGGACTCTGGAATGTCAGCCCGAACTTGCAGTCACCGAGGCTCCAATGGTGGAAGATGGGGTTCACCTTGTTGTAAACCAAGCCTGGCCTCAGGGCGCACTCCAGAGTGGTCTGAGGGGGCAGGAAGGGGCAGAGGGGTAGGTCACCTCCACCCAGCCATGCACACCCATGCCTTCCATAGCCCCAGCCCCTCGGTCCACCCCAGTGTACCACAAGCCTCATTCCCCAGCCCTAGGTGTTCTCCTGAACCTTGACCAACACTCTAAGTCCACTCCTCAGTGTTTTATTAAGCACACCTCTGATACTCCAATATTTCCCCCAAGCCCCTTGGAATATCTCTATATTTTCCTAAAATCCCTATGGGAACCCCCAAACCTTACTGAATGCCTCAGAAACGTATTGTTAACTGCCCTCCAATACCCCAGTGTCCCCGCTTCGGATCAATAGTGCTCCCAAACCTTAATGAACACCTTGAAATATTGCTGTTAACCCCCTTCTAGTGCCCAGTGATCCCCCGCAAAAAAACCTTACTCAAAAATATTCTTGTTAAACTCCTAACATGCTGGCCAGCACCCTAAATGCCCCCTCCTATGCTCACCTGACATGTCTGAATGCCATCACACCATCTCAAATACCCCCAACAGCGTCTCTGCCGGCCCTGGCTCTGAAGTGCAACCCCTCCCCCAAGCCTTTTCAAAGGAACCAAATCTTTCTCCTACATCCCCAGCCGAAATTTCTAGTATCGCCCCTCCACATCATGCCAGACAGCCCGGAGTTTCCTGCTGAACCCACATATAGGATTGAAAACCCTATCTGACATTTCCAAACGGTCCCGGACCAAAGGCCTCCCTCTTCTTAGGGCAGAGGGACCAGTTGGTGCCAGCCCTCGAGAGAAGGCTCTCCCAGCAAGAGGAAGCCACAGAAGCGTTCTGAGCAGAGGAGGGACGTGACGTCCGGTGTTAACAGGGTCCCTGCGGGGCTCTGAGTGAGAACAGACTGGGGGAGGTGGGAGCGAGCAAGGGCAGGAGCAGGGAGTAATTCCCGACACCCCCAGCTCTCATCCATAGGACTGATATTCCCTTCCAAACTCCGTTTCATACCCAGTATGACTCCCAGGCTGGAAAATCACCTGACCTCTCCTCTGCATCCCAGCCCCTTTTCCCTGCCTCCCCAATCCCCCACCACACCCCACGCCCCAGGGTGGCTCACTTTCTGGTCCCGGAGGCGCTCCCCGTGGACGACGTAGTGCCCCTGGCGGGCCCCCCCCTCGGGCCTGGCCCCTCGGACCCGACATACGCTCACCTGGCTGAGGCCCCCGCCCCCCACAGGCAGCCAGCCCCCACTGGAGTCATCTCGGGTCATCACCACGGCTCGGACCCCGCACCATGTACCTGGAGGAGGTGGGGGGACAGAGACAACACGGTCACTGAGCCAAGCCCTGCTCCCCCCACTCAGTGTTAGCCCAGGCCTCCTCTCCCTTCCATGGTCAGCTCTCACATGGGGACCCACTGCCCCTCTAAGCCATGGATACCCACCTTCCCCCAACTGCATTGTTTCCACTCTGCCCACCTTCTCTCCCAAGTCCTCTTCTCCCTGGCCCACCTCCTTCCCCCACGGCCACCTTCTTCCAGCAAACTCCTTTCTTCCTCATGCCACCTCCCCTCTCCTGTGCCCACCTTGTCCCCCATCCCTACCCCCATAGCCTCAGTGTTCTACCTCTTCTCCTTCTGCTCATCCCCTGTCACCTCTGTCTCCCCCTCCTCCCTCCACACAGCCCCACAGCCCCACCCATCATTCCCCCTTCACAACTGGGTGCCTGCGCACACGTATTTTCTGAGGACCCACCAACCCAGCTCCTGACCCCCTCCACTGCCTCTGCACCCCCCTGCCCAGGACACTGGCTGGGTGAGAAACTCAGGCTCTCTTCCCCCCACCCCTTCCCGGATTTATGAATGAGACCGGATGCAAAGCTCACTGAGTCACCCAGCAATGGGAGATGGGCAGGGAGAAAACCAGAGATGGCCAGGGAGAGAGGCCGAGAGGGAGATGGAGGCACAGAAAGCCAGCAACACGACGAGGCACAACCAGACAGCATTTCATTCACAAAAACCAAGCCTGCTCCCTCAGGCCCCAGCGGAGGAAAGGCAAGGGCGATCGCATAGGAGGAGGGGGAGATTGATCACTCCCCACCCCTCACCATCCTTCAGAACCATTTTACCCCGCCCCCCAGCTCTAGGGACCTAGCCCTCCACCCAGTAATCGGGATCAGCTTCCTGCCCCTCACCGCCACCCAGCACAGGGACCCTGGCGTCCCAACCTTAGGGACTCAGGCAACGAGCTCCAGCCTCCTCCCCCATCTACAGGCTGCCGGGTTTCCCTGGGAGAGGAAGGGGCGGCCGCAGCGCCCCCAGCCCCCTTTTCTCAATGGGATGGGATTTTGTGAATGAGCAGTCACGTGACACCGCTTTCTTTGTCCGCCCGCCTCCCCCGACAACAGGTGAAGCAGGGAGAGAGGGCAGGGGTCTCCCCAGGGCCTACCTGGGAGGGGGCACTGGGGTTTCTGGGTTCCGTACTCTTCCCACATATCTGTGGTCCCCGGGGGGAGTGGTCCCCAGAGTTCTTCAATAGTGGGGGTCCAAGACGGAAATTTATGAATGGGGCGTCTTTGGGGGAAGACCAGGCCCCCAAATGGAGACTGGCCCCCCAAATGGCTGCCGCGCAGTTTGGGGGCCCCCATCCTCTTGTCCTCCCAGTTAGGGTCCGAGGGTCGCCCCAGTGGGCAGGAGGCGCAGCGCGGTCCGAAGCCGCCCCCTCTCCGGGCAGGCGGTCTGTCCGCCCCCGCCCACTCGCCCCCCTCGGCACCTGCCTGGGAGGCTCCGGCCGGGCTCCGAGCGGCGGCGACGCGGCCTCATCCTCCTCCTCTTCGCTCCGGCTCCCTCGCTGGCTCCGGCGGCGCTAGAGATGGGCACCGGGAGCCGGGTCGGGGGGGGAGGGAGGGGGAACCTGGAAGACGGGGGGGGAGGGGGCGGCCTGGGGGAGGGGGAGACGCGAGGCGGGCGGATTTGCCCGCTGGGTCCTAGAGCCCGGCACCAGCGCCCGAGAGCAGCCCCCCGGCCCCCGTTGGCCCAGGGCCCGGCAGGACTCCCCCGCTTTTCCACCCATCCGCGCCACCGGTCCCTGACGACGCGGGCGGGGGTCTCGGACAGGTCCTGGACGCAGGCTTCTAAAGAGGCGGGGGTCTTCGCTTTGGGTTCTCAGTGGGAGGGGCCGGGTGCTGGCGGGGTTCCAAAAGGGGCGGGGCGAGGAGGGCGCATCGCGAGGGGGCGGGGCCGGAGGGCCCGGGAAGGAGAGGGCGCGGGCGCTGAAGGCGCGGACCGGAGTGTGCGTCATGGAGGGGGCGGTCGCCGGCGGGTGGGCTTGCTGGGCGGGCCCGAGGAAGGAGAGGGTCTTGGGAAGAGGTGTCGCCGCGTCCTCGAGGGGCGGAGCTTAGAGGTAAGGGGCTCCGGAGCGGGGCAAATGGAGGCTCCCAAAAGGAGGAGCTACGTAGCGGAGCTCGTGGTGGGCGGGGCTTGGGAAGGAATAACGGAGGGGCGGGGCGTCCTAAAGGGGTGGGGCTAAGGGGAACGCTCCAAAGGGGTGGGGCTAAGGGGAACGTTCCAAAGGGGTGGGGCTAAGGAGAACGCTCCAAAGGGGTGGGGCTAAGGGGAACGTTCCAAAGGGGTGGGGCTAAGGGGAACGTTCCAAAGGGGTGGGGCTAAGGGGAACGCTCCAAAGGGGTGGGGCTAAGGGGAACGTTCCAAAGGGGTGGGGCTAAGGGGAACGTTCCAAAGGGGTGGGGCTAAGGGGAACGTTCCAAAGGGGTGGGGCTAAGGGGAACGTTCCAAAGGGGTGGGGCTAAGGGGAACGTTCCAAAGGGGTGGGGCTAAGGGGAACGTTCCAAAGGGGTGGGGCTAAGGAGAACGCTCCAAAGGGGTGGGGCTAAGGGGAACGCTCCAAAGGGGTGGGGCCTCAGACTACAAGGCCTGGGGGCGGGGAAAAGAACTCGGAGGGCTTCGAAGGCAGAACCAGGTACGTAAGGGGCCGGGCTCCCGCTGGCTCGCAGGAGGGCGGGGCCTCGAGCCTGGGGGCGGGGCCTAGATCTCGGGGTCCGCCCTCGCTGTCTCGCCCACTTGCCTTCACCCGCACCCCCGTTCTTTTCGGTTATTTTCTGCCACGGCCGTTCCCCGCCCTGCCCTGGGCCCAGGGGGCCGCGGTCTGAACTTTGGTCGGCTGGAGGAGTCGGTGAGTGGGGACCCCCCGAAGGCGGAGCCGGGGCGGGGCTTGGGAAAGGGGCGGAGCCAGAGCGCTGAGGGTGCCCACAGACCCGGAGAGGGAGCAGAAGTTAGGAGGCCTGAGGGATGCCGCCGTCTAGGAAAAGGGCAGGACGCAAATAATCGACAGAGGGAGAGGGATCGCAGGGAACAGGTGAGGCCTGAGAATGACCAGAATACCTGGTGGAGCCCTGGTGAGCCCTGGTGGCGCAGTGGTTAAGAGCTCGGCTGCTAACCAAAAGGGTCGGCAGTTGGAATCCACCAGCCGCTCCCTATAGGGCACTTCTACTCTGTCTTGTAAGGTCGCTGTGAGCTGGAATCGACTCGACGGCAACTGGGTAGAATACCTGGTATTTGTTAGGTAGAGGTGGGGCTGGAGGGGCGTGGAGACCGAGGGGAGGCCGGATTCCCTGACATTCGGGGGCGGGACTACGGAGGGGGGTGGGGCATGGGAGCCTGGAGCCGGGTTAGAGAAACCCAAACTCTCTGTAGGACTGCTAGGCTACTGGACACTACCATCCTGAGTGATGTGGCCTGAGTGACTGGCTGGGAGGCGGGCAAGACCTGAGCCTTGGAGGCTGGAGGCCGCGGGCGTGGCCAAAGTGAGGGACCAGCCAGCGGGGCAGGGATGGGACCTTAGGGTAGGGGTTGGGGCCTCAGTGTCTGAACAGCGACTGTTTGAGGTTGTGGGGAAAAGGGCGTGAGCGTCGAGAGTTAGCGGGACAGGAGTGCGGGACAGCGGCTAAGACTTGAGTGGATCTTGGAGGATAGGAGCTGGGCCGGTGCTTACGGGTAGGGTCAAGTTCAGCCAGCCTCTAGGGCTCCGCACTGCTTGGGCACACTGACTTGTGAAGTTCTCTGACCACAGTCCCCGAGCCCCGTCAGAAATGGGGAACGTGCAGTCGGAGCCGTCCGCAGGCGGGGGCTCCCGAAAACAGCAGGCCTCGGACCGCGCCTCCGACTCCCGCCGGACGTCCCTGGCGGAGCCCGAGGTGACCCCCTCCTCCCCGGCCATGCGCCTGGCTCGCGGGCTGGGCGTATGGCTTCCTGGCAGCTCCGCACCCCCGGGACTCCTGGTACCCCCGGAGCCCCAGACCTCACCCTCGCCCCTGCCCCTGACCTTAGAACTACCCTCGCCAGTGACGCCCCCTCCAGAGGAGGTGGCTGCAGCCGCGGTCTCCACACCACCCCCGCCCCCCGTGGGGACTCTGCTGCCCGCGCCGTCTAAGTGGCGAAAACCCACGGGTACTCCAGTGCCCCGGATCCGCGGCCTGCTGGAGGCGAGCCATCGCGGCCAGGGCGACCCTCCGAGCCTCCGCCCCCTGCCGCCGCGGCCCCGGCAACTAACCAAAAAGGATCCCACCCCAGCCCCGAGTGCCCCAGCCCGGTCTCCACCGCCCTTGGAGCCGGGGAAGCCGCCACCACCGCCACCTTCCGACCGGCAGCCCCCTGACCGCGGAATTACTCCCGCTGTTGCCGCACCCGCCGCGACCCCCACAGAAAGCCAAGCCGGCTGCGAGAGCCGGACGGCTGGCGGGGCCCGCGGAGGGGCGCCTCCTGAAGCGGGCGGGGGAGAAATGGCCCGGCCCGTGTCCTCCGAGCCCGGGCTGAGCCTGCTATGTAAAGTCACCTTCAAGTCGGGACCCTCTTTGCCCTTTGCGGCTGCCTCGGGTTCATTAGGGGCCAAAGCCTCTCTCCGGGGCGGCAGAGGGGGAGGACTCTTCTCCGCCACCTCTGGCGCCATCTCTTACGCTGAGGTCCTGAAGCAGGGGCCCCTAGCTCCCAGGGCCGCTCGCCCCTCCGGAGAAGCCCCTCGGGGGTCTCAGGAAGCCGAGGGAGGTGATGGAGACCGCGAGGGGTGTTCCGGTCTGCCTTCAGCGCCTGCGTCCCACGCCCGGGCCCTACCGCCGCCACCTTACACCACCTTCCCGGGCTCCAAACCCAAATTCGACTGGATGAGCCCGCCCGATGGCCCTGAACGCCACTTCCGCTTCAATGGGGCTGGCGGTGGTGTCGGGCCGCTCCGACGGCGCGCGGCAGCGCTCTCGGGGCCCTGGGGCTCTCCGCCGCCGCCGCCGCCGCTGGGGCAGACACACCCAGCTCCCGGGTCCCGGAGGCCCGCACCTGCGCTGCTGGCGCCGCCTATGTTCATCTTCCCAGCGCCCACCAACGGCGAGCCCGGGCGCACCGGGCCTCCCGGACCGCAGGAGTTGCCGCGGCCGCCAGCGCCCACGCCGCCACCCACGCCGCCACCTACGCCGCCGTCCACACCGCAGCCGCCGGCACTCCAGCCAACACCGCTACCTGTGGCGCTCCCGCCCACCCCAGGCCCAGGCCCTGTAGAGTCGGCCACGGCTCCCGCCCAGACCCCTTCTCCGCCCTCGGCTTTGGCCGCCGATCAGGCTCCGGCTCCGGCTCCCGCTCCGGCTCCGGCCCCGGCCCCGGCTCCGGCTCCGGCTCCAGCCCCGGCCCCGGCCCCGGCCCCATCCCCATCCCCGGCTCCAGCTCCCACCGCCGCGGAGCCGTCGTCGCCAGTGCCTGCGCCTGTCAAGGCCCGTACGCGCAGGAACAGGGGCCCCCGCGCAGCCCGGGCTGCGACCCGTGAGGATGGTGCGCCTGGAGACGGTCCTCGTGAGCGCACCGTGGTCAACAGGACTGACGGCGGTGGAGCGGGTGCTGGCGGCGGCGGGGCTCATCCGGCGGGGGCGGCTAATTCGGCCGCTGCGCGCCACTGGCCGCCCTTCCAGGTGCTTAACTCTTGTCCCTGCAAGTGTTACTGCCGCCACCAACCACGCCATCGCCGCCTGCCACGAAACGTGTCTGCCTGGTGAGGGCAAGTGTCCGCGTGAGGGGTGAAGGGGTGCCCCTTGACATCCTAAACCCCAGACCTTCCAGGATAGCGAGCTCCACTCAGCCCTTTGGTGTCCTGACACCGCCTTGACCCTTGACCCTCCCTTGGCTGCATCTCAACCCCAGCTTAGCTCTCCTTCAGGACCAAGAGGGGCCCTGACCCCATGCTGACCCCTGAGGGGGGAGAGGGGACTGGCCTACCCCCTTGTTATCCTGTCCTCCAATCTGACCCTTGGCCTTCCCTTACTCTCTGGAGCCATAAGAGAAAACGACTGGTCCCACCTGACTTGACCCTGTCCCTGATGGCACCAGAAGCTCTTGGGGGAAGGAGGGATGACTGTCTTCCTGGAATCAATGGAAGTGAATGTAGGCCTACAGCTTTCCCGGGCTCAGGAAACTCGAAGCCCAGCGCCTCAAACTCCTGACTTGTCCCTACAGCCTTTACCAACTTTGACCACCAGAGGGCACTGGTACCCCAGCCCGTGAGTCTTCAGATTCTGGGGAGACACTGCAACCCTCAGGCACTCCACACAGTCTCAGAGAGGTCACCAGGGCCTGACTCTGGCTCCTGTGGACCTTGAATCACTGGGAGACCCTGTGACGTGGACAGCTGGGGCCTCTGGGAACACTTGCTGACCCTCACCCCCACTCCTTCCTAGTAAGATTAAGTGGACACAGCTGTGCCCTAAACTGCCCTTGGGAGGGTCAGAACATGACCTTCAGAAGCGTCTGGATAGACAGAAGCCTAGAGCAGGTGGGGGCACGGCCGCACAGCCAAGCCCTGCTGATTCCACCTTCTCCCTAGGCTGAGCACACCCACCAACCACCTGAGCGAGCCGCCCTGGGTGGCCACCATCAAGCTGGCTGGCTCCCTGGTAGCAGGGCTGGACCACTATGACCTGCAGGCCACCCATTCCAACTGAGTGGCCAGTTCACTGCCCTCCGCTCTCCACTCCCACCAATAAACGGATCCAGATGACTAGCTGCCTGTCAGTCACCTGCTGAGGGTTAAGGGTAGGGTGAGGGGTCAGGCAGAGGTCTCCATGAAAGCACCAGGTCTGGGAGAGAGAGGCTGGACCCAGAGCAGCAACAGCCAAGATTCCCTTCATCCGGCATCCAAACTGATGGGCCCGGGCGTATGGTGGTCTCATTCCCCTTAATCCGTTGAGCCCCATTTCAGAGCAGACTGGTGCCAAGCTCAGGGGTCCAGCACAAGCCACTCTGGAAAGCGGGCTGGTTCCTTCCCATTTTACAGTTGGGGGAGCTGGCTCTGGAAGACTTTCTTGAAAATCCTACATCCCACAAACGGCTCAGCCAGATTTAGACTTCAGGATTGAAGGCACTCCAGAGAACATGGACACAGCCAACAGAGGTCGGCGTGAAAGAGGGGTCCGCAAGTGACTGCACAGGCCCAGGAAGGCGGGGACCAGGCACTTCCAAACTGGTAGCCCACAGATGGATTTCACTGCACATGTCAGATTTCTTCTGAAGCAATCTGGTGCCCTGGCCCAGCATTCCCACAGATGGAACAGTCCCTCTATGGCGACAGGCCTGTGCTCTCCAGCAGGCATCTGTGTTTGGGACCCTGGAGAAGGGCCACCAAATAGAGAGGCTGACCCCCCAGGGAGGGCGTTACCTCAGATCCCCATATAAGGACCCCCAAAATTCCAAGTTCTTTAGGGATAAGGACCCCATGGGGGGATCCCCATCCCCTGCCATTCCACCCTGGGGAGACAAGGGCCTAAGAGAGAGACCATCAATCCACCTTTATTGAAGGAAACCCTGGACCATAACTGCTTTAAATAACACACGCCTCGCTCTGTGCCGGTGCCCAGTAGGGGCTCAGACGATCATCTCCAACTGCCGGGCATACTCGATGACCTGTTTGGCCAGCTCTGTCGAGGGGATGGTGGTGTCTTCTGGCTTTTGCTGCTGGCTGGCAAAGCTGTAGTGGTTGTTGGGGCCCAGGACCCACCCTCGCTGCGGAATGCAGAGATAAGAGATAGGGAGGTGTGACCACAAAGGCTCCCTCCCACGCCACGGAGCCAGCACCGAGCAGCGTGGGCCCTTGCTTTCCCCACAACCCCACTCTACTCCTGCAGCCCTAGGCAAGTGACTGCACCCCTCTGTGCCCCAGTTTCTCCATCTGTGAGACAGAAGCCTGGTCACACACCCCTCTCGGGTCTGCTGTGAAGATTTAATCGACACCCCTAAAATGCTGAGAGCTGTGCTGGGCCCAGAGTAAGTGATGGAGAAACATCAGCTGTTGCCGTCACTAACTCCTCTCCCCCGTCCAGTTTCTCCTCCGCCCTCCTCCCGCTCCGTGGGCCCCAGGCTCACTGCACCCTGTGCAGCAGCATCTCCAGGGGGACTGCTCGACTCAGCCCAGACCGAATGGTGCAAAGTCTTGAGGGAAAAGCTGTGACCCCCAAGGGGTTGTTAAGGACAACAGCCGACATATGCTGACCGTCCACCTCCACCTGGTACCAGGCACAGTGCTAAGCTCACCCCACGTGTTAAACTCTAGCCCTATTCAATGGATAGGGAAGCTAAAGCTCAGAGAGGTTTGGTGACCTGCCCAAGGCCGCACAGCTGGATTTAAACCTGGGGTGTCTAGTTCCAGTCTCTCCAGGCCGCCCCAAGCAGCTGTTAGTAAAAGTAGCCCTTGGCCCCACGGCCCCTGCCTTGCACCCCAGCCACCTTCTTGGCGTAGTCTGTCATCTTTTTAGGTGTGCTAAAGAAGAGGATTCGCGTGGCCTCAGTGAAGAGGATCTTCTCATAGGCCTTCTCGATGCACCCGGCAATTTCATCCCTGGGGGAAGAGGACGACGTTCTCGTTACTGAGCAGACCACCACCCAGGACATCTTCCCAGGCTGACAAGTGGGAGCTCTGACCCCTCAGCTCAGCCCCTCTGGCTAGAATCTGCTCCCTGTCCCTGTTTCACTGACCGGGGCACAGAGAGAGGGGTGTCACCTGACCTCAGTTACAAAGCAAGCAAGGTCACAGTGGGACCCACAGCAGATCTGGCTCCCTGGCCCAATCTCAGAACCCAATTCCCAGCCATGAGGATTCTGGGCTGTCTGAAACCCAGTTTTGGGATTCATGTGGGGGGATTTCTTCACATAATAACCACCTTCTTCAAATTGGAGTCGCTGGGTGGCGCTAACGGTTAGCATGCTCGGCGGCTAACCCAAAAATTGCGACCAGAGGCACCTTGGAAGAAAGGCCTGGCGCTCTAGTCCCCAAAACGCAGGCACTGAAAACCCTACGGAACACGGTTCCACTGACACACGTGCGGCCGCCACGACGCAGGCGGCTCAACAGCAACGGGTTTTTGTCCCTTCAAAGATTCCTGAGGAGGGCTCTTTGCACCCGTCAAGAGGCATCACGACGAAGGCTGAAGCAGAAAAATAGCAAGGGATCAAGTCCTCAAAACGGGGGAATGGCGAGCCTGGAGGAGAACAGTGACGGATGGGGAGGGGTGAGCCCGGTGGGTCGTCTGCCTCTGACACCCGGATCTGTTAAGCCGAGTAATTCGTACATAAACGTTCATTATATCGTTATGCTCACCTTGGAGAGCTGAAACATTTCCTAACAAAAAATAACCTAAGCCCACTAAACCACCCCTCCTCGCTCCCACCCCATCGCTGGGCTTGGCTCCGCCACCCGAGGAACAGAAACCCATTTCAATCTGGGGCTCTGCGTGAGCCAGCTCTGCCACCACGCGGACACCCTTTTAACTCAAGGGACCTGCACACCAAGCCCACTTGCCCATGTGATGCCACTTGTGCCCACAGCACCCTGAGGGGCTGACGGGACTCAGTGGCCTCATGGTAGAGAAAGGGAAAGCGAGGGTCCCAGAGATGAAGTGGCCTGAGGGGAGAGGCTAGAGCAGTTTCTAACAGAGGCAGCATGGTCCCTGTCTGCTGAGTGTGGTCTGGGTTCCGGATCTGTGCCCAGGGCTTTACATGTGTCAGCACAACAGAGAGAGCCTGAGCTGAGACGGAGCCATCGGCCACAATCTTGTGATGAGTCCAGATCACAGAAAAGGAGACCTGAGGCGCTAGGGGGATGAGAAATGCATCTAGCCTCCGCAGATCACAAGGAATCAGGATGGGATTCAAAGCCAGGACCGTCTGACTCCAGAGCCCAGGATCTTCCTGAACCCCACTAGGGCTCTGGCTCCCCACGCACCGGATAGTGTCAAGCAGGATGTCGATGAAGAAGGTGTAGCTCTCAGCAGGGATGTTGCCCTTGGCCAGGAACACCTTGTTGTAGCTGCCTTCCATCAGGTACTGCACAGGCCAGGGGTGGAGAGGAGAGCATGAGCACAAGGCAGCACAGGGGGCCCACTCAGGCCTCACTGCACTCCCTGTGTCTCCCACAACCACCACTCTGCCTGCAAGGCCACCCTCAGCCATACAGCCACCTGTGCAGACCGCATCTCCTCTTCCAGGAAGTCCCCATTCCCCAAGCCTGCCCTAGCTGGTTTCTAATTGCCTCACCTAGTCTCTAGTCACAGGAGGGTGACAGGGCTGGATGTGCTCCCGGCTGTTCCTCCACACCTTTGCCCAAGCTGGGCTGCCTGCTGGAACTGCCCCTCTCCCACCCTCTCCCCACAGCCAAATCCTCCCACGACGCTCGAGCTGTGGGAACTACCTCCCGATCTTAGGTCCTAAGGCTGTTCCCTGGCCCTGCTCACCCTGTTGCAGAAACACTGGCCTCTCCCCTGTCCCTCAGGAGCCCTCCCGGTGCCCATGTGGTTCAGTTCCTCACCCGTCAAGTCTTTCTCAAAGATCGTCTTTTCAGGGAGGCCTGCCCTGACCACCCTACATAACACTTCACCCTTGCCCTGGCTCTCCACATTCCTTCCTGTTTTATTCTTCGCCGTCCACTTATCAATATCTGGCAGACTACATATACAGGTTGCTTCTTCTTGTTTTCACTGCCTGCTTGCTCACCAGCATACCCTCCCTACGAGATGAGGGATTTTATCCACTTCACAGTTCCCAAGCCTACCACACTGCCTCGCACCTAGCTGGGGCTCTGTATTTGTTAGACAAATGAGCGACTGAGTCCACAGGTTGTAAGATGGCTGAGCCATGCTCACTCCCCAGGACCCCTCTCTGATGCCTGCCTAGCACTGCCCACTTAGGCCAGGCCCTACCCCTCCACAGCCATGGCCTCACCTGTTCCAGAGATACAGGGTGCTTGATGTATACGTTGGTCTGGATGTCCTTGGCAGGCAGCCGTTCCAACTCCGTGTGAAACTCAGCTACCCGGTTCTGGGATAGCAGGAAGAGGAGGTTGAGGCCCAAGAGCTGGTGCATGTAGGCCGACTCAGGGAGCTGCTCCCTGTGGACCGGGGCAGGACAGGCAAGATAAGGAGTGCTTAGCGACCTACCAAGCCCCCCACCCCAGGCCCCAGGGACCACTACGACTGCCCCATGCTGTCTCCGTGCAAGGGTTTCAGGTCCTGGGTTTTCAGATGAAAAACAGAGGTCCAGAGAGACACAAAGAAGGCACTGACGAGTCAAATGGCTCTGAGCAACTGACCTCACTTCGGTATACTGACTCAGTCTCAGCTTCCTCATGTGTAAAATGGGTATCACCACAGCATCCGTCTCACAGAGATGGGTTAAATGAATTAAGACTAAGTGAACTAAAAAACTTAACCCAGGTAAAGTGATTAAAACACTATAAACAAACTGTGTAAGTATCAGCTAAGATTACAATTATATTGGGGATTATTATCACCCCCCACCAAGGGGGAAACTGAGGCTCAGAGAGGTGAAGTCATTTGGCCAAGGCCACGTAACCAGGAAGTGGTAAAATTCAGTTTCAAACCCAGGTCTGCCTGGCTCCCGATGTCAAACCCTTAATTAATCCATGCGGGCGTCCCTCAGTTTTATATCCAACACACATCCAGCAAGCCCCTGCTCTGGGCCCAGCCCTGTACTGGGTGGTGCTGGGAACACAGCAGTAACCAAGGCAGCCCCAGGCTCTGCCTATAGGAGCTCACAGCCCAGTAGGGGAAACGTGGCCAGGACGGAGATGGCACAGACAGAGGGGCTGGGACTCAGATGGCATTGGAGGACACAGGAAAGAGCTTGGTCTTGAGCCTGAAGATCAAAGAAGAGGCATTGCAGGTTCTGAGAAGGGGAGCACAAGGTCAGATTTTAGACCTACAGGAAGCCACAGGGGGATGAATCAGTGGGGCCGAGCCTGGGGCCAGGACAAGTGAAGGGTAATGGCGGCGACATCTGGGTGAGGGCGTGAGATGTGGGAACAGAATGGAGGCCAACAGAGACCGAAACCTACAACCCCAGCCTCAGGACCTCCAGGTCAACTCCCTGACCCTACAGCCTCTGGGGAGCAGAGCTAGGCAGAGGGTGAGTTGCCAGCTAAAGGAAAATGACCCAAGTGGCTGGAGCACCCAGGGAAACAGAGCTGCCACATAACCGCCCTCCCAACTGGGGCCAGGGCCCATTCTCACTTGTAATCAAAGTAGTAGCATTTCAGCTGGGCCATGTAGCGCTCGAAGGAGGGGATGTCCTTGCGTAGGATGCTCCACTGGGCCCCGATCTCCAGTATGTCACCTGTGGGTGACGGGGTGGGCTCTTAGGAAGTGACTTTGGTTCCTCCCCATCACCACCACTGCTGCCACTCCTGCCCTGAACCCCAGCCCACCACCCCTCACCAACCCCAGTGACACTCACGGGCCAGAATGAGCTGCTGTTTAGTCAGCTTGGTCCCTGTTGTTGGCAGGAAGTTGAGCTCCAGCAAAGCCAGCTAATGGAAAGGGGAGAGAAGGAAGGAAAGGAGATGGTACTTACCTTCTGTAGGCCTGAGTTTTTCCACCTGGGGAAATGGAGCTAATCATCGTCCCTGACTCATAAGGTTGTTATGGGTGCTAAAGAAGCCAGACCTTATAAAGCACCCAGAACAGGGCCAAGGCACACAGTGAGACTTTGTCATGGATTTCCTCACATTATAAATATTAATACTCCACTGGGCAAACAGAAGACATCCAGGGCCTGACCCAAGGCAATCATGGCACTGAGGGACACCAGGACCTTCAGTTCTTGGCAGACCTTCCCCACACTCTATGGAGTTGGGCCCAGTTACCCTCTCCCCAAAATCTCCACAAGGGAGTAGCACTAACTCCCCGCCCACACGCAGTCCAGCCCACATGCCACTGCTTGTCACACTCACTCAGCAATTCGCTCTGAGGCACTCAGAGTCCCACTCCAGGTCTCTACCGATGAGAGTATTTCTTTTAGGGTCGGTCCTGTCCCACACAATTTTGGCCGGTCCCTTCTCTCCACAGAGGCGTCCCTAAGCCTCAGGGCTCTCCGGCTTTAACTTGGGCTGGACTTTACCACACCCGCCGCCGCCCCCCTACACACACACACACCCCCCCACACACCCACACACCCCAACACACCGTCCCGTCCAGAACCCGCCACCGGGATTTCAGTCTGCCTCTGGACCCAGCCAAGCCTCGGAGCTCCCATCCCTCCTCTCGGCCAGCTAGGCCGCCCGGCGCCCCGCTGTCCAGAACCCCTCTTTCCATCAAGCCCCTCTGTCCCCGCGGCGGGCCCGCGTTGGGCCCGTTCCCGGCCCCTCACTTCTCGCAGTCCCGCACCTGCTCCGCTCCGGTCCTTCGCCCGAGCCGATCCCCAGCCCGCCGTGGTCCCGCCGCCCCCCGACCCAGAGCTTGGGCCGCTCCGGGCCCCTCGCGCGCGTCCCCCGCCGCCGCTTGGTGTCGTGGGCCCGCCGCCTCCTACCTTGAGACGCCCTAGTTCTTCCCCGCACTTGCTGAGGTTTGGGCTTTTACGGTTCCACTCGCCCTTGAGCTGCTCGTACATGCCGGCCGCGGCCTGCAATACGGCGCCGGAGGCCGCCGAGGGCGCCGAGCTCGAGGCGCCCGGCGCTCCGTTCACCGCCGCGGCCGCCATCTTCCGTGACGCGGCAAACCGCCCGCCTGATTTACGGCAGCGACGCCCAGAGACGCTCGCCCGGCGGAAGTGGGGCCGGGAGGTGGAGCCCAAAGCCGGGGGCCGGGCGGGGAGTGCCTGCCTCCGCCCGCCGCGCTGAGCTCGGCGCTGCTCTCGGGGAGGTGCCCTCGGAGCCCTGCCCGTAATACGCATGGCAGTCGGAGCTCCGCCTCTGCTGTCGCTTAAAGATGGTGTCCGGAAGTCGGCTCCTGCCCTAACTGAGCATAGCCGCTGTCGCCCCTCCCCCTGCCAGTAATCATTATGGCTGCCCTGGCTTCAGCGTGCGCGTGATGGTAGCTACATTTCGGTCTTCAACGTCCCACTTCCACGACAGCTACTGTGTCGTGTTTTTTTTTTTAATTTAAATATTTTATTAAATTATTTTTCCAAAATTACAAAACTAAGGCGAGATAGATTAAAAAAAAAAAAAACCTCCCACCGTCTTTTTCCATTTTTATCCATCAGAAGTAACCAGTGTTATGGTATCCTTCCACATTTTTCTTTTTCTTTTTTTAATGTCCAATGACTGTCCCTTATTTTAATGGTATATTTGAGACATAAAAACAACATCAGTAATCTTAATTTGGAAACTAAAACCATAAAATTGATAGAGAAAATGTAGGGAGGAAACCGTGGGATGTACATTTTTGTGATGGGCTATCTGATTTGAAAGTAGCCCTGATGGCACAGTGGTTAATCAAATGTTAACCAAAAAGTTGGTGGTTCCAACCCACTCACTAGCCGCTCCCTAGGAGAAAGATGTGGGTAAAGGTTGTAGCCTTGGAAACCCTATTGGGTAGTTCTACTGTGTCCTACAGGGTCACCATGAGTCAGAATCGACTCAGGGCCGATGTTTTGTTTTTTTTTTTATCTGATATGACAACTAAAAGCACGAGCAGCAAGAGACAAAACAGACAAATGGGGTCTCATAAAAATTAAATGATTCTGCTCATTGAAAGACTTTATCAAAAAAAGTGAACAGACAGCCTACAGAGTGCAAGAAAATTTTGGGGAACCATATATCTGATTAAAGTCTAATATCCAAAATTTACGAAATACTTCTAAGCTTAACAACAATAGAGAAAGAACAAACAGCTCAGTCAAAAAATGAGTGAAGGACATAAACAGACATTACACCAAAGAAGATATTCAAATGGCCAAGAAGCACATGAAAAAATGCTGTGACTAGCCACTAAACTAGAAAAACCAAACCCATTGCTGTCAAGTTGATTCCAACCCACAGGAATCATATAGGACACAACACAACTCCCCCATAGGGTTTCCAAGGAGCAGCTGGTGGATTCGAACTGCCGACCTTTTGGTTAGCAGCCATAACAATTAACCACTGTGCCACCAGGGTTTGTTGTTGTTGTTAGGTGCCTTCGAGTCAGTTCCAACTCATAGGGACCCCACGCACAGCAGAACGAAACACTGCCCAGTCCTGAGCCATCCTTAAAATCGTCGTTATGCTTGAGCTCATTGCTGCAGCCACTGTGTCAATCCACCTCGTTGCGGGTCTTCCTCTTTTCCGCTGACCCTGTACTCTGCAAAGCATGATGTCCTTCTCCAGGGACTGAGCCCTCTGACAACATGTCCAAAGTATGTAAGACGCAGTCTCGCCATCCTTGCTTCTAAGGAGCATTCTGGTTGTATTTCTTCTAAGACAGATTTGTTCGTTCTTTTGGCAGTCCATAGTATATTCAATATTCTTCACCAACACCACAGTTCAAAGGTGTCAGTTCTTCTTCAGCCTTCCTTATTCGCTGTCCAGTTTTCCCATGCATATGAAGCAACTGAAAACACCTTGGCTTGGGTCAGGCGCACCTTAGTCTTCAAGGTGACATCTTTGCTTTTTAACACTTTAAAGCAATCCCTTGCAGCAGATTTACCCAATGCAATGTGTCTTTTGATTTCTTGACTGCTACTTCCATGGTTGTTGACTGTGGAGCAAAGTAAAATGAAATCCTGGACAACTTCAATCTTTTCTCCAGTTATCATGTTGTTGCTTATTGGTCTAGCTGTGAGGACTTTTTTTTTTTTTATGTTGAGGTGTAATTCATATGCAGCTGCTTTTGAAAGATCAGTAAAATTTTGCTTGCACGTGATATTAAAGATATTGTTCGATAATTTCCGCATTCGGTTGGATCACCTTTCTTGGGACAGGTATAAATATGGATCTCTTCCAGTCAGTTGGCCAGGAAGCTGCCTTCCAAATTTCTTGGCATAGACAAGTGAGCACTTTCAATGCTGCATCTGTTTGCTGAAACACCTCAGTTGGTATTCTGTCAATTCCTGAAGCCTTTTTTCGCCAGTGCCTTCGGTGCAGCTTGGACTTCTTCCTTCAGTACCATTGGTTCCTGATCATGTTACCTTTTGAAATGGCCACCAGGGTTTGCTTTCACTTTGATGACTAAGGTGTGCGTGACCAAAGCCCTGGTATTTTCAACTGTCTCATATGCAAGAGAAAGCTGGACAATGAAAAAAGAAGACCAAAGAGGAATTGACTCATCTGAATTGTCAGTGTGGTGTTGTTGAAGAATATTGAACATACATGGACTGCCAGAAGAAAGAACAAATCAGCCTTGGAGCTAGTACAGCCAGAATGCTCCTTAGAAGCAAGGATGGCGAGACTTCATCTTGTTTACTTTGGACAAGTCATCAGAAAAGACCAATCACTGTAGAAGGACATCATGCTTGGTAAAGTAGAGGGTCAGTGAAAAAGAGGGAAACCCTCTATGAGACAGACTGACACAGTGACTACAACAATGCGTCCAAACAAAGCAACAATTGGGAGGATGGCACAGGACCGGGCAGCGTTTTGTTGTTATACATAATGTCTCTACACGTGGGAGCCAACTCAATGGCATCTAACAACAACAACAATTAATGAGGTTGAGCATCCTTTCCTGTTGTTTATTGGCCATTTGGATTACCTATTTTGTGAAATTTTTGTGGAGTTGTTGCATTTTCCTATTAATTTTTAGGCACTTTTTGCATAGTAGAGTTAAAACCTTTTATTTATCATATCTGTTGCAACTGTTTTCCTTGGTGTATTGTTTACTTTCTGACTTTACGTATGTAGTACCTTTTGCTATGCAAATATTAATATTGTAAATTTTGAAAAGACTAAATTTATGTATCCTTCCCTTTGTGACTTCTGTGGTTTCCTGTCTTGCTTAGGAAGTCCTCTCCCTCCCAAAGTAAAACAATATTCTCCAAAAAATTTTTTGTAAAATATTTGCTTTTCCACATGCAATTTTTAGTAATCTTGAATTAATTTCTGTATATGGTGTGAGTAGTGGTTAAGTGCTATGGCTGCTAACCAAAGGGTCAGCAGTTCAAATCCGCCAGGAGCTCTTTGGAAACTCTGTGGGGAAGTTCTACTCTGTCCTATAGGGTCACTGTGAGTCGGAATCGACTTGACGGCACTGGGTTTGGTTTTTTGGGTTTATATGGTGTGAAGCAGGATCTAACTTTGTTTACATCTTGTTGGTTTCTCCAGGACCATTTATTAAATAAACCATTCTTTCTCACCAAAATGCAATACATTTGTATCCTATATGAAATTCTCTTAGATAATCAGATATATTTTTAAGTTGTCTACTATATCCTACTGGTCTGTATTTATTCTTGGTAAACACCAAACTGTTTTTATTACAGTGGCGTAATGGGTAAGTTTAGGGTCCCTGAGTGGTGCAGATGGTTAGTGCACTCAGTCGCTAGCTGAAAGGTTGGTGGTTTGAGCCCACTCCAAGGCACCTTGAAGGAAAGGCCTGGCGATCTACTTCCAAAAAAATTACCCATTGAGAAGAGGCCCCGGATAAGTAAAGCATTGCTGAAGAAGAACAAAGTGGGAGGCCTCACGCTACCTGATTTTAGAACCTATAATACCACCATGGTAGTCAAAACAGCCTGGCGTTGTTACAACAACAGATATATAGACCAATGGAACAGAATTGAGACTCCAGACTTATACTCATCCACCTATGAACAGCTGATATTTGACAAAGGCTCAAAGCCCTAAATGGGAAAAAGACAGTCTTTTTAAAAAATGGTGCTGGTATAACTGGGTATCCATCTGCAAGAAAAATGAAACAAGGCCCATACCTCACATCATGCACAAAAACTAACTCAAAATGGATCAAAGACCTAAATATAAAGCCTAAAATGATAAAGATCATGGAAGAAAAAATAGGGACAACACTAGGAGCCTGAATACATGGCATAAACAGTATACAAAACATCACTAACATTGCACAAATGCCAGAAGAGAAACTAGATAACTGGGAGCTCCTAAAAATCAAACACTTATGCTCATCAAAAAACTTCACCAAAAGAGTAAAAAGACAACCTATGGACTGGGAAAAAAATTTTGGCTATGACAAATTCGATCAGGGTCTAATCTCTAAAATCCACAAGATACTGCAAAACTTCAACCGCAAAAAGACAAATAACCCAATTAAAGAATGGGCAAAAGATATGAACAGGCACTTCACCAAAGAAGACATTCAGGTGACTAACAGATACATGAGGAAATGCTCATGATCATTAGCTATTAGAGAAATGCAAATCAAAACTACACTGAGATACCATCTTACCCCAACAGGGCTAGAATTAATCTAAAAAACACAAAATAATAAATGTTGGAGAGGTTGTGGAGAGACTGAAACACTTAATGCATTGCTGGTGGGAATGCAAAATGGCACAACCACTTTGGAAATCGATTTGGCACTTCCTTAAAAAGCTAGAAATAGAACTACCATACGATCCAGCAACCTCACTCCTTGGAATACACCCTAGAGAAATAAGAGCCATCACATGAATAGATATATGCACACCCATGTTCATTGCAGCACTGTTCACAATAGGAAAAAGATGGAAGCAACCAAGGTGCCCATCAACAGGTGAATGGATAAACAAATTATGGTATATTCACACAGTGGAATATTACGCAGTGATAAAGAACAGGGATGAATCCATGAAACATAACATGGATGAATCTGGAAGGCATTATGCTGAGTGAAATTAGTTGTCACAAAAGGACAAATATTGTATGAAACCACTATTATAAGAACACATGAAACGGTTTAAACAGAGAAGAAAATGGTTACAAGGGTGGGGAGGGATGGAGAGGGGTATTCACTAACTAGACAGTAGAAGAGAATTATCTTAGGTGATGGGAAGGACAACACACAATACAGGGGAAGTCAGCACAATTGGAGTAAACCAAAAGCTAAGAAGTTTTCTGAATACAGCGAAACACTTTGGGGGACACATTAGCAGTGGCAGGGGTCTGGGGACCATGGTTTCAAGGGACATGGAGGTCAATTGGCATAACAGAGTGTATTAAGAAAACGTTCTGCATCCCACTTTGGTGAGTGGTGTCTAGGGTCTTAAAAGCTAGCAAGTGGCCATCTAAGGTGCATCAATTGGTCCCAACCCACCTGGAGCAAAGGAGAATGAAGAACACCAAAGAGACAAGGAAAATATTAGCCCAGGAGACAGAAAGCACCACATAAACCAGAGACTCCATCAGCCTGAGATCAGAACTGGATGGTGCCCGGCTACCACTAATGACCGCCCTGACAGGGGACACAACAGACAGTCCCTGATGGAGCAGGAGAACTCAGATTCACATTAAAAAACCAGACTTAATGGTCTGACTGAGACTGAAGGGACCCCAGAAGACATGGCCCCCAGACTCTCTGTTAGCCCAAAACTGAACTCATTCCCAAAGCAAACTCTTCAGACAAAGATTAGACTGGACTACAAGACATAGAATAATACTTGTGAACAGTGTGCTTCTTAGCTGAATTAGATACATGAGACTAAATGGGCGGTTCCTGTCTGAAGGTGACATGAGAAGGCAGAAGGGGACAAGAGCTGGTTGAATGGACACGGGTGGAGAGAAGTGTGCTGTCACATTATGGGGAAAGCAACTAGGGTCACAAAACAATGTGTGTATAAATTTTTGTATGAGAAACTGACTTGAACTGTAAAAAAGAAAGAAAGAAAAAAGACCTAGTGATCTACACCTGAACAATCCGCCACTGAAAACCCTACGGGGCACAGTTCTACTCCAACATACAGGGAGCCTCTGTGAGCTGGAGCTGACTTGATGTAGCCGGTACTGGTAATATCAAGAACAGCCATTGATTTTTGTAGGCATCCTATAGACTGTCACCTTTTCAAACCGTCTGGTCATTTGGATTTTCTTCTCTTCCCGGAGTCTCTCCGATTTTCCAGGTACACACAATTTTTTTTCCTCATGTAGGATTTTTGCCTCTTCTTTTCAAATGTGTAAAGTTATTCTTTTTCTTGTCTTATTATATTAGCTAAAATCTCCAAAAGCCACATTGGAAAACAGTAGTGAGAGGAGTCATTCCTGTTTTATCCCTCATTTTAATGAAAATGGCGTTTAACCACCCTCTGTCTTTGATGCTCAGGTAATCTGGCAAGCACGTTCAAGCAGGCTCCTATTTCTTTTTGCACTCACATAATGACGTTGAATTTTATAAAATGCCTTTTCAGAAACCTGTTTTTGTAATCGTCCATGTTTGCAGACCTAAGCCTCTGCTTCCTCACCTGTGGAACGAGGATAATGATAGCATTTTCCTGATAGAACATCGTGAGGACTGCTCAGCTATAATCCAAGTAAAAGGATCAGAAGAGGGTATTCTCTCATCATATTCTCCTTCAAACTGTTGCTGCAGTAATTTTGTCGATGGGTGTGTCTGTACTGGTGACTACTGCGCCATACTGCCTAGCCACCCCTGACCTCCCTCCTGAGCCCCAGGTCTGGGGTTTCTGCAGCCTCCTGGATAGCTTCCCCTGGAAGTTTCAAACCTCTCACATCTGGTGTGACCTCAACTGGCCTCAGTGTCTCCCCTAAATTTGCTCCTTCTCCCTGGCCCTCATCTCAGGGGCAGCCCCACCACCTCCCAGTCCCAGGGCACAGCTCTGACCTCTTCCTAGACACCTCTTGTCCACACTCCCTCCATGGCGCACCAGCCCACAGCCTGCTCACTGGACCTGAGCAGCTCTCCCACCTGCACCTTCCTCTCCTCCCCACACCAGGCACTGGTCCAGCCCTGTCCTCTTCTGCTCAGACCCATGACCCCGTGGGATCCTTGCCTCCAATCCTGAGTCATCCTGCACAGCGTACCCAGAGGCATCTTTCTACATCTGACTGAGTCCCAAGCTCTGTAACCTGACCTCGGAGGCCTTGTCTGCTTTGGAGTTGTGCTGTCTTATTGTGGACAAGCTGGCCCAGCTCTCTGCCCTGGTGTCCCCTCAGAGTGGGTCCCCTGGGCCTCCACTCCTATGGTCGAGGAGTGGGTGAAGGGGTCAGGGGACTCCCAGGAGTCACTTCACCCAAGACCCCCAGAGAGGGGATAGAGTTGAGCCTGTTGGGTGGGCAGGGAGTGAAGCAGAAGCCACATTTGCTTTTTGCCTGTCCAGTCTTCCTTTCTCCCTCCTGATAGTTTCCTTATAAGAGCCACCCTTCCCCCAACCATTGGCAAGAGATTAGGATGGGATTGACTCTACCCCAGCTCCAGAGTCTGGCTGACTGGTTGAAGTCAATCAAGGTCCCATCCCTCTGGCAGTGTGACCGGTGGAGTGGTGAACCTGTGACCCACACCCATCTAATCAGGGTGACCCCCAGGACTCTGGCTAGGAATGCTGGATCCTGGGCCAGACTGTGAGGAAAGCTGGCCTGAGCTCAGAGATCACACTCAGAGGAAGGCAGAACATGGAGAGCTACAGAGAAACAGAGCCAGAATCCTGCTGACATCAAGGACTTCTGAATCAAACTGTACCTGAAACCTTTGCTTCATTAGCAAGGCTCATACATTTCCATTTCCACATTGGCCTTTTGAGTGAAATTTTTGCTACTTGCAGCTAAAACAAGAATCTGGACCTCTTCAGGGTCCTTTCCTTAAGCCACTAGACAGGGGTTGGCGTTCACACCATTTAACAGTCAGAATAGACTGCAGGTCACAGCAACGCACCTGGGTCCTGGAGGACCCTGCTGAACTGCAGGGAGGCCTGGGGCACCCAGGGAGGGACTAAGCTGGCAGGCACACAGAGAAGCCACCATTTACCAGCTGGCACAGAAGACTTTTGGTACTTTAATGACCTGTGCAGCTATGAACCAAGTGAACCTGGGCCCTTACAAGGACCCACAGCTGTTCCCAAAACGAGGCTTTATTTGGGTCGGAACAAGAAGTGAAAGTTCAAGCAAAGTGGAGAGGAAGGCCTGGGATGGGTGACAGGTTTGTTCACTCCCAAGGTTGGCCCAGGAGGTGGCCAGACCTGAGCATGAGGCTTGAGTGGGTAGGGGGCAGGGCAGGCAAGAGGCTCAGGTTTGCTCAGGTTCAACCTTGCCCTTCTCGGCCACCTTACAGCCGGCCTTGGAGGGGACCTCGGAGGGGACCTTGGAGGGGGCCTTGGAGGGGATGTTGGAGGGGGCCTTGGAGGGGGCATTGGAGAGGACCCTGGAGGGGATGTTGGATGGCACGCTGAAGACTCTCGAAGACGAGGTGTAGCTGCAGTAGGATTCTTGGGCCATGATGTTGTTGATCTTCCAGCGGAGGACATTGCAGGCCTTCACCACGAAGGGCCACAGGAAGCAGATCATGAGGTAGAGGGCCACCAGGCCCACGAAGATGCTGGCCGACACCTGCGGGCGCCACGCAGTGGACATAGGGGGGCTGCCTGGGGCCCCTTGCCTGGCCAGCAGGGCAGCTCAGGGCGTCCACTCACCATGAGGAAGAAGAATGACTGCCTGGCACTGAGCGGGAGCCCGTGGATGTGCAGCAGGAAGACGAGCTGGTAGTCGCAGTATGTGCTCTTGTCCACACCTCTGGTGGGGGTGGGGTCCAGGGTGGGGGAGTAGCAGGGCATCCCACCAGAAGCCCCCAGCTCCCACCAGGACCACCTGCCTGGCTCACCTATTGCTCACCAACACCTTGAAGAAGAATTCGGGGGCGAAGATGCTCCGAGGAACAGTGTCATGGCATGGGGAGTTCTCCAGACACAGCCACCTGCAGCCCAGGTTTAGGCACGTGTGCTATGAGCTGTGCCAGGTGTGTGCCAACCTGATTCCTCCCTCTACCCCGCCAGCTCTGCACGGGCACCAACCGGGTGCAACCGCATACCTTCCCTCGTTCGCTCCTCCAGAGATGCTGACTGAACGCCTACCGCACGGTAGGCTGTTTGATTACGCCTTCATTCCCTCCTGCCTGCACACCTCCATCTGTCAGTCCATCCCTTACTGTGCACTCATCCAGAAAGGATGGGATCGTGTACCTACTATGTGCCATTCCTCACATCCCGTGCTGCCTTTATTCCGTCATCCTACATAGCCTCAGCAACTACAAGGTACAAAATCGTATCTTCATTCATTCATTTTTCCTTCCTTCTTCCTTCAGTGAACACAGGCTGAATATTGACTGGATGCAAGTTGGTTAGTTTGTTCATTCATTCACTTCCTTCATTTGCTCAGCACATTGTTTTTGTCATCTCATTGGACGGAAAATAGTTATTGAGCTTCCATGTGCTAATTTTTTCCTCCATTGTTTCATCCATTCATTAATACCAATACCCCCCCAAAAAAAACAATTCCCACTCCTGGGGACCCCATGCATTACAGAGCTGAGCTGCTCCATAGAGTTTCTTGGCAGTAATCTTTATGGAAGCAGATTGCTACTCCTTTCTTCCAAGGGGCCAACGGATGGGTTTGAACCAACAACCATTAGGTGAGTAGTCGGGCAAACTGTTTGCACCACCCAGGAACTTCATTCATTAATACATCTACTCCTCACTTATCAACTATCTCCTTATTTGCCATTTCATACTTACAACAACGGCTAAAAAAATTACTCTCCAACTATTTTGCACATTGACGATGTACGTCTGGCAGTAACGATGCCAAGGTGCAAGGCAAGAGTAACACTGGCTGTGCTGGTTAAGACCATGTGTCATCTTTGCTGGGCCAAGTTTCTCAGTGGTTTGGCAGTTGGTAATGATGTAATTTGACAGTTATGTAATGATGTAGTCATCCTCCATTTTGTCATCTGATATGGTCATCCTCCATTTTCACCTAACACCAATTTTCACATAATGACCTAGCCTTTGGAACCTAACTATGTGCATGAGTGAGGAGTGGGTGTACCACCATTCAAATGTCAATAAATATCTAAAGTGAGAATTTATTCATCCTCTCATTCAACAAATACACGTTGAGTCTATTCAGGACCTGACTTGCAGAGGAGACAGGCCCCATAAGAGACAGTGACAGCCCAGACAGTTGGGGTGGGGTGGGGGAGGAGCAGGTAGAGGGGTCAGGCTGGGGTAAGAAAGCACAGGAGGCTACAGAAGCCAAGAGGAGGCCTCTCTCCCACCTTGGAACAGTTGGAAAAGCACTCCTGGATGAACTAAAGAGAGCCCTGGTAGAGCAGTGGTTAAAGCGCTTGGAATCTCTCCCAGCCACTTCGCAAGAGAAATAGTGGCTGTCTGCTTCCGTATTGATTACAGCCTTGGAAACCCTATGGGGCAGTTCTCTGTCCTACAGGGTAGCTGTGGTTGGAATTGACTCCATGGCAATGGGTTTGGCTTTGAAGAGCCCTGGTGGCACAATCGTTAAAATGCTCAGCAGCTAACCGAAAGGTTGGTGGTTCGAACCCAGCCACTCTGCAGCAGAAAGATGTGGCAGTCTGCTTCCGTAAAGATTACAGCCTCGGAAACCCTATGGAGCAGTTCTACTCTGTCCTGCAGGGTTGGTGAGTCGGAATACACTCAAAGACAGTGGGTTTGATTTGGTTTTGGATTAACTGAGGCCTGAGGGAAGACTAAGAGGGCTGAGCATTCCAGAGGGTCCACCTTATGTAAAGGCCAGCCCCATTTGAGGAACACAAAGGTGGTCAGTTGGGCTTGGGGAGCAAAAGGACTTCTAGAGGCAGAAGGGTGAGCAGGCCAGGCAGATTGAGGGCAGAAGAGGAACAAGAGGGCCTGCAGCCAGGCCAGCACTCACTCAATGCCCAATCGCTGGCCGGGCATGAGGTTGAAGGCCAAGTCTTCCATGGTTGTCCTGTTCTTCGCGGTCCAGATGAGGCTGTGTGTCCTATGCAAGACCCGGTTACTTCAGTGGGGACGGGGCCTCAGCTGCAGAGGCTAGGGCTGCGGGCATGGGCGGGGCCTAAGATATGGAGGTGGGTGGGATTTGCAGGATGGGTGTGGCCTCATGCTGTGGGCGGGGCCTGAGGTGCAGAGGTGGGTGGGATTTGCTGGATGGGCGAGGTCTGTAGGAGGTGCCTGCTGGGGAAGGAGGTTGGTTATGGGCCTGGGCCCCACAGGGATTACTTGTCAAGCGGGTTGTTGTAGCGGTAGATTTCCTCCTCTGTGTAGTCTCTGATGGTGTCCAGGGTGGGCCCACCGCCCACCACCTTCAGCACGTATCTGCCCGGGGCAGAGAAGCACATGGATCGGCAGGGGGTCCTGAATCCTGCGTTCCCCTGCACCGCTGCCTAGACAAGGCTGGTGGTCACCTTACCTGCCCTGAAAGCTGCCGGAGTCTCCCGTCACCAAATCTTGGATCAAGAAGAAGGGGTACAAGACTGGGGGGTGAGGGGTTTCAGGCAGAAGGGGAAGAAATTAGCTTGGCCGGAACAGTGAAGTGCGGGAAGAAGGGGGGGAACAGGGAGGTGGCATCGGACAGTGGGAAGGAGAAGACGCTGGTCAGGCCAGGACATGAGGGGAGGAAGGCCAGGGCGGTGGGAGCAGAGGAGGAGGGACGAATGGGGGTGGGAAAGAGTGGAGGGAAAGGAAAGGTGATGGAGGGGGAGAAAGGGAAGACAGAGAGGAGGAGAGGGCACCGTGGGAAAGACAGAGATGATCGGAGGGAGGAGAGGAGAGGAACCCTGGACAGGAGGAAGCAGGAAGGGAAAGGCCAAGGGCAGGGAGGTGGCCGGAGGCGGTGGGGGCTAGAGGACAGGGACTATGCCGGGGAGGGGCGGGATTCGCACTGTCACGGAAGAGAAAGCAGGGCATCTCCGGGTCCACCTGCACGCAGTCGAAGTAGCGCTTATTCACCACGCGGTTGTAGTTGAGTGTGAAGGTGATGTCGAAGGCCAGGCGCTTGCCCGGGGGGCAGCCGATAAGCACTGGCACCATCACGTTGCCCTGAACGGAAGGAGGAAAGCGCAGCTGGGGGACCTACATGGTCTCCTCAGGCCCTGCCAGACCCCACAACCCCCACCACCTGGCCAGCTCACCCTCACCACAGAAGGCAATACGATCATTTTTATCATTTAAATAATAACTTTTGATAACTGCAAACAATTGTATAGCTTATATGGTGTGCAGGGGACTGGGTGCCGTTTCTAAATGGTATATATATTCAAGCTCATTTGATCCTCTAAGCAGCCTTGTGTGGTAGAGATGATTAATACCCCCATTTTAGAGATGGTGAAAGTGAGGCCCAGAGAGGTCAAGCAGCTTATTAATTACCCAAAGCCACATGGCAAGTAAGTGGTAGAGCTAGGACTGGAACTCAGGCAGGCTGGTGCCTGATGTCCCCGGAATAGGACACATAAACTCACTAACATCTACACCTATGGACTGCCAACTCCTGGTTGAAGCTTTAGAGAAATGAAGCTGGGCCTGAATTCTTGAATAACAGACCTGTGGGAATGTGGGCTATATGAGGGAAGACACTGTTCTCAGAATGAAAAGCCCCTGGACCCACTTGGGGGGCAGGGCCTGAGAGTTTCACCCAACTGCCAAGGGGTCATGCGCACCCAGAGACTGTGAGCTGGGCTTCATGGAAGCTGGGGAAAGGGGTCAGTGGCCAGAGCTAAGGACTTCCTGGGCCAGGCTTTGCCATCTATCAGCCACTCCCTCACAGGGAGTTCTGATGGGCACCTCAGTCTGTTCAGAACCCCCGTCTACCCCATCTCTGTGCAAGGTGGTATTGCATGTGTGGGCAAGTGAAGAATCAAGGACTCAAAGGCGTGAACAAAAGCGTCATCTGAGGCAGCGAATGAAGGGCAAGGTGTGAAAGAAGGGCCAAGCTGGCCCACCCGGAGCTGACTTTCCCTGCAGGAGCGGCAGCACAGCAGACGAGCTCGTGTGCACCCTCCCAGCTGTAAGGCAGGCTTCGGTGAGGACATTCATGGATGAGAGCCGTGGGTGAACAGGTGAATGAAGAAAATGGGTCAGAGAGGAAAACCAGGAATGCATTAATGGGATCCTGGGGGGAGCGCCCAGCAAGCAGGCCCCTCAGGCTTTAAAGGACTTTTCTTCAGCCCTGTGGAGACCCGGCTGTCTACACCCTTCCCGCCCAGCACGCGGCCCAGCACCCCGAGCTCCAATACTTGCACGCGCTGCCCCTGGTGAGTGTTCTGGAAACAGTGCCCGGCAGAGCCCACCACCTGCAGGGAGGAGCAGAGGAGGCTGGTGGTCCCCGGAGGCCCCATCTTTCCGCTCATTGGGGGGCCTGCCCCTCCAGCCTTGGGCCGCACCCTGACCAGCACCGAGGTCCTCTTGAGGTGATGCCCACTGATGCCCTGGTCAAAGCAGACGCTCTTATCTTTGAGCATGACCTGGGGGCGGGGGATGGGGTCAGCGAGCCAGCTGGTTCACAGGACCCACAGCTGGTGGAGGAGGGGGACAGAGGGAGCTGGCTCACAGTCCTCACCACTCCGGAAACCCCACCCCACCTTGGCAGCCTCCTCCCCACCGGGTCTCACCTCGAAGAACAAGGAGTTGCGATTAATAAGGACGCTCTGTGACACCATCACCTCGAGGCAGTTAGGGTCGGCCAGCACCACGCCCAGGCCCAACTGGCTCTCCAGAAAGAAGGGGGAGCCTGCTCCAGGCAGAGGGAGTGCTTAAGTCTCACGTCCCAGACCCGACCCAAGGTGTGCCCCTCGGGCAGTGCCCTGGCCCCAGACCCGGGGGCTCCCTGCAGGCCCCGCCCGCAGACCCAAGGCCGGCTTGATCCTGAAGGCTTGCCCCCGGGCGGTAAGGAAGACCGAGAAACTGTAGGTGGCGCCCTTGTCTAGGAAGATGCGCTCGGGCAGCTCCGCCTCGGGCTGGAGGTTGTAGATCTTTTCGTAGCTGTCCATCTCAATGTACACGCCGCCTGTGCTCTGCCGGTTGCTCGCCAGGTAGAAGTAGTAACTCTGGGGGCAGGGAGGGTGGGGTGCGCCGGGCAAGTCAGCGCCGGCTCTGTCAGCGCCCCCCTCACCCTCCTCTCGACTCCCAGCCCTCTCCACGCACCTGGTCTTGTTTCTTGTTCTTCCACCAGCGCCAGGTGGGGTCGTGCACCGGGTCCGCATACGGCTGCAGGGGCCGCCGGGCACCGTGAGATATGGGCAGCGTCACGAGGGAGGCGCCTTTCCCTGATCCCTGCTTAGCCTCAGTTCCAGCCCCTAACCCAAATCGGGCACTACGTACCCCGACCCGTCTCCAAGCCCTGCATCCAGTCCCACAGCAGCCCGGCCACACCCCAAAGCCATCTCTTCGAAACCCGGAACCCGTTGCCACGGAGTCGATTCCGACTCCATAGGACAGAGTAGAACTGCCTCATCGGGTTTCCAAGGCTGCAGGCTTTACAAAGCCAGAAGGCCACATCCTTCTTCCACCGAGCGGCTGGTGGGTTTCAATTGCCGGCCTTTCGGTTAGCAGCCGAGCGCTTTAACCGCTGCGCCGCCAAGGCTCCCCATCTCTTCAAAGACCTGCTCAAGCCAGGCCCTGCCTCCAGCCCCTGCCTCCTTCCCCTTCTTGGCCTCCCACTCTCCAGCCCTGTTCGCCTGACTCACCCTCCACATTCGCCCTCCGAGCCCCCACCCCAGACAGGCCGGGCCCTCTCCCTGGGTCCCGGCTCAGCCAAGGGCCGCCCTCCGTCCAGCCCCTCCCTCCGCCGGGAGCCCACCTTGTCGTACTTGGAGTGCAGCCAGAGCAGGTAGTAGACGAGGCCCTGGTAGATGGCGAGCGAGTTCTCACTGTGGAAGCCCGAGCTCTCCAAGACGCGCGGCGGCAAAGCCCGATAGCGTTCCTGGCGCGTGTATCTCTGCGGGTTGGGCAGGTCCTGGAGACGCATCACCGTAAAGGGGCAGAAGCTGGTGAAGGTGGGCGCCAGGTAGTTCCTGTTGGTAGGAGTGGAGGACCGCAGCTGACTCTGAGAGTCCGGGGCACCAGGCGCCACGCAGCCCTCAGTTTCCCCCCTGCGCTGCTGACTCCCCAAAGCTAATTCTAATCTCCTGAGCTCCAATGGCTGGTGCCCAAAGGCCTCTGGGCCCAAGCCCCTAGACGTCCCTCAGACCCCCACCCCAGAGACCTGGACCTCTTCCTAGACATCCCCTCACCCCAGTCCCCATTGGCCTGAATCTGACTCCTAAGCATCTGTTCCACCTGTTCTCTCCGGTAAGTAAAATCTGCCCATGAAGTTCCTCCCCCTAGTCCCATCCGTGGCTCCCCAGGATCCTCCGGATGAAGTCCACCAGCCTTACCGTGTCCCCTCACTCATCACTGTGCTCTGTGTGATCTGTACTTCCCCTTGGGGAGCATCCCAGCTCTTCCCACTGAGGCCTTTGCACATCTGGTTCCCCGTATCTGGCACGCCCTTCCTCACCTTATCGCCTGGCTAATTCTTCCCCATCCTTCAGGTCACAGCTCCTGCTCCGTGCAGCCTTCCCTGTGGTGCCTCCCTCCAGGTGGGATCAGGCCCCTCCTCTGAGCTTCTGGACCTGAGCTGCTTCCACCAAGGCTCTGAGGCCGTGACTGGGGTGGTTCTGTCTCCCCTAATGCAACAGGAGCTTCCTGAAGGCAGCACCTGGGGCTCTCTGAGCACAGCTGTGGTCTAGCGTCTTCTCACCCTTGGCGCTCCAAGACATGGCTGTTGTTGAGCTTCAGGTAGACCAGAAGCTGCTCCACGGGCACAAGCCTCTTGACCAGCCGACTCTCCGGGCCTTTCATGAGGTACACCAGCTGCAGTGGGAAGGCAGGGCCAGGTGAGCAGGCATCAGCCACCCTGTGGTGCACCCTCTTTCCCCCCAGTCCTGCAGCTGGCACCTGGTACAGTTTGCTGTGCTCGTAGAAGAGGGTGACCATGGTCTCACTGGAGGTGTACAGTGATGACTGGTGCATCGCCTGCAGGCTGATGAGCACCTCCCAGCCGGCGGACGGGAACAGCTTGTACACCTGGTAGCTGCCCTCCAGGAGGTACCAAATCTGGGGATGGGGCAGGTGTGTGTGTAAGCCGTGTGGAGGCCTCTGACCCCAGCCAGGACCACATGGGCCTGCATGCCTTCTCTGGGCAGTGCCATCTCTCTACGTCACAAAACCCTGACCACCGCTGGTTCCAGCCCCCACCTCCATAATGGGTATCTTCAACCTTTCCATCTTTGTGTGGGGGTTTCTGCTACTTGTAACCTAAGCATTCCTAACACATATACCGCCTAAAGGCTTTTTCCCCCCTCTTTTTCTCCTTACTTGCCGTACCCTCCAGGGTCTCACCATCCCCTTGGCCTCAGTTCTCTACCTCTGCACTGATGCCCACACCTTCCCCCCACATCTGACTCCAGACCTCACCTCCCTCTTGAGCCCTAGCCTGGGCGATCCCCTCCAGGACGCCCTACGTCCAGGTGGCCTCCTCCATGAAGCCTTCCCTAACATGCTCTCTCGCTCTCTCTCACACACACACACACACCCAGGCCCCTTTTATGAGCTTTAATAGGCACTGTTCCGCCCCATCTCAGCCTGACCCCCATTTGTGGCTCCCCTGTCCCAGCCCTGACCCCTCTACCTGTGCCTCCCCCATTCCGGCCTGACCCCTCTGAACTATTACAGCCTGGGGATGGGTCTGTATTCCCAAGTGGACTATGAGCCCCACAAAGGCAGGGCCCAGGGCTGACTTAGTAGCCACAGTGTCCCTGGCACTGGGGCAGGCATTCAGCAAGGGCTCAGCATTTGTGAGGTGAACAGCCACATGACGAAATCAAAGAAGCCTACTCTGGAGATCAGACCATGGCTCTGAGCACGGGCCTTTCACTTTGCTGTGTGACTTTGGAAAAGACACTGGTCCTCTCTGAGTTCCAAAGTCCTGGGTCATAAATGGAACTTTTCCTACCCTTCCTCAGGGTCCCTGAGCCCCTTTACCTTGACAGGGGAGAATGGAGGCCCCTGGGGCTTAGGCGTGGACAGGAAGGGAGTAGGGAGAGGGGCAGGGCAGCCCACCTCCTCGGTCTCTGTGACAATAGCCAGGTCCCCACGGAACGAGTTGACCAGGTATTTGATGGTTGACTCCTTGGGGAAGTCCGCCAGGTAGATGTAATTTTCAAGGTCATAGCTGCAGGGGCAGTGATGGGGAGCTAGGGGAACCCAGATGAGGCCCCTAGAGGACGTCTGCCTCCCCCGCCACTCCCAGCCTAACGTGATATAGGAAACTGGTTCCTCAGTTTCACCTACAGCCTATGAGAACATGCAGAGGGAGCCTGGGCCCCTAGCTGCGCCTCCCACTCATGCCCATTCAGTGGCCTGCTGCCCTCTGACGGTCTCCAACCCCATCAGTGAACAGGAGCTGTGGGCCAACAGTCCATGGGGGTGGCTTAGGGGACCCCTGGGTGAAAGGGTGGCTGGGTGTGAAGGGCCCCAACCTTTCCCAGAGACAGTGCCCTTCTATTTGTCATATAGGTTGGGGCTTTATGTAAGGTTTCTTTGAAGAGAGGGCTCCCACAGCTTTGCAGTGTGGACTTCTCTTGTCCCGGCCCTGACCATGCCAGCCCACGTCTTCCCCATCACAGTCCTGATGACGCCTGCACTTGGACATACTCTGAAGGCCTACTCTCTCTGCCCCCTAATGGGCTGGGGATGCAGGGGTGCCTGGCTTGCCCCGGCGGGCGGGGGCCCCACCTCTGCAGGAGGAAGTTGCCCCAGATGAACAGCAGTTTGTTGTATGGGTTGTAGAACATGCCCTTGGGCACCAGTGGGGTGCTGGTGTAAGGCTCTGCTCTTTGGAGCATCAGGAATTCCAGGCCTCGGGCTGGCCAGGGCAGAGGCAGAATGGACACAGCAATAAGGTGGGGTCACCTGGGTGCCTCCTGGCCCCTGCCCACCTCTGAGGCCGCCCCCGGCTCCCCTCCTACCGTCAGGGATGAATTCTGGGATCTCATAGAGGATGGACAGCTCTTCTGTGACTACAGGTGGAGAAAGCAGAGGATTATCTCCTGACTGAGGTCTCTAGGCCCTGAAGCTAGAGCAAGTCATCAGCTTCCCTACCCCCACAAGACCCTCCAAGGCCCTCCGACTTGGGCCTGCTTCTTTGTGTGAATTACGAATTGTAAAAGGCACAGCCTCCAAGGGGATCCAGTCCTGGTAGGGCATATGACTTGCCTCCTCTGGCCTCTTGCTTGGCTGAGGGCTCTTGTGCAGTGCACAGCCTATAGAACTGTACATGGTAGCCCTATTCTTGCTGCACATAAAATAAAATCCAGTCTCTTCCTAGCAAGCCCAAGGCCCTGTGGATTCTGGCTCCTGCTCACCCCCCGCCGCCAGTCTCTCTCCCCTTTCCGGCTCTGTTTCACCCATACTGACCTCCAGTCCACCAAGCCTCTACCCAGTTCTCCACCACCACCCCTTACCTAGGGGGTACCCTGAGCAGTATTTCCTTCCCATGCCTGCCGGGCACGACAAATCCCTGCGGGCACACAGTCCACAACTTGGCTGCCTGCCCCTTCCTGCTCTGTCCCCACAGTGCTCCAATTACCCAGGTTGTAGCCAACCACTAGGGAACGCTTCCTGGCAGGAGGGTCTCTTCTCTCCACCAGCAGCAGCAGATCGTTGATGTCGGCCCCGCTGAATACGGCCCAGATGATGGAGCAGTTGGCTTCTGGGACAGGCAGGGGGCGGTCCAGAGCAGGCCCTGGACTCTTCCCCCATGCCTCTGGCCTCTCCCGGGAACTCCCCACCCCTCCCCTGCATTCCTCCACCAGCCTGGCGCACACACAGCTGGGAGATGAGTACCTTGTATCCCTTTGCACACGGACCACTGCCTGGGCAGCATCTCAAAGGACACGCGGCCGTCTGCGGAGCAGGGCAGGATTCGTGCTCAGACCACCTCTATCCTGTCACAGCCCACCGGCCTCGCAGCCTCTACCCCCACCAACTCCCCGATTTTCCCAGGCTGAGCACCCGTGCTTCCCCACCGCCTCAGCCCTCGCGATTCCAGGGGTCTGATCTCACCCCCTGGCCTTCTGGTCACCTGTACCTGGCCTATCAGAAGTATCTCTTCTCTGTCACAGTAATTGGCTCAGGTCTGATCACTGGGCCAATCAGAGTACACTCTGGGATTTGGGCTAGGACTATATAGGGAAGAGACTGCTCTCATCTCTTGGGGTGACTCTACGTGGTGGGGTGACATGAATCTCGAGTTCCTGGGGACCATCTTTAACCCCCACGAAAGGAGCACCTGCCTGATGAAAATGAAGCCAAAGCACTAGGTTAATAGTAAACTTTATAGCACTTACCACGTCCCTCGCATCGTTCTAAGGCCTTTACCTACACAGGTAGTTCCCGACTTACGACATATTGGAGTTACAAAGAACGGTGCTTACCGCCCTGTTTTTTTTGGTACATCTTATCGCTAGTAATATGTACTACATACAGTGTTGCAGTACATAATTTGCTGACGTTATCATTCTCAGATGTTCACTTGCAGGTGTTCAATGTTATGATTTACTGTTCGAAACACTGCCATATAGTAGCTATGAAAACTTAAAAAAAAAAAAAAAGGTATTGGACTTAGGTCAGAACAGACTTACAACACAGTTGTGGGAATAGAACCCCATCGTAAGTCGGGGACTACCTGTACCAACTTATTTAATCTGTACATCAACCCTATGAAATAGGTACCATCACTCAGCCCATTTTGCAGATGAGGGAATTGAGGCCAGAGAGCTCAGTCACCTGCCCCAAACCACACAGTTAGGGCATGCTGGCGCAGTCTGGCTCTGGAATCTGTGCTATAACTACTACACTATGCTCCCTTGCTAAGACAGACAGTCCTGATGGCATACCCTGTGAGCCCCTAGACTCTGTCATGCTCAAGGTGGACCCTGGTCTTTTCAATTACATAAGTTCACAAACTCTTTGTACTTAGATGATTGTTGAATGGGTTCAGCCCTCCGGAACCACACACAGCCTGACAGAGATACAACACATTCCCAAGCCTTATCCCAACAAACACCTACATCCATCTCCACCCACAGGAACAACCTCCGGCCTGGGACCCCTCCTGAGGCCACTTAGGGAAGGGTGAGGACCTAAGGTCAGAGGTCTTGGAGGTGAGAGGACACGGAGGAATCTCTGAGGCTGCCAGAGGCCCCCTGCTCACCTGTAATGGTCCCAAAGTGGACATAACCCTCGTTCTTGCCAGTGGTGAGGGCCATCACATACTCAGAGCCATTGCTATGTAACTCCACGGGGCACAACTTCTTGATGCACTCATTGGCCAGGACACGAACCCAGCTGCCTGTGGGGACCAGCAAAGGGCCTTGGGCCCAGGCGTTGAAACCTGGGCCCTAGGCCCATCCCCTCCCCCGACATCTCCCTGGCCTCAGGAGCTGAAGCGCTTGTTCAGTGTGGTCCTGACATAGGGACACCAGCTGCCTTTCAGAAAATCCCCCTCACTCCCGCTCTGTCCATGAGGTTCAGACTAGACTCGTCTCACTTTCCTATTCCCCTGGCCAGAGTTACTGGCTCTGAGTGGAGGATGTGACCATGCTGGGCAAATCAGAGATAGTCCCAGCTTACAACCACTAACAGCCACCACAGGGAGGGGCCTATCTGACAGTGATAGTGGGCACCTGGATCCAACTGTGCCTGAAGCCAATTGCTCCTGAGCTTTTCAACTAAGTAAGCCAATAAACATTTGGCTTACACCCGTTTTGGCTGGGTTCCTCCCACTGTTAAAGTGCCCTAAGAAAGACAGGAAGAGAAATGAAGTTGGTGGGAACATGCAGTGACTAAGGAAATGTAAGTTATAGCATGATTTTCTGTGACTCTGAAACTTGACCTCTGTCCTTTAGTTAGAGGAAAAAATACTAGATGAACTAGGAGCACTAGCTGAAGCTCCAAGTCTCCCTGGTTCCTCCCTGATCAATTTCCTTCATGGCTCTGCCTCTTCAACAGTCAGTCTCTCTCTCTGAATTTGTCTCTCTCCTGGTATCTCTGTCTTTCTGACACTGTCTCTGTGTGTCTCTCTCTGTGAGTCTGTGTCTCTCTGTGTGTGTCTGTTTCCCTCTGCTCCCTGCCTTGGCTCTCACAACCCCTCTCCTCTTAGCTGGCTCACAGTCCCTGGGATGGGTGGTGTGAAAGCCTCCCTCCCAGCACATCCAGGGTAAGAGAAGACCCATGCAGGGTGGGCAGTAACAATTCAGGGCCTTGAAAAGGCCCTCAGACACCCCCACCCATGGCAGCTCCAGGTGCATCCAGTGGGTGGGTTCACTAAGGCACCCTCCCTGGGGCTCCAAAGACAGCTCCCCTCCTTGCCTGAGATGCCAAAGACCCCACAACGTGACCTGGCCATGCCCCCCTCACCACTGCTGGTGTTCTCCTGGAGTATGGAATAGGTGCCTGTAAAATAGTAGACGAGCTGGTTCTGTCGAATGAAGAGGGTGCTCTCGGTGGCAATGGCGTCGTGGATCGTGGCTGTAAAGCTGGTCTGGGGGCAGTAGAAGGAGCCTACCCAGCAACTGTCAATGTTCAACTGCAAGGGAGTGGAGGCCAGTGGTGGGCAGGGGGCCTTGGCCTCAGTCCCCATGTCCTGCCTTGTGTGCTCTGACAATTGCTTGGGGTGCACACATGCAACTGCCCCCAGGTACCCCCCCTGCTCACCCTGCAACATGCCTTGGTGGTCAACTTTCCCCAACACAGACCAATGAAGTGAATGACCTAGGCCCAAGCCAAGTGGGGCTTTGTCTGTCCTCTGGAGTTGAGCAGTGCACAACGTGTTCAGTGGTGCTCAGCAGTCCTGGTTCCCCTGGCCACAGTCAGGGTTGCCCCCATGTGGATGCAAAACATCCCAAGCTTGGCCAAAGGACAGACTTTTAACAATCCTATTGTACCTTGAACACAAGTAGCTGTCAGTCAACACTACCAGAGCCCACTGACCAGTCACTGACAAATCCCTAACCATGGGAAAGCACCTAAAAGACTTAATAGAAATTTAAGCAAGTTTTGAGAGCTGACCATCAGTTTATAGGTCATACAAAGTCAGGAATAAGTTAATGAACACTACGAAGAAGCAAGCAGCCAAATTCTAATGATGAAAAGCCTGGTTTCTTACACAAATTGCCTAAAAAAAAGTTGACTTATAGGTTAGAAGAGTCTTCGAAGACTTAACCAAATGAAATGGGTGGATTCCGATCAAAATAAGCCAACTTCAAGGCATTTTTAGATAACCGGGGAAACTTGAATATGGCCTGGTATTAGATGGTATTAGGAGGTTATTGCTAATTTTGCTGGGTGTTATAATGGCATTATAGTTTTAGTTTTCAAAAGTCCTCATGTGTCAGAGATACTTCCTCAAGTATTTCAAGAATTTATAGATCAAATGGTAATTAATGACGGCTAGGATTTTCTTTAGAATATTCCAGAAAAAAAAATGGGTGAGACAAAGAAAATAAGACAAAATGTCGCTAATCATTACTAATCATTACAAAAAAAAAAAAATCATTAAAGCTGCGTACTTTTTTTTTAACAGACACATGACAGCTTATGGTATTATTCGCTCTACTTCTCTGTCTGATTGAAACTTTCCACTAAAAAGAGGAATTTACTATTAAACTTCCCAATAAAAAGTAGAAAACCAAGCAAAACTCTAGGCTCTGTTGCTGAGAGAAATTTAGCAAGTTAAGGAGAATGTGAATGTTCCCAGTTTCTCTCTTCGGCATCATCAAAGCGCGCTTGAAAATGTTAGTTCTAAAGAGGAATCTCGTGAGTCGCCCAGACTATACAGGCTGTTTTGCTGCACTAGGTGAAACTAACCTGTGCTCTCTAAAAGGATTGCAACTGTGATTAGTTGTCATACTTAACGTGTTGCCCTGTTAATAACATTTGAATTGGCATCTCTGCTTTCTGGAAGAAATACATGGAAATCTTTGTTAAGCTAGAAAAGGGTCATCATACCTTTGTCTTTGCCCACATACATGAGGAAAAGAAAAGCTGTATGTCAGCTTGATTTCTTATGTGGGCAAAGTTTGAGAGTTCTGACTCATTTAAGTTAATAAACAGTGTGTTGAGTTCCCCTGGCCACAGTAACTGGGTTGAGGTGGAAAACAGCCTGAGCCAAGTGGAAGGAACGTTGTGATTTTGGGGCTGAGGGGTAACTGAAAAGATCTTTCCCACTGGATGGGTGCCTGAGAAGCCGTGGCCTCTCCAGGCTTCAGTACCAGAGCACAGAGTCAACACAGAGGAGCCAGGTCCAAAAGAAAGAGAGACAGAAGCTCAGTCTTGGTGACGTTGTTTGAAATCCTGGGTCAAGCTGGGCCTGACGTCCTGAATTTCTCAGCTGCCTGAACTAACAAATTTCATTTGCCACTTTTGGCAGATGACTAGTTGAGTGCCCAAATCCATTCTCCCTACATTCTCTGGTAATTGAGTTTTAGCAAGGCACACACCACCCAGGCAGAAATTATATTTCCCAGCCTCCCTTGCAGTTAGATGTAGCTAAGTGACTAATTTCTCACTAACGAAATGTGAGAAGAAGTAAAATTTGCTTAAAAGAAAATGGCTTGCTCTCACTGGCTGGATGGAATGAGGATGTGGACGTTACCCAGCTCTGAGCATGCAGATGAGGTCAGCATTTCAGGTCTAGGGATGGTGAAGGGAGCAAATAGAAGGGATTTGTGCTCCTCACCTCCGCCCTGTTGAAAGGATGAGAAACAGCATTTATTTAAGCCATTCATTTTGAGGGTCTCTTTGTTACAGCATCTTAAACCTGAACCCAAACCAACACAAGTCTGAGGATAGCTGCCCAAGGAGAGGATATGGGATTCGTCAGGGCAGACTCAAAGAACTGGTGAGGAAAGACAGGAAGAGAGAAGAGAGAGAAGACAGCAAGACGGGGTTGCCAGGGAGAAATGCCCATGGTTAAAGAACAAGAATACCTGCGCAGTGATGGAAATGTTTTAGAACTAGATGAACTCAGTGGTTGCACAACACTGTGAATGTATGTCACTGAATTCATCACTTTACAATGATTAATTCTATGTTACATGAATTTTACCTCGATAAACTAAAAAAAAAAAAAAAAAAAAGAACAAGGATACAAACGCCTGAAGTTCAAACTGAACTTGTTTTCATTCCTGCAAGGTAAACCCCTCCTCTACCCTCCAGATCTCTTCAGCAGAACCCACATCAACCACACATTCCCTGTGTTTGTGTCTGAAGAGTCTGTAAAAACTAAGCAATATCTGGACTGACTTGGCCCAGAATGGAAAGAGCCAGCACAGGACAGGGAGATGAAGGACAGACTGAACAGACTCAGTATAAGCAGCAGTTCAGAACCGGAGAGGGCCAGGAGAACACTAATCCACACAGTGTTCTCAGAAATTACAGTGCAGGAGAACACTAACCCACGCCGCGTTCTCAGGAATTCCAGTGCAGGAAGGAGAACACTAACCCACGCCGCGTTCTCAGGAATTACAGTGCAGGAGAACACTAATCCACACAGTGTTCTCAGAAATTACAGCGGAAACAGTTAACACGCTCAGCTGTTAACCAAAAGGTGCCTTGGAAGAAAGCTTGCTGATCTGCTTCCAAAAAATCGGTCACTGAAAACCCTGCGGAGCACAGTTCTACTCTCACGCACCTGAGGTCACCTTGAGTCAGAGTTGACTCGACGGCAGCTGGTCAGTTGGTTATCCACACCTCAGACCATATACAAAAACTAACTCAAAAGAGGACAAAGACCTAAATGTAAGAACTAAAACCATAAAACTCTTAGAAGAAAACATAGGGGTAATGCTTCACGGTGCAGTTTTTAACAATGGATCCTTAGATATGACACCAAAAGCACAAGCAACAAAAGACGAAACAAGTAAACGGGACCTCCGCAACATGAAAAACTTTCATTCAGCAAAGGACTTTATCAAGGCGGGGCCAAGTTGGAGGAGTTGTCAGGTGCTTCTGGTGATCCCTCTTACAACAAAGACCCCAAAAAACAAGTAAAATGATTATATTTACAAGTTCAGAGACCTGAACATCAAAGGCAAAGTTAGAAATTGGACTGAGTGGCAGGGGGAGGGAGAGACAGTTCAGAAGCAGAGAGGAGGAATAACAGAAAATACAGAGAGAATTGTTCAAGATTTGTTGGCAGAAAACTTCCCTGATACTGTGAAAGATGAGAAGATATCCACCCAAGATGCTCACTGAACTCCACATAAGGTAGATCTTAAAAGTCACCAAGACATATTATAATCAAACTTGCCAAAACCAAAAATAAAGAGAGACTTTAGCAACAAAGTGAAGAAATAACTACAGATTAGGAGGAAATTTTGGAGAACTACGTATCTGAGAGGGGTGTAATATACAGAATACATAAAGGACTCCTACAATGTAACAACAAAAAAGACAAATGACTCAATCAAAATATGGGCAAAGTACTTGAATAGACATTTCATCAGAAAAGATATACAAATACCCAACAGACACACGAAGAAATGCTCAACATCATTAGTCATTAAATCAAAAAAACCAAACCCTTTGCAATCAAGCCGATTCCAACTCACAGCGACCCTACAGGGAAAATGCAAATCAAAACTACTATGAGATACCATTTCACGCCCACTAAGATGGCTATGATTAAAAAACAACAGGTGTTGGTGGGAAGGCGGGGAAATATAAACCCTCATCCATTGCTAGTGGGATTGTAAACCGTACAGTCACTATGGAAAACAGTATGGAGATTCCTCTAAAAGTTAAACATACAATTACCATATGAGTCAGTATTTGTTCCTTGGTAGACATCAAAAAGAACTGGAAGCAAGAATGCAGAGACTTGTACAACGATGTTTATCGCAGCAGTATTCACGATAGCCAAAAGGCAGAAACAACGCGAATGTCCATCAATGGATGATTAAATAAAACGTGGCATATACATACAATGTAATATTACTCAGCCATAAAGACAAATGAAGTCCTGATACATGCTACAACATGGATGAACCTTGAAAACATTATGCTGAGGAAATAAGTCAACCATGAAAGGACAAACATTGTATGATCCAACTTACATGAAATACCTAGAATAGGCAATATGTAGCAGTTCAGGAAATCCTGGTGGCATAGTGGTTAAGAGCTACGGCTGCTAACGAAAAGGGTGGCAGTTCAAATTCACCAGGTACTCCTTGTTAACCCTACGGAGCAGTTCTACTCTGTCCTCCAGGGTCGCTATGAGTCAGAATTGACTTGACAGCAATGGGTTTGGTTTTTTGGTTCTCTGTACTGGGAAATCATCATCAAATAGGTTCACAATGCCTAATCTGAAACCTAACTTGAAACCCTTGGGGCCAGATATATATTGCAATTCAGAAATTTACAGAGTTTAGAAGGTCATATGGCACCATACATTAAGGAAACCCTCAGTGGGGTCTGGGGCAGCACCCCATTATTAAGCTCGTTGCTGCTTTTGCAGGGTAGCTTCTGAATACTAACACTAAACAGGATACATGAGGACCATAAAGAGGCTTTGTTAGCTCAGGTCAGGGTTTCTGAACGAATGAGCTTTGGTGCCAAACTCGCAAAAATGCGTGTACTTTTCAAAGCTTTTTAGGCTGCAGAATTACAAATGGTGGACCCATAAATATTAACAGCTAAGAATCACACAGCCCTCATGAGTCAGGCTGATATTAGTTTATGTTATCCTCACAATACTACGAGGTGAATATAAATATTATTCCCATTGCCCCCATGGGGAATCTGAGGTCTAGGCAAGCTAAGTGACTTGCCCAAGGTCACATAACCAGGATGTGGTAGAACCAGAGTTTGAAGCCAAGTCATCTCACTGCCAAGTCCTGTGTTTTTTTCTCCATGCTATTTGCCTCTTGTGGTGGCTGGTATATCTTTGAGGGTCCCTCCTGCAGCTCCAGGCCCTTATTCTATTTTAGGGGCTAAGGCACAGTTCCCTTGGAGAGGCCCCAACCTGCTCAGTACCACTCACCTCCACAATATAGAAGTCCTCGAAGCTGGTGTCCGTCAGCAGGACAGACTTTTCATTGGGAATGCCACCCAGGAGGAGTACAGGTGCCTGGTCCACAGTGTACCACAGAGGCCGTGAAGGGGCATTCACAAAGTACCGGGGTATCAGGCTGAGGAGCTGCCAGGAGAGGGCCAGAAGGGCAGCTCAGTGCCTGCCCAGTTCCTCCATGGCTCCACCTCACTCAGGGTGAAAGTCGAAGTCCTCCCTGTTGCCTGCGAGACCTCACACCATCTGCCCCCATCACCTCCCTGACCTCATCCCCCACCACCCTCCCTTTCACTCATCTGTCCCCCACACGTGGGCCTCCTCACTGCTTCTCAAACTTCCCGGGCACACTCCCACCTCAGAGCTTTGCACTCGCTGTTCCCTCTGTCTGGAATGCTCTTCCCTCTGTAGCCACATGACTCTCTCCTTCCTTTCAGGCTTTAGTCAAACGTCAACTAGGTTGTTCTTAACCATTCCAATAAACACTGTAACCTCCTCCTGCATGGACCCAATCCCCCCACCCTGCCTCTCTCCAGAGCACTCACCACCTTCTACCCTATTATAGAATTTACTTCATTTTCATGTTTATTAGTTTGGCACCTGTCTCCCCCACTAGAATCAAAAACGCAGGGATTTGGGTCTGTGTGTTCACTGCTGTATATTCCTTACAGTGCCACAAAATGTACTTAGTGAGTGCCTGCAGAAAGAATGAGTGCACAGTGAATAAGAATATGGGTGCTTATCAAAAGAGTAAAGAGACAGCCTACAGACTGGGAACAGATCTTTGGGAACAATACAACCGATAAGGGTCTAACATCTAAAATATACAGAAAACTTCTACAACGTAATAACAAAAAGACAATCCAATTAAAAGCTGGACAAAAGACATGAGCAGACACTTTTCACCAAAGGGGACATTCAAATGGCTAACAGACATATGAAAAAATGCTCAGTGTCATTAGCCATCAGAGAAGTGCAAATCAAAGACACAGTGAGATACCATTTCACTCCCACTAGGATGATATCATGGATTATGTCCCCCAAAACGTGTGTACCAATCAGGCTGAGCCATGAGCCCCAGTGTGTGCGGTTGTCCCCCATTCCGTGATTGTAATTTTACATAAAGAGGATTGGGGTGGGATTATAACACCACCTGATCTAAGGTAAAGGGAGTTTCCCTGGGGTGGAGCCTGCACCCTTTTCTCTCTCAAGAGATAAAATGAAAAGAAAGCAAGCAGAGAGCTGGGAGCCTCCTACCACCAAGAAACAGCACTAGGAGCAGAGCGCGTCCTTTGGACCTGGGGTCCCTGTGCCTGAGAAGCTCCTTGACAGTGGAAGACTGAGAACAAGGACCTTCCTCCAGAGCCGACAGAGAGAGAGCCTTCCCATGGAGCCGATGCCCTAAATTTGGACTTGTAACCTACTAGACTGTGAGAAAATAAATTTCTCTTTGTTAAAGCCATCGACTGGTGGTATTTCTGTTATGGCAGCACTAGATAACTAAGACAGATGGCTAAGACAAAAAAAAAAAAAAAAAGACCCAGAAAATAACAAGTGTTGGAGGGGATGTGGAGAAACTGGAACCCTAATCCATTGCTGGTGGGAATGCACAATGGTACAGCCATTGGGGAAAACAGTCTGGCGGTTCCTCAGAAAACTAGAGGTAGAGCTGCCACATGACCCAGCGATTCCACTCCCAGGTCTATACCCTAGGGATCTAATAGAGGTGACACAGGCAGACACATGCACACCTGTGTTCATCACAGCACTATTCAGAGTAGAAAAAGATGGAAACAATCTAAGTGCCCATCAACAGACGAATGGATAAGTAAAATGTGGTGCCTATGTATAATGGACTACTACTCAGTGATAAAGAAAAATGAGTTCCCAAAACATCTTGGAACATGGATGAATCTGGAGGACACTATGTCGAGCAAAATAAGCCAATCACAAAAAAAAAGTTCCAAGTTTATGAAATGATATGAACAATATACAGAAACTAATGTCCATTAGTGGCTAACAGGGATGAGGGGGAGGAGAAGGGGATTCCCTCTCTAGATACTAAAACCTGCTGCCATCGAGTCTGTTCCAACTCATAGCGATCATATAGGACAGAGTAGAACCGCCCCATAGGGTTTCCAAGGCTGTAATCCTTACGGGAGCAGATTGCCACATCTTTTTCCCACAGAGCTAGTGGGTTTGGACTGCCAACCTCTCAGTAAGCAGCTGAGCAATTAACCACTGTGCCACCAGGGCTCCTTCTGTAGATAGTAGACATTTGTTATTTTTGGTGATGGGAAAGATAACACCAAATGAAGGTAAAGTGTACACAGCTAGATGCAGGTAAATGATGTCACTAAAAAGTATACAAGAAAAAAGGATCTTTTGGTAATTGCTACAGCATATATGGAACCCTGGTGATACAGGGTTAAGAGCTTGGCTGCTAACCAAAATGTTGGCAGTTTGAATCCACCAATCATTCCTTGGAAGCCCTACGGGGCAGTTGTACTCTGTCCTATAGGTCACTATGAGTTGGAACTGACTTGATGGCACGTAACAACAACAACATGGCATACGTAGTTTTGAAATGACAGCAAAAATAACCAAAAAATAATATATGCTGGCATACGGTATATTTGGAGCCCTGGTGGCGCAGTGGTTGAGAGCTCTGGCTGCTAACCAAAAAGTCGGCAGTTTGAATCAGTTCTATTCTGTTCTATTGGGTCGCTATGAATCAACTCAACGACAATGCTGTGACACTATGAATCGACTCAAGGGCACCAGTTTTTTTGTTTTTTAATGTATGTAGGTGTGGTGAAACGAATTCCTTTATGTGGCCCTTTGCTTGGTTCTTTGGAAAAATAGCTTGAGAGATTTTCCCCTAAGTCCTGAGGAGTTTACCTCTGCCCTCGTTTTCTACCCTAGAAGGTCTGTCACTCTTGCCCAGGATGACTGTCCCCGTAAGCAGCAAACAACTTGGCTTTGATACTTTTTGCCTGGCCCTGGGCTGCAGCCTGCTCTGTGACTGGCATGCACCTCGCAGGACTTGATGGACTACGCAGATGAGCTGAGTTATAGCCCGCTACACTTAGGAACCGTCTGTGGCCTAACGAGAGGGAGAGGGGGTTGGTCAGTTTGTGGCCTCCCTACTGGGAGGAGCCATGCCTTGAAATTGACAAAGAATTGTGTATATATATATGCAGCCAACTCCACAGAGGTTTTTGGAGACTGAAAGAAGCAGGAAGAGAGGCAGCAGGAAGAAGCAGAAGAAGCGGAGAGAAAGGAGGCAAGGAACCTTCTAAAAGAGGTGTAACAAGGTTAAGGGCTATAACAGTGAACACAGCAGAAGGCCCAGAAGGGGTCCTGTAGTGGGGCAGGCGGTGACAGACAGCAGGGCCAAGAGGAGGCCCAAGCGGAGAGGGAGACGCCTGCACGGCTGAGAGGAGCTGAGAGAGCTGTCCTGCACTGAAGAAGGGAGACTGCCTGTAGCCTGTTCCTGAATAAACCACTTCACTGTAAGTATGGTCTGTGGGTTCTGAGTAGCCACTGCAATGGGTTATCGAACCCAGCAAAGAAGTGGAGAGCACCATGGGAGGGACGGCTAGCGTCAGAATTGGTAAGAAGTTTGGAGTGGAGGTATAACTGACAGGGATCAGCCTTGGGCTGCTGGTGGTTTTCGTTATCCCAAATGAAGTTAGGAGTGGAGGTATAACTGATGGTGGTTTTCGTTATCCCAAATAAAGTTAGGAGTGGAGGTATAACTGACAGGGATCAGCCTTGGGCTGCTGGTGGTTTTTGTTATCCCAAATGAAGTTAGTCAGGTTTGGATGCTACTACCACTGTCACTTCTACCATTTCACGGGAAGCATATATGTGTATGTTGTTGTTGTGAGGTGCCATCAAGTTGGTTCCAACCCATAGTGCCCTCACGCACAGCAGAACGAAACACTGCCCGGCTCTACGACATCCTCAAGATCATTGTTATGTTTGAGCCCATTGTTGCAGCCACTGTGTTAATCCATTTCGTTGAGGGTATTCCTCTTTTTTGCTGACCATCTACGTTACCAAGCACGATGTCCTTCTGCAGCGACCAGTCCAAAGTACCTGAGATGAAGTCTCGCCATCCTTGCTACTAAGGCACTTTCTGGCTGTACTTCTTCCAAGACAGATTCATTCATTCTTCTTGAAGTCCGTAGTATATTCAATATTCTTCATCAACACCATAATCCAAATGAATCATTTCTTCAGTCTTCCTTATTCATTGTCCAGTTTCACGTGCATATAAGGCAATTGAAAATACCATTGCATGGGTCAGGTGCACCTTAGTCTTCAAAGTGACATCTTTGCTTTTCAACACTTTAAAGAGGTCTTTTGCAGCAGATTTGCCCAAAGCAATACGTCATTTGATTTCTAGACTGCTGCTTCCATGGGCATTGATTGTGGATCCAAGTAAAATGGAATCCCTGATAACTTCAATATTTTCTCCATTTATCATGATGTTGCTTATTGGTCCAGTTACAGGGATTTTTTGTTTTCTTTATGTTGAGGTGTAATCCATAATGAAGGCTGTGGTCTTTGATCTTCATCAGTAAGTGCTTCAAGTCCTCTTCACTTTCAGCAAGCAAGACTGTGTCATCGGCATATTGCAGGTTGTTAATAAGTCCTCCTCCAATCCTGATGCCCCATTCTTCTTCACGCCACATTCCAGCTTTTCAGATTATTTGCTCAGCATACAGAGTGAATAGGTATGGTGAAAGGATACAACCCTGACACACACCTTTCCTGACTTTAGACCAGGCAGTGTCCCCGTGTTCTGTTGAATGAGTGCCTCTCGGTCTATACACAGGTTCCTCAGGAGCACAATTCAGAGTTCTGGGATTCCCATTCTGCATGATATTATCCATAATTTGTTATGATCCACACAGCTGAATGCCTTTGCACAGCCAATAAAACAGGGATAAATATCTTTCTGGTATTCTGTTTTCAGTCAAGATCCGTCTGATATCAGCAATGATACCCCTCATTCCATGTCCTCTTCTGAATCTGTCTTGAACTTCCGGCAGTTCCCTGTTGATGCATTGCTGCGACCCCTTCTGAGTGATCTTCAGCAAAATTCTCCTTGTGTGCAAAATTAGTATTGTTTGATAACTTCTACATTCTGTTAGATAACTTTCTTTGGAATGGACGCAAATATGGATCTCTTTCAGTCAGTTATCCAGGAAGCTGTCTTCCAAATTTCTTGACGTGGATGAGTGAGCACCTCCAGCGCTGCATCTATTTGTTGAAACACCTCAATTGGGAGCCTGTCAATTCCTGGAGCCATGTTTTCTGGCATTCCCTTCAGTGCCGCTTGGACTTCTCCTTCAGTACCATTGGTTCTTGATCACATGCCACCTCCTGAAATGGATGAACATCGAAAATTTCTTTTTGGTACAGTGACTCTAAGCATTCCTTTCATCTTCTTTTGATGCTTCCTGCATCGGTCAATATTTTCCTCATAGAATCCTTCAATCCTGCAACCCAAGGCTTGAATTTTTTCTTCAGTTCATCTTGAGAAATGCTGAGTATGTTCTTCCCTTTTGGTTTTCTAACTCCAGGTCTTCGCACATTTCATTGTAATACCTTACTTTGTCTTCTCAAGCTGCCATTTGAAATCTTTTGCTCAACTCTTCATCAGTTCACTTTAGCAACTGTACGTTCAAGAGCAAGTTTCAGCGTCCCTTCTGACATCATTTTGTTTTTCTCTTTCTTTCCTGCCTCTTTAATACCTTTTGCTTTCTTCATTTATGATGGCCTTGATGTCATTACACAACTCATCGGTCTTGGGTCACTAGTGTTCAATGAGTCACATCTATTCTTGAGATGGTCTCTAAGTTCAGGAAGGACATGCTCCAGGTACTGTGGCTCTCGTGGACTTGTTCTAATTGTCTCCAGCTTTAACTTGAACTTGCATACGAGCAGTTGATGGTCTGTTCCGCAGTCGGCCCTGGCCTTGTCCTCTCTGATGATATTGAGCTTCTCCTTTGTCTCTTTCCACAGATGCAGTCATATTTGATACCTATGTATTCCATCTGGTGAGGTCCACGTGTATAGTCGCTATTTAGGTTGTTGACAAAAAGGTACTTGCAATGAAAAAGTTTTTGGTCTTGAAAAATTCTATCATGCGATCTACAGAGTCACTTCTATCAACAAAGCCGTGTTTTCCAGCTACTGTTCCTTGTTTCCAATTTTTGCTTTCTAATCACCAGTAATTATCAACGTAACATGATTGCATGTTTGATCAATTTCAGACTGCAGAAGTTGGTAAAAGTCTTCAGTTTCCTCATCTTTGGCATTAGTGGTTGGTGCATACCTTTGAATGACAGTCATATTAACTGGTCTTCCTTGTAGGCATGTGGATATTACCCTATCACTGACAGCGCTCTACTTTAGGCTAGATCTTCAAATGTTCTTTTTGACAATGAATGTGGCACCATTCCTCTTCAATTTGTCATTCCTGGCATAGTAGGCCATGTGATTCTCCGATTCAGAATGGCCAATACCAGTCCATTTCAGCTCACTAATGCCTAGGATATCGATGTTTATGCATTCCATTTCATTTCTGGTGACTTCAAATTTTTCTAGATTCATACTTCATACGTTCCATGTTCCGATTATTAATGGATGTTTACAGCTGTGATTTCTTCTCATTTTGAGTCATGCCACATCAGCAAATGAAGGTCCCGAAAGCTTGACTCCATCCATATCATTAAGGTCGACTCTGAGGAGGCAGCTCTTCCCCAGTCGTCTTTTGAGTGTCTTCCAACCTGAGGGGCTCATCTTCTGGCACTATACCAATGTTCTGCTGCTATTCGTAAGGTTTTCACTGGTCAGTTTTTTCAGAAGTAGAACACCAGGTCCTTATTCCTATTCTGTCTTAGTCTGGAAGCTCCACTGAAACCTGTCTACCGTGGATGACCCTGCTGGTATTTGAAGTACTGGTGGCATAGCTTCCAGCATCACAGCAACATGTAAGCCACTGCAATACGAAAAACGGACAGATGTGTAGGGATATATGTGTATAGATATGTATATATGTGTGTATATATGAAACCAAAAACCAAATCCACTGCTGTTGAGTCAATTCTGACTCGTAGAGACCCTATAGGACAGAGTACAACTGCCCCATAGGGTTTCCAAGGAGTGGCTGGTGAATTCAAAGTGCTGACCTTTTGTTTAGCAACCAACCTCTTAACCACTGCACCACCAGGGCTCCATGAGTATATAGGTGCAGACATATGCATATACATATGCATCTATGTGACTGTATGCACATATGTTCATATATATAATAAAGCAAATAGGGGGCAGTTATAGACACTTCTCAGGCATAACCAAACACCTTCAAGGACTGGATTTCTGGGTTTGAAGGATTAGGACCATAGTTTCATGGGACATCACAATACTTGGACCCTAATAGAATGGGAGAAAAACGTGTAACAATACCTTAAATTGCTAAGAAAAAAAAAAAAAAAAAAACAGACCTGCCAGACTGGTTGAGACTGGAGAACTCCCTGAGACTATTCCCTAGATACTCTTCAAACTTAAACCAAAACTAATCCCTGAAGTCATTTTATAGCAAAGTAACAAATTGGCTCAAAAAATAATATCACCCATAAATACTGTGCTTCTTTAAAAAATCACCTATATGGGACCAAATGGTCAACAATTACTTTAAAACAAAGATGAGAATGTAAGGGGGCTGTCATGGATTGAGTTATGTCCCCCCAAAAATGTGTCTATCAAGGTGGCTGGGCCATGCATGATTCCCAGTTTGTGTGGTTGTCCTCCATTTTGTGATTGTAATTTTATGTTAAAGAGGATTAGGGTGGGATTGTAACACCCTAACTAAGGTCACATCCCTGATCCAGTGTTAAGGGAGTTTCCCTGGAGGGTGGCCTGCACCACCTTTTATCTCTTAAGAGATAAAAAGGAAAGGGAAGGGAGCAGAGGGAGGCGGGACCTCATACCACCAAAAAAGCAGTGCTGGGAGCAAAGCATCTCCTTTGGATTCAGGGTCCCTAGTTGAGAAGCTCCTAGTCCAGGGGAAGACTGATGAGAAGGCCGACAGAAAGAGAACGCTTCCCCTGGAGCTGACGCCCTGAATTTGGACTTCTAGCCTACTTGACTGAAAAAATGAATTTCTCTTTGTTAAAGCCATCCACTTGTGGTATTTCTGTTACAGCAGCACTAGATGACTAAGACAGGGGCAGACAAACTAGATAAGGGAAACGGAACCAGAAGGGAAACGATGAGAATGTTCATGCATTGTGAAGAATGTAACCAATGTCACTGAATAACTCGTGGAGAAATTGAATGGGAACCTAAACTGCTGTGTAAACAAAAAACACAGTATTATTTGAAAAAAAAAAAAAAAAAGAACGAGTGCAGGCGTCAGTTGGGTGCAGAAACAGTTTTAATTCTCTGTTCCATATGTACCTGCTGAGAGACTGTGGGGCCTTGGTTTTCTTGTCTTCAAAATGGGTATGTGAGAGTATCTCCCCTCCCCGGGTCATTCTGAAGACTTAATGTGACCATGCATTTAGTAAAGCACTTTACCTCAGGCCGGCACAATGTAAATGCTCTGGAAGTGGGATCCGCTGCTTGTTTTGGCAGTAACCACGGCCCAGCCCGAGGCACAGACCATAGTCTTTAACTAAGTCTTCTCCTTTCCCCACTGCTCAGGCCCCCTCACCTCATTCCCCACAGTGAACCGGATTGTGTTGTCTTGCTGCATCTTCAGGAAGCCGTTGATATTCAAGTAGAACCTGGCAATGGGTGCAGGGCAGGCACAGCTGAGAGTCCCAGTTTCAGGACTCTCACAACCACATTCCACCCTGTTCCCTCCCTTTGGTCTTCCCTGTATTCTTTGGGGATCTGGGGATCAGGAAGTCCCTCTCAGAGTCTACTCTGTGACCTGGGCTCAGGAAAGGATACCTTTTCCTGGGGATGATGGGCCCCAAGCCATTGCTGCTGATATCCACATGCATGACCACGCTGCCGTTCTTGATGGGCATGGGGGTGTACCAGCCCATGGAACACACCTCCTCTGCACTGCAGGCTTCTGCTGGTAGATGGGGGACACTGAGGCTGCTGGGGTCTCCCAGTGGTCCCTTCCAGTTCACAAACCACACTGGGGTTTCCCATGCCCCCTCTAGGCCATGGACTCCTCTGATTGCTCCCAGGTTCTCCTCCACAACATGGACCCCACTGAGGCCTCTACCATCCCCGCTTTTCAGCCCTCAATCACACCAGGCTATGGCCTATCCAGGTACCCTCCAGGCCCACCTTTGCTGCGGAAGGGAGCTGCTTCCATCTGGATCTGTAGCTGCTCTATCTTCCATCGGCGGAAGTTGACTGGAGAATGGAAGGTGACCAGCACCACCGGCTTTAGCCCCGTCAGGTGGCCCTTACGGATCAGGGCCTCAGAGGGCTGAGGACGAGATGGCCCCACAGGTATGTCCTTAAGAAAGCCGCTGGGTCCCCCCTGCCTTTACCCCACCTTTAGTAAGTAGCCTGTCTTCCAGGGCTGGCTGGGGACAGCCAGAGAACACAGTCTACATTTGGGACTGGGGTGGGGGAGGGCTGAGGCTAGGAGAAGACAGAGGGTTTAGGGCTGTGGAGGGAGACACGGAGGTCTTCTTGGAGGAGGAGAATCCAGAGCCAGGGGCTTCAGACGGAATTTGGATATAGGGAACACATGGGGGAGGGCAGCATGGAGTGTGCAAAAGTGTAAAGAAGGAATACATCTGAACCCCAGAACTGCTAGTAGCCTCTTTCCTCACACCAGGAATTTCCAGTCCCACACCTGAGCTGGGCTTCCACCTTCCCTACTCTGTCACTCCCACCAGTCAGAGGGCAGCCAGTTTCTGGAGCTGGGGCCAGAGGGTGGAGGCATAGGATGAGGCAGTTAGACAGGAAGAACTGAAGAAAAAGGTGAGGGGGCAGCCAGGGGCAACCTCTCAGAGATGCCAGGATCCTCAGGACAGGCAGGGCTTAAAGTGGAGATGGAAGGAGGGAAGGAAAAGGGTGCTCCCTGTATAGAGCAGCATAAGCAAAAGCCTGGGCACTCCCCCAGGAAGGGCTACTCTAAAGCCACTGCGTGCAGAGCTGTGGGACCAGGGCTACAGATGCAAAAAGTCCAACCACCTTTGCATTCTGGTGGGTGCCTCGGCCAGGGCCCTTTCAATCCTGCCGACTATGCCAGTCTCCAGCCATACTTCTGGGTTCCCAATCACAGGAGAGCAAGGCTGGTGGAGCGGGGCCTCCACTCTGTCAGGGCAACAATGGCCGCTACCACCCTGGTCCTATCCACACTCATCTTCCATGTGGACACTGCAGCTACCGCCTCACTATCTCCTGCTCCCACAGCTTCCCCCACACAGCGGGAGGGATCCTGTGACACCTGAGTCAGATCACATCACTTCTCTGCTCAGAACCTTCTCATGGTTCCATCTCACGGGGTAAAAGCCCAAGGGCTAACTATGGTCCACGGCTTCCTCACTGATCTATCTCTTCCCACTCTCCCCATGCTCGTTCTGCTCCAGCCACGCAGGCCTCCTCAGACTCCTTGGACATACCGGCTTCCTTCCTACTTTAGGGCATTGCATTGGCTGTTCCCTCAGCCTGGAATGCTCCCCAGCTCTCTTTGTCACTGCCCTTTTCGTCATTTAGGTCTCTGCTCAGAGAGGATTTCCTTAGCCACCCCTCCTTTCCTAACATATCACCTCATTTTATTTTCTTCTCTGCACTTGTCTCTAGCAGAGATATTTTAGGTACTTGTTGATTGTCTGCTTCCCCAGTAGAGTGAATCCATGAGAAAAAACCTGGCCATCTTGTTTACCGCTGTAGCCCCTGCAACCAGAAGAGGGTCTCATTCACGGTAGGTGCGGAATGGACAGAAAAGGTATTATTACCATACTTTTATAGAGAAGGAAAGAAGGATCGAGGAGTAAAACCCTGTCCAGGGTCACACCCTAGGAAGTTCCTAACATTCACTAAGCCCTTCCTATGAACCAGGCACTGGGCTAAGTACTTCACACATATTTCATCATTTAATACTTATAACGGCCCTGTGAGGTGAGTATGATTGTTAATATACTCTTGTCAAAGATGAAGAAACTTTGGAACAGAGAGGTTAAGTAACTTGCCCAAGACCACACAGCTATTAATGGCAGAGCTGGAATTTGAACCCAGGCATCCTGGCTCCCTGGGTGGTGCAAACGGTTTGCACTTGACTACTAACCTAAAGGCTGGCAGTTTGAACCCACACAGTGGCACCATGGAAGACATGCCCGGCAATCTGCATCTGTAAAGATTACAGCCAAGAAAACCCTGTGGAGCATTTTTACTGTGTAACACATAGGGTCACCATAAGTCAGAAGAGACCTGATGGCAATGGGTTTGGTTTTGGTATTATCCTGGCTCCACAGCCCAAAGGGTCAAGATTATGTTGTACTTCCTCCAGGTAAATGTTAATCAATGGCAGACTCAAACCCAGGTCTGCAGCCTCAAGAGCTCCAGTTCTGGGCCACAACACTCTACTGCCTTTCAAAAGGCTTACTTGAGTCAAAAATTTTTGCAAAAGAAACACAAAGTTGGAGGGCTCACACTTCGAAACTTACTGCAAAGCTACAGTAATTGAGATTGTGTGGAACTGGCATGAGGACAGACAAATAGAGCAGGGAAACAGAATTGGGTCCGAGTAAACCCTGACATTTGTGGTCAGTTTATTTTTGACAAGGGTGCCAAGACGATTCAACGGGTGAAAGAAGAGTCTCTTCCACAATAGTCCCATGTAAAAGTTGGACCCCTACCTCACACCATATACCAAAATTAACTCAAAATGGATCAAAGACATAATGTAAAATCTAAAACTAAAAAGCTCTTAGAAGGAAACATAGGAATATATGTTTGTGACACTGGGTTAGGCAAAGCTTTCTCAGACAATATCAATAGCACAAGCAAAAAAAGAAAAAATGGACTTTAATTTGGACTTCATCAAAATTAAAAACTTTTGTGCTATTTTATGGTAGGTGAATTACATATCAATATAAATAAAAACTTTTGTGCTTCAAAGGACACCATCAAAAAAGTGAAAAGACAACCTGATAAGGCACTAGTATCCAGATTATAAAAAGAACTTTCACAACTCAACCATAAAAGGACAAATAATCCAATTTTAAAGTGGACAAAAGATTTGAATAGAAATTTTTCCAAAGAAAATATATAAATAGCCAATAAGCACAGGAGAAGATGCCATCATCAGGGAAATGCAAATCCAAACCACAATGAGATACCATTTCACACCCACTAGGGACCACTACCATAATAGCAGGAATGGTTATAACCAGAGAGACAGATAATGAAAAGTGTGGTGAGGATGTGGAGAAAATGAAACCCTCGTACACTGCTGGTAGGAATCTCTGAGCGGTACAAATGGTTAATGTGTTTGGCTGCTAACCAAAAGGTTGCGGGTTCAAGTTCACACACAGGCCCTTTGGAAGAAAGCCCTGGCAACCTACTTCTGAAAAATCAGCCATTGAAAACCCTATGAAACGCAGCCCTACTCTGATACACACAGGGCCACCGTGAGTCTGAGTCGATCTGACGCCAACTCGTAGCATTACTGGCAGCAATGGAAGACGGCGTAGCCATTTTGGGAAACAGTTTAGCAGTTCTACAACGAGTTAAACATAACCCAAGAGACCTAACAGAAGTGACTGGAACAGACATATGCACACCTGTGTTCACTGCAGCACTGTTCAAAGTAGCAAAAAGATGTAAACAACTTAAGTGCCCTTCAACAGAATGAATGGATAAATAAAATGTGGTACATACATACGATGGAATACTATGCAGCTATAAAGAATAATGATGAGTCCTTGAAACACCTTATAGCATGGACAAATCCGGAGGACATTATGTTGAGTGACATAAGTCAATCACAAAAAGACCAATATTGTATGATCCCACTTCTATAAAAAGACAAGGATAGGTATACAAACAGAAATTGACGTTCATTGATGGTTACCAGTGATGGGAGGGGGAGTGAGGGAAAATCACTCTCTAAATAGTAGACATTTGTTATTTTTGGTGACAGAAAAGGTAATTCTGAATGTGGGTGAAGTGTGCACAACCTGACCGAGGTAAATGATGACACTAAGACGTACACAAGAGATAAGGGATGTTTTTGGTAAATGCCATATCATATACAATTTTGCAACAACAGCAATAACTAAAAATATGCATGTAGTTACATAGGTAAATATGCATACACACATGTGTACAGGAAGGTGTACGTGTGTATCCACGTGTGCGTGTATAGGTGTATCTGTAGGCACACGTGCATACATGTAAGCGTGTGCTACCTGTATATTACCTATATAATTACGCACATTGGGAGCACAGGTATGTATACTTCGCAGACATAACCAAACACCTTACGGCATTGGCTTACTGGGTTTGAAGGCTTAGGACAATAGTCTCACGGGACAACTCGGTTAACTGGCATAATGTAGTTCATAAAGTTTATGTTCTACACCCTAGTTTGGTGAGTAGCGTCTTGGGTCTTAAAAGCTTGCAACTAGCCATCTAAGATACAACTATTGGCCTCTACTTGCCCAAAGCCAGAGGGAAAGAAGGAAATCAAAGAGTCAAAGAAGAAATTAGTCTATGAGACTGACAGTCTACACAAACCACAGCCTCATCTACCCTGAGACCAGAACTAGATGACGCCCCGCTGCCACTACTGACAGTTCTGACCAGGGACATGATAGATAGTCATGGATAGTATGGGAGGAAAACGTAGAACGAAACTCAAATTCTTAAAAAAGGCCAGACTGACTGGACCAGTTGAGACTAGAGGAAACCCCGAGATTATTTCCCAGAGATACCCTTTAAACTCTGAACTGAAACCACTCCTGGAGGTCACCTTTCACCTAAATAGCGATCGGCTCGTGAAATAAACAATATCACTTGGCAGTACCGTGTGCCTTTAAAAAAAACAGAAAGTCATCTATGTGACACCCAACGGTCAACAGTTCCTCCAAAGCAAAGATGAGAAGGTAAGGGGGAGCAGAGAAACAAGATTAATGGAAATGGGACAACCAGAATGAAATAATGAGGATGCTGACACATGGTGAAAAATGTAACCAATGTCACTGACCGGTATGCAAGCAATTGTTAAAAAGGGAACCTAATTTGCTGTGTAAACTTTCACCAAAAACATAATAATATTTTCTTTAAAAAGTTAAACATTGAATTCCCATTAAAAAAAAAAAAAACCCACTGCTGTCAATTCCAACTCCTAGCAACCCTACAGGACAGAGTAGAACGGCCCCAAAGGGTTTCCAAAGCTGTCATCTACTGAAGCAGGAGCGGCTGGTGGGTTCGAACCACTGACCTTTTGGTTAGCAGCCAGCACTTAACCACCCCGCCACCAACAGGGCCTAGCAATTCCAATCCTCAGTATGTACCCAAGAGGAATGAAAGTATATGTTCACACAAAAACTTGTACAGGAACTTTCATTGCATCCTTATTCCTAATCAACCAGAAAAGTGGAAATGACCCAGATGTCCATCCATAGATGAGTGGATAAACACAATGTGCTCAATCCATGTAAGAGCATACACTGGGCCATCAACAGGAAGTTCGGATACATGCTACAAAAGGCATGAACCTTGAAAACATTACCCTAAGTCAAAGAAACCAGACACGAAAGGCTGCAAGTTGTAGGATGCCATTTATAGAAATGTCCAGAAGAGGCAAACCCATAGAGAGAGAAAGTAGATCAGTGGTTTCCAGTGGCTGCAGGGAGGGGGTAACAGGAAGTGGCTGCTAACAGCTACGGGGTTTCTTTTTGGGGTGATGAAAATGTCCTGGAATTAGTGGTTATGATGCACAACTTTGGGAATATACTACAAACCACTGATTTATACACTTTAAAATGGAGAGTTTTATGGTATGTGAATTATATCTGTTTAAAAAAATACAGCAAAAAGAAAAGCCTACTTGAGCTCCTACTATGTGCCTGGTGGGGTACTGGGAGCTGTACACGGATAGTCTTCTTGAATTCTTAGGGTCCCCCAGGGTCAGATGGTGCCACCACTATTAAAATGTTAGAGATGGGGAAACTGAGGCTCACAGAATGAGCCCAGTCTCGATGTACCCACTCACCGCTCCCTCGCAGGAGTAGTTGATCTTCAGGAAATAAGGGAAGCCCAGGTATTTCTGCAAGGAGAAGTCGAGTGAATGTACAGCGCCGGCGGGGAGCGGGTCCAGGCTCCCCCGCCCTGCCCCGTTGGCCTAACCTGGATCCCCTCACCTCCTCCAAGTCGATTGGCTCGTCCACCAGCGTTCTGAACACGCTCTCCACTGTGTCCACGGGTTCTTGATGAAAGAAGCGGTCGCTCGCACTGTTCTGCCCTACCCTATCGAACTGGTTCAAGACAAACTGCCAGGTGCACTCGTCATCTAACGCCCACAGCCTCCATGGCGCCAATAACATCGTCAGGAGTGCCTGCAGCACCTGCAACACTGGAGGTATCCGCCCCGCAGGGACCCTGGGGGACATCGCCGGGCAGGGAGCAACCTGGCCGGCACCTGGAGAACCTGGGGGTCAACGCCTGCCTGCAAAACGGCGCTCCGGAGCCGCTGTCAGAGAGGACGCCCCGCCCCTACTCCTGACCCCGCTCTTGCTCCGGGCTCCGCCTCTGCTCTTGCTCCGGGCTCCGCCTCTGCTCTTGCTCCGGGCTCCGCCTCCGCTTTTGCTCTGGGCTCCTCCTCTGTTCTTGCTCCGGGCTCCGCCCCGGCTCCAGCCCTTGCACCTGCCCCGGGCCACGCCCCTACTCTTACTCCGGATCCCACCCCGGCTGCTACTCCGATCCCCGCCCCTACCGATGCTCCTGGACACACCCCTGCTCCTGCTTCTCGTTTCGCCCCGCCTCGTCACCTCGCTCCTGAACCCTGCCACCTTACTCTTTGCTCTGCTCCTGCTCTTCGCCCCGTCTCGGTTCCTCGCTTTGGTCGCGCCCCTCCTCCTGCTCCTCCCCCTGGTCACCACCTTGCACCTGCCCTTTGCTCTGCCCCTATTTCTTGCTCCTCCCCTCCTCTGTTCGCACTGCCCCTTCTCGGCTGCTAGCTTTCTTCCTGCTTTGATCCTGCACAGGCCTTGGGTTCGGCACCCGGTCCCCCGCTTCTTCTGGTCTTCCCGGATCTTCTCCTCGACTTGGCCCTTCCCCTGTCCCCACCCCTGTTTTTCGCTTGGGGCTCGCTCTAAGCTTCGCTTCCGCTCCTTACCCCGCCCCTTACCCTCGCCCCGCCCCTTCCGGCCCCGGGTCCCCTCCTCGCCCCGCCCCTTCTCTCCGCCCGCCCTCTCCTCTCCCTTCGCCGGCTCCTCAAATTTCGCTCTGTCCTTGCCCTGCAGCTTCTCGCCCCGCGCCCTCTCCTCGCCCCTCGGTCTCTCCTCGCCCCGCGCCCTCTCGCCCCGCGCCCTCTCCTCGCCCCGCGCCCTCTCCTCGCCCCGCGCCCTCTCCTCGCCCCTCGGTCTCTCCTCGCCCCTCGCCCTCTCCTCGCCCCTCGCCCTCTCCTCGCCCCGCGCCCTCTCCTCGCCCCTCCGTCTCTCCTCGCCCCTCGCCCTCTCCTCGCCCCGCGCCCTCTCCTCGCCCCGCGCCCTCTCCTCGCCCCTCCGTCTCTCCTCGCCCCTCGCCCTCTCCTCGCCCCGCGCCCTCTCCTCGCCCCGCGCCCTCTCCTCGCCCCGCGCCCTCTCCTCGCCCCGCGCCCTCTCCTCGCCCCGCGCCCTCTCCTCGCCCCGCGCCCTCTCCTCGCCCCTCCGTCTCTCCTCGCCCCGCGCCCTCTCCTCGCCCCTCGCCCTCTCCTCGCCCCTCGCCCTCTCCTCGCCCCTCGCCCTCTCCTCGCCCCGCGCCCTCTCCTCGCCCCTCGGTCTCTCCTCGCCCCGCGCCCTCTCCTCGCCCCTCGGTCTCTCCTCGCCCCTCGGTCTCTCCTCGCCCCTCGCCCTCTCCTCGCCCCGCGCCCTCTCCTCGCCCCTCGCCCTCTCCTCGCCCCTCCGTCTCTCCTCGCCCCTCGCCCTCTCCTCGCCCCGCGCCCTCTCCTCGCCCCGCGCCCTCTCCTCGCCCCGCGCCCTCTCCTCGCCCCTCGCCCTCTCCTCGCCCCGCGCCCTCTCCTCGCCCCTCGCCCTCTCCTCGCCCCGCGCCCTCTCCTCGCCCCTCCGTCTCTCCTCGCCCCTCGCCCTCTCCTCGCCCCGCGCCCTCTCCTCGCCCCGCGCCCTCTCCTCGCCCCTCGCCCTCTCCTCGCCCCGCGCCCTCTCCTCGCCCCGCGCCCTCTCCTCGCCCCGCGCCCTCTCCTCGCCCCGCGCCCTCTCCTCGCCCCGCGCCCTCTCCTCGCCCCGCGCCCTCTCCTCGCCCCTCGCCCTCTCCTCGCCCCTCCGTCTCTCCTCGCCCCTCCGTCTCTCCTCGCCCCGCGCCCTCTCCTCGCCCCTCGCCCTCTCCTCGCCCCGCGCCCTCTCCTCGCCCCTCCGTCTCTCCTCGCCCCGCGCCCTCTCCTCGCCCCGCACCCTCTCGTCACGGGCCCTCTCTTCTCCGCGCCGCATCTCCTCAACTTTCGCCCTCTCGCGTCGCACCTCCTCGCCACCGGCCCTCTTTTGGCCGCGAGACCCCTCGTGGGTTTTAGCTCTCTCCTCACCGCGCGCCAGCGCTGACTTCTCCATCTGCGCCTTCTGAATCCTCACCTTTTTCTCCAACTGCGACATTCTCCACCCGCCCCCTTTTCTCAGCCTCCCTTTCCATGCCCTGGCCCTACCTGCTCCCCGCCGCGCCTCCTCTAGCGCCGCCCGACCTCATCGCCCCACTTCGCGTCTTCGCGACCCCTGCGTCTCGCCTCGGCCTGTCCCCTCCTCTCTGGTGCCCCTTCCCTCCCCTTTCCCCTCCCCCTCCCCTTCTATCCTTCCCCCGTCCCCACACCCCGCCCCGGGCTGGACCCCTCTTCTCCCCGCCCCGCGGTACCAGTGGCTTGGTTAAAACCGGTCAACCGTCACTTGGCCGCTCCAGTCCCGCCCCTCCTGCCCGACCTCAAAATGGACGCCCACACCGCCACAACCGACTTCCGCCCGTTTCAAGGCACGCCTGCCTCGCGCGCCTGTCTCCATGGTAACCCGCATCCTCAACAGGCGCCAAGAGCTTGGAGGCGGGGGCGGGCTCAAGGGCCGAGGAGCGCTGCGCCTGGCCGGCAGAGGATGCTAGAGACCCTATGCGATAGTAGAACGGCCTTCAGGCAGCTCCTATTGGTTGTCTGGCAACAAGCACCACCCCTACTCGTCCTTCTACCCAATCAGGCTTTTATACCAAAAATGCTCCGCCTACATTTAAGACCGAATCAATCTACGCACTACTATCCTCCCCCCCAAACCGTGGGCAACTCTCGGAGTTGTTGTGGGAAGTAAGATAACACGTGAAGAGTGAAGCACGGTACCTGGCATCAAGTAAATTAATCTCAGTCAGTTAACAGTTTCCATTTGCATTCTGGTGCCAGGCAGTTAAGCGACTCAGAGGCTGCAAAGCTGCTGATCTTACCCTAAGCCAGGGGTTTTCAAACTTTGGCGTGCATCAGAATCGCCAGAAGGGCGTGTTAAAACAGGTTGTTGCGCCCCACCCCCAGAGTTACTGATTCGGTGGGTCTGGGGGGAGTACAGTCAGAACGCTCCATAGAAGGGAGCTTGGAGACGGTCTCGCTTACTCTGGACTCGTCATAAGGAAAGACCAATTGCTGGAGAAGGAAAGTACACTTGGTAAAGTAGAGGGTTAGTGAAAAAGATGGGGACCCTCAATGAGATGGATTGACACAGTCGATGCAGCTATGGGCTCAGACAGCAACGATTGTGACAACGTTTTGTTCTGTTACACATGAGGTCATAACATGAGTCAGAGCCCACTTGATGGTACCCAGTGAAAACATCTGGAGTGGGGCGCGAGAATTTGTGATTCAAGCAAGTTCCAAGTGATACTGATGGTCTGAGGACCATACCTTGAGAGCCAATGCTCTAAAAGCCTCCATGACTCCCCAGGTCCTGGGGAAATAGCCAGACTCCTCAGTGTGGTTTGCAGAGCCCTGTATAATCGCATCCTTGTCGTCCTATGCAGGCTGATCACCTTTCTCCCTCTTTATTCTACAGCCCTCCCCAGCACAGAATACATGCTCTATGTGAATGAATGGGTGCTGGAAATCTATCCTCCCCACCCCCAAAGGCCAGGGAGGGGTGACTTCCTCTGAGGGAAGAAACTCAGCAGCTGTGTACCTGAGCCCTTCTAGACTTACCGGAGTCAGAGTGTGTTGGGTCTCCTCATGGAACCCCCAAGTCAGGAAATACAGCCCCAGCAGGGGGAGGTGCCTTTTATAGATCTTGATGTACAAGGTGGTTCAGTACAGTATTGTTTAATTAGCCAAAGTGTGGAAACCATCCGTATGTCCATCAACAGGGCATGCTGGAAAAACCTGTGGGGCATGTATCCTAAAAGGTACTGCAGGTATAAAAAACGATATCAGAGACCTACTGCATTTCTCTGGAATGCTGTCTAAATTACACTGCATTGGTGAAAAAAGGTGGAGGACTAAGAAAATATAAAAACTGTGTATTTATGTATCATATATAATAGAAAAAGCAAGGTGTAGAAATGAGAATAATCATAATTTGCCAACGTTCTATTGAGTGCCAGACACTGTTCGTAGGGCTTGGCAGATATCAAGTAGTTGAATTCCCAGACCAGCCCACGAGGTAAGTGTTGTTATCATCCCATCTCACAGATTAGCCAACTGATGCACAGAGAGGTGAATTCACTTGCCCAAAGCTACATGGCTGGGAGTGACAGGGTTCAGATTCATACCCAGGTACTTTGTCTCCAGTCAGTAATCATAATCATATCACCATAGTAGGTACTGCTTGTGTGGAGTTAAATTTTTAAAAATTAAGGAAAAAAAAAAAGACATATGCATAGAATATGCCTGGAAGACCTGAGGACTCAATCAACACAGTCTGAGTGTGAGAGAAAGACATACTTTACACTGTACAAGCTTTTGCACTTTTTGGATTTTTAGCACGCACTTCGTTTTGTTTAATGACTTGCACTAATCAGGGCCTGGTTTCTTTTTCCAACGAAATTTGGAAGAAGTGGTGAGGAGTGGAAGCCAGATCACACTAGCACCTCCCTCAAGTATGTGATGGGGGGAGCAACTGCCTCCTCAGCCCACTGTAGTCTTTAGCTACAAAGAGGCAGACAAGGACCCCAGTGAGGAGCCGAGAAGCCTGGGGAGGGTAGGGAGGGTTGAGGAAGAGTGAAACAAGGGACGCTGCTCTGCTCCCACAGGACAAGGTGACCAACCAAAACCTTGTTCAAAGTCTAGCTTTGGATTTTCTGTGTGACCTTGGGCAAGTTAGTTAACCAGGCTGGGCCTCCTTTCCTCATCTGTAAACTATGAAGAATGTACCTAAATTACATGGTTGTTGAGACAGTGTGATGGTTAATGTATGTGTCAACTTGGCTAGGCCATGATTCTCAGTGGTTTGGCAGACACTATGTAATCATCCTCCATTTTGTGATCTGATATGAGTAGTCAATCAGTTGGAAGGGGAGTTTCCTTGGGGTTGTGGCCTGCATCTATGTGGATGTTCTGGCAAAGCTTGAGTGCTCTGTCTAGATCCTGAGTTCATTCATCATCCTCTGACTTCCAGTTCTTGGGACGTTAGCCAGTGGCCTGCCGTCTGACCTGCAGATTTTGGGTTCGTCAGCCCCTGCAACCACGTGAGTCAGGGGAAGCCTCCGTCCTGCTACCTGACCCACAGATTTGGGACTTGCCAGCCTCCACAACTGAACCCAGCCTTAGAGAGTTAAATGCATTATGTATAAAAGCCTTGGAACAGTGCCTGGCACATAATAAATCCTATATACTTGTTTGCTATCACTATTATTAAAACAATCTTTTATGACTTTTTAGCATGATTTGATAATGTTGAGTTCTTCTTCCTTAAAATTCTTCCCTCTTCCAATACTCCCCACCCTCCTGGTTTTCCTACTTTTCTCTAGCACTCCTTTTCTGTCTCCTTTGTAAGTTCATCCCTCTGGCATCAGGACATTGGTTGAATGGCCATTGCTCACTATATGGGGCTTTATGTTAATTAGAAAAAGGTGCCCCCTTTGGACATATTTAATATTTAGCCTTGAACTTCAGATCCTACCTGTTACTACCCTGTCAGTCAGACATCCCTCATGTAGGTCCCACCCCGCACAGTTGTACATACATGATGGCCCTGGCTAATCAATGTCCATTCTCCCAACCTTCTGCCATTCTCACAGATGCCCAGTTTTATTAGGTTATTCACCAGCCTCCAAACAGAAACCCCAGCCTCAGTCCGGGGGTACAGGGGGAATCCTGGAGTCCAAGCTAATTATGGCAGCACCATCACTCAGGCCAGTGATTGGCTCAGGAATGGGCACTTGAGCCAATATTGGTCATAAGTCCGCTAAGAGGCTTTGGGAGAAGGTTTCCTTGCTTCCAAAGAGACACACACGGGGAGAGATGATCCCTCTCCTTGCATCAGATCTTGTGGCTACTTGCAATGCACGGACTTGCAGCTGTCACTTAGGAACCATGATGGAAGCTCAAGTGGGCGCCAAGCCTTCAGGTGAGGGTGGCAGAGACAGAGGGAACCTGGAGCCACGAGGGCCTCCCAGAACTGTAGGTGGTATTGTTTCTGAAGCCTTCCCCAGCTCTGGGCTTCCTGGTGATATGTAATATATATTCCCTCCTATTGTTTCAGCCAGTGTGAGTCAGGGTCAGGTCTTTGTTACTTGCAGCCAAAATTTTTCCTAATTGATACAGATACCCTAAGGCTGATTTCTCAAGGAGCCCTGTTGGTGCAGTCGTTACAAGCTGGGTTGCTAACCCAAAGGTTGGTGGTCTGAACCCACCAGCCGCTCCGTGGGAGAAAAGACCTGGCCATCTGCTCTGTAAAGATTCCAAAAACTGAACCCAGTGCCGTTGAGTCGATTCTGACTCATAGCCTAGGAAACCCTGTGGGGCAGTTCTACCCTGTTCTATAGGGTTGCTATGAGTCGGTGTCATGGATTGAATTGTGTCCCCCAAAATATGGGAATCAATTTGGGTAGGCCATGACTCTCAGTATTATGTGATTGTCCACCACTTTGTCATCTGATGTGATTTTCCTATGTGTTGTAAATCCTGACCTCTATGACGTTAATGGGAAACCCTGGTGGCATGGCAGTTCGAATCTACCAGATGCTCCTTGGAAACCCTATGGGGCAGTTCTACCCTGTCCTTATAGGATCACTATGAGTTGGAATCGACTTGATAGCAACGGGTATGATGTTAATGAGGTGAGATTAATGGCAATTATGTTAATGAGGCAGGACTTGATCTACAAAATTGAATTGTGTCTTTCGCCAGTCTCTTTTGAGACACAAAAGAGAGAAGAGCACAGAGAGACAAGGGGACCTCATACAACCAAGAAAGCAGTGCTGGGAGCAGACTGCATCCTTTGGACCTGGGGTTCCTGTACGAAGAAGCTCCTAGACCAAGGGAAGATTGATTGCAAGGACCTTCCCCCAGACCCTACAGAGAGAGAAAGCCTTCCTCTAGAGCTGGCATACTGAATTTGGACTTCTAGCCTACTCAACTGAGAGAATAAACTTCTCTTTGTTAAAGACATCCAATTGTGGTATTTCTGTTATAGCAGCACTAGATGACTAAGTCAGTCGGAATTGACTGGGTGGCAAATGGCACCTAACAAGGCTGATCTCTCTTCAGCCTTCCCAGGGCTGTCTCACCACCCTCACGGTGTCGGTTCCCTCATCTGTCTCTGCCTCAACCTTTCCGACCCTGAGTCCTACCCTGGGGATCCTGGGACCCCTTGATTCCTCCCCCGGGGATCCTGGGACCCCTTGATTCCTCCCCCGAGTGTCCCTTGAGCCTCTCATATCTACCATGTTCCAAACTAACCTCGGCACCTCCCACTAAACCTGTTGTTTCTCCCAGGTCCCTATCTCAGGGGCAGCTGTCCATCCCTTGAACCCTGTCCAGGCCTTGACCCTCCCTCAAGCCTGTAAGGCCCATGGCCCGTTCACTTGACCTCCTCAGCATCCCTCCACCCACCTCTCTTCCCATGGCCTGCCCAGCCCTGTCTCCTACTTTGTTCCTGCCCCAGCCTCCCCTTGGGCACCTGCCCCAGTCTCCTTGTCTGGTTCACCTCCACAGAGCAGCCAAGGGGATCTTCTAAAGCCTGAACTTAACCATAACCCTCTCCTGCTTAAGGCCTTTCCATGGCTCTCTAGAGCCCTCAGGACAGAGGACAAATTTCCAAGCTCATCATTTAAGGACACATAAGAGGTACCCATGTCTAACTCTCCACCTTCCTTCCCCCATTCACTTCATACTCTCATACTCGTCATAGTAAATTATTTGCCAGCAGCTGATGGCCAACATGCTTTCACACCTCCAGGCCTTTCCCCACTGTGATGTGATGGATCGTTTTGTGTGGCCTTTCTCACAATGGTCTTATAACTCCCACCCAAGTGATCGGTGGAACCGTGCAAATAGGTAATTGTGGCTCACCAAAGGGATTGGTTGGTCTTGCCATCCCACTGGGCTTAAAATGAGCCATCCCACAGGTGGGAAGAGAGGATCTCACCACCACTAAGAAAGAAGAGCCAGGAGTGGAGTATGTCGTTTAGACTCAGAATTCCTTCGCTGACAAGCTCCTGGAACCAGGAGACAGAGAGAGAGAGAGAGAGAGAGCTGCAACACTGAAGAACTGTAACACAGCAAGAAGTGGCAGCAGAGAAATGGCAGCAGAACCAGGAGACTGACAGGAGAAAACCGAGCCCAGGGAGCAAGAAACCTGAGCACCTTTGGGCAGGACGATTGCTGGTGGAGTAGGGTGCCTCCAGGCACTTTGTGGAGCTAGGTTTGCTGACTCTTGGAGCTAGAGACGAACGCCTTTGGGCCAAGGCTTACTGGTGGAGTAGGGTGCCTCTGGGCGCTTATCGGCAGAGCTAAAAGAGCTTTCTAACACTTGCTGAGCAGGGCTGAGGTGAGGGCCAGAGGGAGGCGTGCCTGTGGGCATGGCTGAGAAGAGACTGTCCTGATCGAAGAACTATACCCTGAGAGTTCCTGAACCTCAATTGTAACCTGTTAGTTCCCTAATAAACCCCATAATCGTGAATATTGTCTGTGAGTTTTGTGCGGCCATTGCTACAAATTATCGAACCCAGCAGGGAAGTAGAGAGTGCTGTGGGAGGGATGGTTGGTGTCAGAGTTGGTAAAGAGGTTGGAGGGTAGGGACATGTCTGACCTCTGCCTCATAGGAATCACCCTTGGCTGTCGATCTTGATTCTCCTTCCCTCTTGTGAAGTCTGAGGTCTGACACTTCCACCCTCATATTATTTTTACACCCACACAGAGTTTCTTCTGCCTGAGATGCCCTCCTAGACTGTGAGAGAATAAATTTCTCTTTGTTAAAGCCAACCACTTGTGGTATTTCTGTTATAGCAGCGCTACATAACTAAGATAGAGGGATTTCTGGATGAATGAATATATTCTTCCTATTTGATTTGAGGAAATCAAGGCTCTGAGAGGGACAGTCACTTTCCCAAGGCCCAAAATGAGGTCCGATTCCATTGCCTGGTAGAAGCGACAAGTGGTTGAGTGATAGAGACAGATGGAGTGTATAAAGGGGTGAGAAACAGAGAGCGAGGAGGAAAGACGGAGATAGTGAGAAAGACAGAAAGCAAACGAGGCACAGAGTGTGAGGGAAAATGAGAGAAAGGGGAAGGGGGAGAAAGAGGCAATGCTGGTGCTCAGTGGAGCCCAGGACCTGGAAACTGGGCACCCACCCCTCACATCCAGCCTGGGGCTATAAACGAAGGACAGTTGGTCACCATGGCTCACAAACACTGGTACATGCAGTGGACACTCTTGTGCTGTCAGCTCCGATCCAGTGCACACCTCAGCACCAGGCCAGTTCCTCTCAGCCTTGGGGCACCTGCCTCAGCTACCTGGGGATGGAGGCGTAGTCGGCGTGGGAGCCGGCAGTGAGCTGCTGGTGCGGCTCTGACGAGGGGTCCAGAATGTCCACCCGGTCATCCTCTTCCTCACTAGCACTGGCAGGGCATGGAGCGGGCATCAGGATGAGCTCTGTGAGGCCGTGAAGGTCAGATACGTGGCGGAAAGTCTGCAGCACCAGCACCATGGCGACCAGGCCCAGGAAGAGGTAGGCTGCAGAGATGGCAGAGGTGATGGGGGGACTTGGGGACTCATGCCCCCAGGCAGGACCATGACCTCACAGGACCTCCCGGGGTGCAGCTGGATCCCTCTTAGACCTTCTGTGGTGGGGCTGTGCACCCTCAACTTCCCCCTGAGGTAGGCCATGATCCCTCGGACCCCCGGGGCCAAGGCCAACCAGCCACCCTGGACTCACCTGTGACCAGTACTTTGTAGAGAGCCCGATAGGGCTGGCCAGGGGCCTCCCCAGGCACATAGTCACCCAGGCCAATAGTGGACAGGGAGATGAAGCAGAAGTACAAGGCATCCAGGAAGCTCCAGGCCTCCTCAAGGTGGATGAAGACCACGGCTGGCACCAGGAAGCAGATGGTCACCACGACCCCCAGCAGGACCACCAGGTGCCAGCGGGCTGCCCGCCGAGGGTCCCAGCCTCTCCGCAGGCTCAGCCAGGACAGGGGTTTGTGGGTCACCAGCAGTGACAGGCGCTGGGCTGAGGCTGTCAGCAGCAGCATGGTGGCCGGCACACCCAGGAGTGCAAAGGTAATGGCGAAGGCCTTGCCCCCGTCGGTCAGCGGCGTCGTGTACCCATAGCCTGTAGGAGCGAGGGGAAATCCTTCTGCCCACTTGGCACCTCCATTCAGGGGGCTGTGGATACCCTAACTGAGGTCAATTTCACCCCCAAGCCTGCCCTGAGAGTCTCTCCTATCTCCCGTGATGGCACCTCTATCCTTACAACTGCTCAAGCCAAGAGCCTTGATGTCATCCTGACTCCCTCCTCACACACATCCACATTCCATATGCCAGGGAATCCTGTTATGTCAACTTCAAATAGTCCCAGAGCCCACCCACTGCCCCCTCCACCCCGCCACTCCCCATGGCACCCACCGTGGTCCTGTCCACCGCAGCAGGACAGTGCAGATCCTCTTTCCTGGTCTCTCTGCTCCCACTCCTGCCCACAGTCTGCTTCCCGCATGCAGCCAGAGGGACTCTGTGATCACCTGAGTCAGGTCACATCCCTCCCCTGCTCAGAACTCTCCATCTCACTCAGAGGGAAATATAAAGTCCTCCATGTGGCCCACAAGGCCCCACATGATCCGACCCCATACTTCCCACCTTCCCCACCGCCCACTGTCCTGGCCACACAAGGCTCCTCGCTAATAATTGAACAGACCTGCATGCTCCCACCTCAGGGTCTTTTCCCTGGCTGTTCTCTCCCTGTGGAACACTCCAGGTATCTGCTCACTCCCTCCCTCCTCGCCTTCAGCTATTTGCTCCAACCTCACCTTCTCTGGGATGCCTTCCCAGACCACTTTATTTGAACTGTAACAAGCTCTTAACACCTACTAGCATACTAAGCCATCGATTCTGACTCAGCAACCCTATCGGACAGAGTAGGACTGCCCCATAGGGTTCCCAAGGAGCGCCTGGTGGATATGAACTGCTGACCTTTTGGTTAGCAGCTGAGCTCTTAATCACTGTGCCACCAGGGCTCCTTCAAGCATACTATATGGTTTACTTATTTGGTTACTGTATCTCCCCTAGGGTGTCACTTAGCTCCAGGGGAGCAGGGGCTTCAGTGTGGTTCACTGGTGTACCCCTGGCATCTGCTGTGAGTGGGCACTCAATCAGTATTCGTCAAAATAATGAAGGGTGCGGGCTCCAGCCTGGGTCTGAGCCTCAGTTTGTCTGCTCTAAAGTGGGTCTGCCAAGCCCCCCACCCCAGGCTCCCAGAGGACTGTGGGAGACAGGAAGGTCAGTGTGGGTGTCAGCTCTGGAAACAGAAACGTGACAAAGGGGAATTCAGGGATGGTGGGACTGGCTCACTTTGGCAATGTCCGATTTAAAGGTCTCTTTTCGTTTCCCAGAAACCCTGGTGGGGCAGTGGTTAAGAGCTACAGCTGCTAACCAAAAGGTTGGCAGTTCAAATCCACCAGTCACTCGCTGGAAACCTTATGGGGCAGTTCTAGTCTGTTTTGTAGTGTTGCTATGAGTCGGAATTGACTTGAGAGCAACAGGTTTGGTTGGGTTTTTGGTGTTCGTTTCCCAGAAGGGGCCCTGCTGGCACAGTGGTTAAGCACTCAGCTGCTAACTGAAAAGTCGGTGGTTCGAGGCCACCAGCCGTTCCTCGGGAGAAAGACACGGCAGTCTGCTTCTGTAAAGATCATAGCCTTGGAAACCCTATGGGGCAGTTCTACTCTGTCCTATAGGGTTGCTATGAGTTGGAATCAACTGACAGCAATGGGTTCCACTTGTTTTTTTTCATTTCCCAGATAAATCAAACCAAAGGGTCAGATATTTGACTGGGGTGGTGAGGAGTCTGGTTTACATTGACAATAAAATGTTATACTAGATCTTGTCTCTAGGCCTGTGATCAATAATAACTTTGGTGACACTGCATACGTGAGCAGGCATTCATTTGTGCCTGTCTTCCATATAAAAGAATTCCCTGGTTTTAATCTGGACCCATGGCCATCTGACATAAAGACAGTTTCCCCTTCCTTCGCAGCTAAGCGTGACTCTGTGGCTAACACCTGGTCACTAAGGTATAATGAGAGAAACAAGCAACTTCCAGAAGGTGTCCTTAAAGGGAGGAGGGATGCCCATCTCCCTCCTGTCCTCCCTCCTGCTGGCTGGAACACAGATGTGAAGGCTGGAGCTGAACAGCCATGTTGGACCATGAGGTGATCTTGGAAAGAGAAGCCAGGCACAGAGGAGTAATAAAGGAGCACCAAGCAGAAGAAGCCTGGGTCCCTGACTGTGCAGCATAATCCCATCTTATTTAATCACTGCAATTTGAGGTTTTTCATTTATGATTCCGACCCTCATTAATACAAGGGTTTTGATGAAGGAACTCCAGCAGCCTGGCTGAAACGTCAGGTTTGCAAATGACACAAGATCCTTATAAATACAAAAATCAGAGAGTTAAACAGGCCATGAGTCTCAGTTTATTACTTCAAAGAGCCAAGGTCCAATCAGTGCCTTGCCATTTATCCTCAGCATGACCTCAGCCAAGATTCCCCTTCTCTGAGCCTCAGTTTCCTTCTCTGCTAAATGGACTTATAAATAATCCCTACTTCAAAGGCAGCAGCAATAATCTGGTGGCACAGTGGTTAAGTGCTCAGTGGTTCGAACCCCCCCAGGCGCTCCACAGGAGAGAGATGTGGCGGTCTAAGTCCATAAGGATTACACCACTGGGACCCTATGGGGCACTTCTGCTCGGTCCTATAGGGAGGATCGCCATGAGTCAGAATCAACTCAGATGCACTGGGCTGGTTGGTTGGCTGGTAGGTAGTAATGATCTTAGGAGCTCTTAGATGGTGCAGACAGCTGAGCACTCGGCTACTAGCCAAAAGATTTGGTGGTTCGAACCCACCCAGAGGCGTCACGGAAGACTGCTTCCAGAAGCTCACAGTCTTGAAAACCCTACAGAGCAGTTACTCTCCGCACGAACGGCTTTGCCGTGAGCTGGTGCGGACTGGACGACAGCTAACAACAGCGGCGATAACCTTTCAGGTCCCAACAAGCTGTGACACCTGGCGAAGGTGAGTAAAGATTGACAGTCACGGTGACGCTTTCTTTCCTTCTCCAGGTCCCTAGTCTCAGGTAGCCTGCCCCTTCGCCCCGGGGCCTCGCTTATAGCAAGGCTGCCTGGATTAACTCCAGGCCCCAGGTCTTCCTCAGAAGAGGAACACAGGGAAATTGTGCGAAGAGGTCTGTCTGAAGATCGGTTCATTTCTCTTCTGCTTCTGCTGAAACACTCAGGGCTCCCGGCTTCACTCGCAACGATAATGGTAACTGATCGCTCAACAGTTATCACCACGTTACTGAGCGTTCCCCATTGTGCCAGCACCTCACACACGTCACCCTCTCACGCCAAGCCTAAGAGAGCGCGCTGTGTGGCTAAAAGCATGGGACTCAGACTGGATGGTCTGGGTTCACATCTCCGCTCTATACCTTCCTAGCTGTGTGACCTTGGACAAGTGGTCTAACCTCTCTGAACTCCAGTTTCTGTTGCTAAAAAATAGGGCTAATAGTGGTTTCCTGCCGCATAAAGCTGTTGTGCTGATTAATTGGCTAAAGCCCTTCTGTTATCAGTCTTCCATCAGGCTATCATCATCATTATGAAGTGGGCAGTGTTATTTTTCCCATTTTACAGATGAGAGGACGCTAAGGCCTAGAGATGAGCAGCAGCTGAGCAGGGATCCAAACCCAGGTTTTATCTGCCTTGTGTCTGGGTTTCCTCATCTGCCCCACCAAGGACAACCCAGGTCCTGGAAGGAGGTGGAGCGAGGTGCAGAGATGACCCAGTGAAACCCAGGAGCAGGTTGGGGCTGCCCAGCCAGGGTAGGGAAGAAGAAGCCTCAGGGAAAGCCAGCAATTCCAGAGACTGTCAGGGATCATTCCAGGTCTGCCACTGTGGCTTCAGCTTGTCAGTCCACACAGCGAGGCACCCAAGTCAAAGGCCACCCACCCTCTATTGCTGTACTTCAGGGCCAGGACGGGGAGTTTTACGCCTGGGGTGGCCCTGTCCCAGCCTCCTCCCCTCCCAAATCCCAAACAAAGAGAGAACGAGAAAGTTTGGGGACTGAGGCTGGGTGACAGGAGGGGTGGCAAGGTGGGACTCCTGATAACACAAGGATTTCCCAGGTCAGAAGAGTGCTGGGTGGGAAGGGTTTCCCAGGGGGATTCCACCTGAGCAGGAGCTCAGGGAAGGGGGTTTAGGGTTGGTAAACTTAGATCAGGGGCTAGTGTCCCAGTTCAAAATGGATCCTGGTTTGGGGCTGGGGTCCTGGGTCCAAAGGGAGAAAGGAACAGGAACTGGTGGGGAGTTTTCTAGATCACAACTGGGATTGGGAGAGAAGTCTTCAGGCAGGAAGGGCTTCTGAACCCAGGGATGTCTAAGGGGACGTGATACGGAAAGACATTGTTAAGGGGTGATTAGGGAGGGAGGGGTCTCAGGCCTCGGTGAGTGTGAAGTCAGGGCTACTCTAGCAAACACTGCTTGCTGCACCAATGGTGCAAACCAGTCCAGGGAGACTAAGCTCACCCACTTCTGACGCCAAATTGCGTGGTGGGTAACAAATCCTACTCCACATGCCAGCGGTGTCCTATGGAAATCTCAGTGTCCCTTCCCTGTTCAGCATAGACCCCAGCAGCCTTTCTCTCTCTCACCCCCAGTCACCTGAGGCTAGGTCAGGAGGTACCAGCCGCAAGCTTGAAAGTCCACGTGATTCCCTCTACTTCAGACCAGCCAGCCACTACTCTTCTGGGTCCTATAATTTGCTGGAACAACTCACAGAATTCAGAGAGTATATATAAATGAGGGGCCCTGGTGGTGCAGTGGTTAAGCATTCAGCTGCTAACCAAAAGGTTGGGAGTTTGAATCCATCAGCTGCTCCTTGGTAACCTTATGGGGCAGTTCTACTCTGTCCTATAGGGTCACTATGAGTTGGAATCGACTCACCAGCAATCAGTTTGGATTTATATATATATATATATATATTCGACTTGACGGCACTGGGTGGGTATATATAAATGAAGAGATGCATAGGGGTCACAGCACAGAGCTTCCATGTCCCAAATAGGGACATGCTACATGACCCTGTTCCATGCATGGTCATCAACCAGGAAGCTCCATGGTCTCCATGTTCAGGGCTCTTACGGGCCTCATCACATGGCCATGATAGATTATCATAGCTCATGAGGCTTAGTCAGGACCAAGCTCCCAGGTGGTTCCTCTTGGTCTGGTTAGCCCCCCCATTCATTAGCCCCAGGTGTTGGTACGTCTTAAAAGAACCAAGAACAAAGGCCAAACGCCTTTCTGCAAGGTGATGCCATACTTCTCACACTAAGGGTCAAGGGATAAAAACTGTAATGGTTTGAGTGGTGTTATGGATTGAACTGTACCCCATCTTGCCTCAAAATATGTGTTGGAATACTAACCCCTATACCTGTGAATATAATCTCATTTAGGAATACAGTTTTTGTCACATTAATGAGGACATATCAGTGTATCTTAAACCAATCACTTTTGAGACACAAAAGAGTAGATTAGGCACAGAAGCAAGGAAGCTTCAGTGCAATGGATCGCTTTTATATGACCTTTTTTGCCATGGTCTTATACTGTCACCAAACGACTGGATGGGACTATGCAAATAAGGTGCTTGTGGCCTACCAAGGGGATTGGATAGCTTGCTAATAATACAAATAAAGTGCATGGCACCCTTGTGGAGTGGGACCCTAACAAGGGGATTGGTCAGTTTGCCATCCCACTAGGCTTAAAAGGAGCCATCGCAGAGGAGGAAACGGGAGACCTGACTACCACCAAGAAGAAGAGATGGGAGTGCAGCACGTCTTTTTGGACCCAGGACCCCTGCGATGAGACCTCCTAAACCCAGGAGACACAGAGAGAACTGCAATACCAGAGACAGTGAGAAGTAGTGGCAGAGAAATGGTGGCATCAGAACCAGGAGACCAGCAGGATATGAAACAGTGGGCTCCCTGGCCCATGGAGCAAGGCTCTTACAGTGGGTGTGCCAACTCAGAGTGAGAGAGCTGAGCACCTTCAGGGAGGAGGCTTCCTGGCAGAGTCGGGGTGCCTCCAGCCACCTGGCGGCGGAACTAGGCTTACCAATCAATGGAACAATAGGGCTGAGTGCCTTTGGGTTAAGGTCTACTGGTGGAGTGGGTGCCTCTAGGCCTTCACTTTTCAGCAGAGCCAAAAGATCTTTGTAACACTTGTCCAAGCAAGGCGGAGGCTGGGCTGGCCCAAGAGGCCCAAGCTGTGGGCTAGAGAGAGGCCTGCCTGCACCACGGCTGAGAAGAGGCTGTCTTGATCAAAAAACTCTCCTGAGCACTCCTGAACCTAAACTGTAACCCGTTACTTCCCTAATAAACTCCATAACTGTGAGTATGCTATGAGTCCTGTGGGGCCACCGCAACAAATTATCAAGCCCAGCGGAGAAGTAGAGAGTGCTGTGGAAGGGATGGTTGGTGTCAAAACTGGTAAAAAGGTTGGAGAGAAGGAGGTATGTTTCAGCTCCTCTTCATAGGACTCGTGGGCTGTTGACCTTGATTCCCCTTCCCCCTTGTGAAGTTAGAGGAAGTCAGACACCTCCAACAGGCCATTTTCACAGCAGCACGGATGGGGGAAGGTAGACACCATAGGCCACGTGAAGATCACAGCAAGGAACCAGGAGCAGAAGCTGAAAAGAGACAGGACCTTCCCCCAGAGCTCACAAGCACAGAAAGGCTTCCCCTAGAGCCAGTGTCCTGAATTCAGACTTCTAGCCTCCTGAACTGTGAGAAAATAAACTTGTTTGTTAAAACCATCCGCTTGTGGCATTTCTGTTATAGCAACATTAAGAAACTAAGACCAATGGATATTGGAGAAGGGCCTGGGGTACAGATGGCCTGGAGTCTCCTTGATGGAGAGGAGAATTTCAGGTTCCAAACAGGCTGCAGCAATGTTGGAGTGGTGAGAGGGGTACCAGCTGTGGGCCAAAGGAGTCTGGAGGGGTGCCAGGTACCTAGGAGAATCCCTTGCTTGGAAAGTCCAGAGTGGGCAGGAGGTTTTGGGTAAGGGGTAACAGATAGAGAAGTCCCTGGGCTGGCGGCCTATCGGGGGAGGGGCCTTGCTTTCACTCAGTGACAGTGTGGATGGCATTGGGGTCCCTGATATGGGCCCAGGTGGTTCTAGAGGCTCTCAGGGTCCAGAAGGGAGTGAGAGTGTCAGCTAGGGGTTTCCAGGTTCAAAGAGGCCCCTATGGGAAGTCCCTGGTTTGGAAAGGACTAGTGGTTTTTGCTGGAGGTGGTTTTGGGGCTGAAGGTTCTTGGCTGGAGGGCACCTGGTTGGAGCTGGTGTCCTTCCAAGAGGGTGCTCTGGCTCCCTCCTTGGTGGATGTCTTAGTTATCCAGGGCTGCTATAACAGAAATAGCACAAGTGGGTGGCTTTAACAAACAGAAATTTATTTTCTCACAGCTTAGGAGGCTAGAAGTCCGAATTCAAGCCACCGGCTCTCTCTCTGTTGACTCTGGGGGAAGGACCTTGTGTCTTTTCAGCTTCTACTGCTCGGTTTCTTGGAGACCTTGATGTGGTATGGTATCTCTCTTCCCCCATCTCTGCTAGCTTGCTTACTTGTTTAATCTCTTTCATATCTCAGAAGAGATTGACTTAAGACACACCCTATACTAACAGTGTCTCACTAACATAACAAAGAAAACCCATGCCCAACTGGGGTTATAACCACTGCAGGGGTTAGGATTTACAACACATATTTTGGGGGGCACAATTCAGTCCATAACAATGGGTCACTTTCATGCACCCACAGTTGGGATCTGCCAAGGGTCTCTGAGTTGGGAGGCTCAAATCCAGAGGGAACTGAAGGGTATCTCTGTTGGGAAGGAAATCCTGTACTGCGGGCTACCCCTGTCAAGATGGGCTGGGGTCCCTGGGGAGAGTCCTATGTCTGCAGTGAGGGATACTTGCTGGAGAGTCTGGGGTGGGGCGGTCCTCGGTCTGGAGAAGGGCAGGGGCCTTTTGGGTAATGGTTTAGGTCCAGAGGGCTGAGAGTCTCCAAATCTTTGCTGAGAGATCTCTTCCAGGAGTAAGGTCTTGCCTGAGGAGCCCTGAGGGGCAGGGTAAGGCCGTGTACCGAGGTTTAGGGTTCTGGCTGGAGTTTCAGGGCCAAGAGGAAGTTAGGGTGAGATTTCCCGAGGGGCAGGGAACTGGAAGGGCATATCTGGACTGTCAGGTGACTTTGTTGGAGGAATGGCCTTCCTGCGACCAAGAGAAGGGCCAGGGTCCTTTCATGGCTGATGTCAGGTCCAGAGGTGGTGAGGGTCTCAGGTGGAGGGGCCTGGGACCTCACTAGAAGTCTCTGAGGTTGGTCCTAGGTCCAGATGGGACTGGATAGACCCGGGTCTCAGGAGGAGTGGGGGCGAGAACTGGGGTCCCAGACGCCCGCTGGTAGGTACTTTGAGAGGCGGCCCCAGCCCGGAGGAAACTGGAGCATTTCCTGTGAAGGGGAAGGGCTCCCCAAGGAGGGCGGTGACCAGGAGTGTAGGCTCTAGGTGCTTGTTCGGGGTTTTGAGGGGACCCTAGGCCCAGAGGGGGTTGGGAGTGATCCGCTCCGATAAGGGAATTGGGTGAGGGTTATCAGGGCCTGGTGGGGCGGGGACGCGACAGGGGTCCCGGGTGCTAGCTGGCGGTGCTCACATACCTACGGTGGTGACCAGCGTGCTGGCAAAGAAGAACGCCGAGACGAAGTCCCAAGTGGCGTCCGAGACGTTGGCGGCCCCCGAAGCGTTGGCGAACACGGCGCGCCCCAGCCGTCCGGCCGCCAGCACCCGCTCCACGAAGGCGTCCAGGGCGGGGGCGGCCACACACGGGCTGCGCTGCAGCAGCTTTGCCCGCAGCGTCCCCAGCTCGGCACGGAGCCGAGCCTCGTGCGGCCCCTCCAGGCGCGCCACCAGCAGCGCGCCCAGAACCAGGTACGCGGCGTAGGCGACCAGGGCGCCCGCCAGCAGTGCGCTCCGCCGCATTGCGCCCGCGGGACCCCCTTCCCGCCAGCCCCCGGCGGCCCCGCTGACGTGGCCCCCGCCTGTCCGGCGCCCAGAGACTGCTTTCAGTTCCGGGAGTGCTACAAGACCGGCCACAGGCGCCCCGAAGAGGAAGAGGAGGAAATAGGGGAGGGCGGGGAGGAGAAACGCTCCGCCTCCGGGAAACTGAGGCACGCCCAGCCGCCAGGTGTTAGTACCTGTAGGGTGGAGACAAGCGCTCCGGGACGCTGGAGACCAACAGGAGGCAAGGGATGAGGGTATTTTACCTTCCCTTTGGAACCCTTGGTGGCGTAGTGGTTAAGTGTTACGGCTGCTAACCAAAGAGTCCGCAGTTCGAATCCGCCAGGTGCTCCTTGGAAACTCTGTGGGGCAGTTCCACTCTGGCCTATAGGGTCGCTACGAGTCGGAATCGACTCGACGGTACTGGGTTGGGTTGGCTCTTTTTTTTTTTTTTTTTTTCCGCTCACAGGAGAAGCGGCGGAGAGAATCTGAAATCTCCTTTCGGCTCGCGGACCGAGGAATCTCCCCCAGGCTTCTCAGGGCTTCTGCGTACCGCTGCGAAGGCTGTGCACTGCATCAGGGCGCATGGCTGAAGGGATCAGTGGGGCCTGAAATGCCGCCTTAGCTCCATTCGCCAAGCCGTGCGCCTGGAGCGGGGTTGCGTCCACCCGGAGGGGACACCTGTCTAATTCACAATGGGCACAACATAGGGGCAGGTGCCTCCCGTGCCCTCCTGGACAGGGTGAGAATCCTTAGTTATTCACCAAATCATTGCTTAGCGCCCTTTGCTGGGCGATGCTGGCGACACAGCAGTGACTGAGACAGCCCTGGGCCCTCCCCTCTTAGGGCTCCCAGTCTAACGGGAAAGACAGACAGGTCATCGGAGAGTGACAGCCCAGAGTAGTCAAGGCTGTGATAGGGGAGGCTCAGACAAAAGGGCCAGTGCTGGGTCGGGGGAGGCACAGGAGGAGGGGTCTGAGCTGTGATGGGGGAACAAAAAAGGCTCAGGCAAAGGGGTCGGGGCCAGGACTGTGAAGCCTAGGGGACTGTGGGAGTCCAGAGGAGGCGGTTGACCCAGCTTTGAGAGGTCAAGAGGGCTTTCTGTGGAAGGGGATATCTAAACTGAGATCTGAAGGATGAGTGGGAGTGAGGCAGGGTCTCTTTCCCTGGCAGAATTACAAATATATACCCGTATGTATAGAGCCCTGGTGGTGTAATGGTCAAAAGCTTGGCTGCTAACTGAAAGGCTGGCAGTCCAAATCCACCAGCCGCTCCTTGGAAACCCTATGGGGCAGCTCTACTCTGTCTTATAGGGTTGCTATGCATCAGAATCCACTCCACGGCAATGGGTACTGGTACCCCTATTTACGGGGAAATTTTTCCTTTTTTGCCACCTCACCTGTGTGTTTCTCCATATCCCCTCCGGCTGGAACTCATGGCTCTCCCTGGCAGCTTTCTGGATGGTAGCCAGAATCCTGATCACATCTGGCTGGCAAAGGAGTGGGGTTTGGGGCCCAGCTGGTTCTATTTATAAAACCGTGACAGTTCTTGGGGCAGAGCCCAACTTGGGGCTGACAACCCACAGGAGGAGATACCTGATTAAAAAAAAACACCAACGGCAGCTACCAGTGATCAAGGGCTTACAATATGCAAGGCTCTGTGGACACATGGGCTTGTACTGAAACCTCAACCCCTCCCATGTCATTCCCATTAAACAGATGAGAAAATCGAGGCTTAAAAATGGAATAGCCACACAACTGGTAAGATGTGAACATGTGGCCAATAGGAAGCCAAAAGCTTTGCTTTGTTAATATTTTTAAAAATTCAGGGATGATATGAATCTAGGAGAGGGAGTGGTGAGGATGAGGAAAAAATAGCGGTGGAGCCCTGGGGACAGATACCGAACCAGAGGTGCAGAGAGGGAATGGGTGTACCTCACTCACACACACAAAAAAAAAAGGCAGCAACGGAGCCAGGGCTCGTAACTGAGTGACCAGGAGGGGTCCTCAAGGTCCCCAACAAAGGCAATGCCTCAACAAGAGTCCAGTGTTCTCCCAGGGGAGGAAGGGGAAGCCACAGCGACGGGGTCACTCACTGATACCGTTCTGGAGGACTCTCTCTGCCCGGAAGTCACTTCCGTCATTATCTTGCCTGAGAGAAGTGGGGGGAGACTGACAAAGAACGGGAGACTCAGAGAGGGGACTGAAAGGGAGAGAGAGGAAGACTGAGGGGCAGAAGGAGGGAAGGCCAAGGAGGAGGGACAGGAAGCTTAATTTTCAGGGCCCCTCGCTTTCAGGTACACCTGTGTGTGCTACGAGTTGCTGGGGTTGTCGAGTATTTTTGTTGGGCAGGTTCCATCTTAAGAACGTGAATGCATTTCTGGGAAATTGCCTAAAAGTTATCCTTAATGAAAGACACTTGGTTCTCCTCATCTCATCAAATTTGCTGGGTGTCCTTTTCTCATTTTAAATATTCACTTTCATACCTAAGAACTGCCACACTGTATAAACGTTAGAGCCCATACAATTGGGGAGCACGAATGGATCTGCCCTCGCCTACTCCACCCTCCTCCTTGGCTCCCCAGCGCCTTCAGCAACCCAAATGTCTATAGTGAACTCCATTTCCCATCTACCCCTTCGCTCGACGCCTACATTTCCCATCATGCTCGATGTCTCCCAGCTCTCCGGCTCCTTAGGACCCAACCCTCGTCTTACGTCACCGGACCCCGGTCCCCGCCCTTGCCCACCGCCTACGCCTCCAGTCCTCCGTGGTGGAGCGAGGCCTCCGAGAGATCGTGACGCCCACTGGCTGCTCCGTCACCGGAGGGGCGTGGCTACGGGAGCCGGGCGGACACGTTCCGTGCCGGGGCTGGGGCGGCGGCGGCTGCGGTGGCCAGGGATGCACCCGACAGGCCTGGCGGCGGCTGCGGGGACGGCCCGGCAGCGTAAGTGGCGTACGTGGCCGGCGGAGGAGATGGGGCGGTGGGGGCGTGTCGGGCCGCGGCGGCCGTTGGCGGGGTCGCTTGGGTCGGAGGTCACGAGGTCAGGAATTAGGCTCTTCTGGGTTTTTGTTGGTTGGGTGTGCCCAGTGCAGGGATGCCATGTCCGGGCAGGGGGCGCGTTAGGGTGGAGTCTTCAGAACGTTCCTTTAGAAGAGGGCCCCTTGGGGCAGGATGTTGGTGAGGCGCAGAGCAACGGGACTTTCATTCATTCGCAGTTGGCGACAAACCCTCCCTGGCTCCCCGCCCTTCCGTGGCTCCCCAGGGTCCCCCAGCTGTCGCCGCGCTCCTCAGTGCAGCCTCCACGGCCCCCAGTGCGCAGATATGGCTGTTTCGCCTCTTTTAAGATTTTTTTTTTTACTGTACTCTTGACCTCCTCCTCTTCTCTGTCAATTCGTGTCTTTCCTGAAGTTTCTTTTCTTCTCCGTGAGTGTGCGTGCATTGCATTCGTCATATCTTGCCTCAGCTCCTTGGGCAGCTCCTGTGCTGGAATTTGGGGACCTCATAGGAGCCCTGGTGGCGCAGTGGTTAAGAGCTGGGCTGCTAACCAAAAGGTCGAGAGCTCGAATCCACCAGCCTCTCCTAGGAAACCCTATGGGGCAGTTCTTCTCTGTCCTATAGCGTCGCTATGAGTCGGTATGGACTGCACGGCAATGGTTTTTTTTTTTTTTTTTCTTTGGTGTAATAACCAAGGAGCCCTGGTGGGGCAGTGGTTTAGAGCTCAGCTGCTAACTGAAAGGTTGCTGCTAACCACCAGTCGCTCCCTGGGAGAAAGATGTGGCTTCCATAAAGATTACAGCCTTGGAAACCCTATGGGGCAGCCCTACTCTGTTTTACAGGGTCGCTATGAGTCAAAATTGCCTGGACGGCAGGGGTTTTTTTGTTCATAGTAACCAGGATAGCCCTGGCCTTGTCTTACAGCTGACAGTTTAGTGGGAAGACAGATGCTGAACTAGGAAACAAACAGGTTGACAAGATAATTTGGGGAGTGATAATGGCTGCAAAGGGAACAACCTGGGATGTGACTGGGGCTCGAGGAGACCTCTCTGTTGACCATTAAAGTGTGATGTGCTCATCCTCCCTTCAACCATTAGTAAGAAGACTGGCTGGCCCTGTGCCTGGTAGTGCTGGGGACATACCAGTTCCCCGACAGCTCTGTTCTTATTTTTATGGAGCTGCGAGTTCAGAGTGGAAAACAGATAGTGACAATCCAGAGTGATGAAGCGATGATGAGGGAAGCACAGGCAGAGGGATTGGGGCTGGAATGGGTGGAGGGATCAGGGCTGGGGTGGGGGAAGCCCAGGTGTTGAGGAAGCCTGGGTATCAAGGAAGCCCAGAGGAGGCACGTGACCCACGCGACCCAGCTTGGGGGTGTCAGTAAAGCCTTCTAGAAGAGGGTGTATATAATGATGAAGAATTAGCCAGGAGAAGGGCGTTCGTGGTGGGAGGGAAAGGCATTGGAAGCCTGTGCCAAGTAGACAAATGAATGTATATTTAGAAGTTGTGCTAAGTGCTCAGGAGAGGAAAACCAAAACCAAAACTATGGGACATTATGAGAGAGAACAAGGTGGGGCTGGTGCTTTGTATTGAGGAGCGAGGCAGGCAGTTGAGCTGAGCTCTGAGTGCTGTACTGGCGGGACCTAACGGAGGGACGTGTTCAAAGGTGATAGCACTGCATGTTCAGAGACCTTGTGGGGGCGAGGAGCTTGGCAGCATCAGGGCCCAAGAGGAGGCCACTGTGGCTGGGGCGTGGTGAGCCCTGGGGGGAGTGGGAGGCGGGGTTTTGGCAGGGCTGGGTCATGCAGGGCCTAGTAGGCATTTGGATTTTATCCTCAGCGCAGTGGCACTGATCTTAGGCAGAAGGGTGACTTACGAAGATCACTCTGGCTGTCATTTGGAGAGAAGGCTGCTGGAGCTAAGAATGGACAGGGGGACCAGGTGGGAGGACATTTAAGTCAGACGCAACACGACACGGTGTGAGGGGAGGGTAACACTGAGGTAAAGCGGGCGAGAACTAGCCCACTGTGACTGACGGGATGGCAGACAGAAGGGGGGTCGGGGGTTTGGACTCTGAGGTGAGGGCCCGGGGCGCAGCCAGAGGCAGTTGGCCCAGGAGAGAAGCGGTACCCTACTCTGCATTCAGTGCCTGCAGCAGAGCCTAACGCACAGAGGTGCTCAATAAATGTCTCTCGGGCTCAGATAGGGAAGAGAAAAAACAGCTCCATGCAGTGTCATGAAGCCAAGAGCCAGAGAGCTGGAGGTTGGCGTCTGGGGCAGTGGCATCACATGCCTCGGGGGGCTGAGCAGACGCGGATGGAACAGTGGCCTAGGCCTTAGCAGCACTGAGAGCTGTTTTAGAGGCGAGGTGAGAGCAGAAGCCAAAACTGCCGAGGCTTGACGGAGCGACTGGGTGTCCCTGGATAGCCCAAACAGTTCAGCGCTGGGCTGCTAACCAAAAGGTTGGTGGTTTGAATACACCCAGAGGTGCCTCGGAAGAAAGGCCTGGTGGTCTGCTTCCGAAAGGTCACAGCCCTAAAAACCCTATGGAGCGCGGTGTTACCCTGACACACACAGAGCTGCCGCGAGTCGGAATCGACTCAACGGCAACGGTTCTTTTTTATTCTTGAGGGGGTGAAAGGGAGGGAGGAAGGACTTGTTCACTGAAGCTTTCTGGAAGCTGGCCTTCTGGCCAGAAGTGGGAGAGGACAGGGAAGTGGGGCTTGGGGACGAGTGGGCAGGGTCCAGTACCGGGTGCTTTTGGATCGAGGAGGCCTGCGTCTTCTTAGACTGCAGACGTTTGAGTGGAAGAGTTGGGGCTGGTAACTGGTAATAGCCAGCATGGATGGAGCACTTCTTGTGCGCCAGGCCAGCGCTGTGCAGTTCATGACCATGATGTCACTTCGTCCCACGGCAGCCCTGCAGGGCAGTTAACTCCCTTCTACAAAGGAGAACACTGAGGTGCAGACAGAGAAAGCTACGCCCAGATCACTGGGTTCCTCTTCCCATCTCACTGTGAGTTTTCCACCCTGTGCCCTCTGCCCAGAATGGGGTCAGGTGCACAGGAGGACCTCAGCAAGTATTTTCTGCAGGAACATTGGTTATTGGCTAGGAACAGGGGCTCCAGAGTCTGAGTGCTGGGTTCAGATCCCACCCTGATTCAAATTCGATTCCTGCCTCAGGACCTCCGCACTGCTTCCATATACTTGCATGACCTGTTTTCTCATCCTGAGATCTTTACTCAAAAGAGACTTCATTCAGTAAGGCTTTCCTTGGTGACTGTAAAATCCAACTCCCAATGTGTTGTTAGGTGCCTTTGAGTCAGTTCCAACTCATAGCGACCCCACGTACAATAGAACAAGACGCTGCCAGGTCCCATGCCATCCCCACAGTCATTGCTATGCTTGAGCCCATTGTTGCAGCCACTGTGTCAATCCATCTTGTTGAGGGTCTTCTTTTTCGCTGACACTGCTCTACCAAGCATGATGTCTTTCTCCAGGAACTGGTCCCTCCTGATAACACGTCCAAAGTACCTGAGACGAAGTCTCGCCATCCTTGCTTTCGAGGAGCGCTCTGGCTGTACCTCTTCCGAGACAGATTTGTTCACTCTTCTGGCAGGCCATGGTATATTCAGTATTCTTCGCCAACACCACAATTCAAAGGCATCAATTCTTTGGTCTTTCTTATTCATTGTCCAGCTTTTTCATGTATATGAGGCAATTGAAAATACCATGGCTTGGGTCAGGAGCACCTTAGTCCTCAAAGTGACATCTGTGGGTTCCACTTAGTTCTCGAAGTGACATCTGTAGGTCCCAGTAAGTAGGGCTGTGCCAGCATCCTCATCGTTGCCATCATTGTCATCGTTGGTTTATCTGGATGGATGGATGGCAGGGAGGCAGAGCCCACACTTGATGGCCCATTTTTGTGTGCCAAGCCACAAGCTAGTGCCTCGTAATGACAGAAGCTACCTCTACTGCGCCAGGTGCGGGAGGGGGTACTCCGGCAGAAGGAATGAGCCTCCCACCTCTCTTCCTCTGCAGCCGCGAAGCGGAGAATCCCTGTGTCCCAGCCGGGCATGGCAGACCCCCACCAGCTTTTCGATGACACAAGTTCGGCCCAGAGTCGGGGCTATGGGGCCCCACGGGCACCCAGCAGCCTGGGCTACCCTGCAGCCTCCACTTCGCCCCAGGCGGCCTTCCTGGCCGATCCTGTGTCCAACATGGCCATGGCCTATGGGAGCAGCCTGGCCGCCCAGGGCAAGGAGCTGGTGGATAAGAACGTGAGTGGGCTGGGGCTGGAGGAAACGGGGGTGAAGCAGGAGGCCACAGAACCTCAGGCTCGATGTAGGAGAGAGAAAAGGGAAGAGGGGCTTGGGGCCCAGTGGGCAGGGCCCAGCGCTTGTGGCTTTTGGATTGAGGAGACCTGGGTACGCCCCCCCAGATCGACCGCTTCTTCCCCGTCAGCAAGCTCAAGTATTACTTCGCTGTGGACACGGTGTACGTGGGCAAAAAGCTGGGCCTCCTGGTCTTCCCTTACCTGCACCAGGTCAGCACCACCTACTCCTGGTATGGGGGGGATCTGAAAGGGACACAGCCTTGGGGGACAGAGGCTGGGGCAAATGTGAGGGGCAAGGCGGGTAGATTTGTCCTGGGGGAGGAGCCCAGCTCTGGGGGTCCTGCCTGTCCCCCACTTTCCCTGCAGGACTGGGAGGTGCAGTACCAGCAGGACACACCAGTGGCCCCCCGCTTTGACATCAATGCTCCTGACCTCTACATTCCAGGTTTCACCCCATGCACCCCCCCCCCCAGTCCCTGGCACCCACCTCCTTCTGGGTGGGGAGGTCTGGACAGAGGTTTGGGTGCCTGGAGGCCCCAGGGTAGTGCTTTGTCCTCTGACCTGTGTCTGTGTGTCTGTCTGCCTCACACAGCTATGGCTTTCATCACCTACGTCCTGGTGGCTGGCCTTGCGCTAGGGACCCAGGACAGGTAAGAGGCCTGGAGCAGATGGAGTGGGTGAGTTTGGTGGGCAAGGAGTGGTCAGGAAGGCCTCTCGGTGGCCCTGTCTCAGAAATGCCCCATCATCCTCCCAGTGGGTGTTTCCCCTGCCTCTACCCTCTCTCTTCCCTCCCATGTGCAGCATGTCACCCCACCCTGTGCTGGGTGACCCACCAAATCAGCCCTTCCCCTTGGCCTCTGCCACCGGATTCATCTTGTCCGTTCTCTCCTAACTAGCTGCCCTGTCCCTCGCTCCCCTATGCCTTGCTCCAGTGGCAGCCAAGAAGGTCTTGTCTGTGGTGCCAGCCTGGCCTCATGCTGCCCTGCTTAGAAGCTGTCCACAGCCCCCATCCTGGTTCAAGCCCCAGTCCTTAGCCCAGCCCTGCCATCTGTGCAGCGCCCTCTGCCCTCCCCGTCTGCTCTGCTCTGGCCACCCTGGTCCTTCCACTTCTCCAGAGGGCCTGGCTCTGCTGCCCCAGGGCCTTTGCACACCCAGTTCCCTCTGCTCAGGAGTGTTCTCTTAGCTCCCCTACATCACCTGCTGAGCCCCTGCTCATTCACAGTGTCTCCTCTGTGATGTCACTCCTCAGGGAAGCCTTTCTGCTCCCTGAGACTAGGTCAGGCCTCCCACTTCTCACTCAGAGCCCCTGTCTACTTCCTTTGGGGCTCTGAAAATGTCATTAGAAGCAGTCAGTTAATTGTTGAGGCACTGGGGGTATATCAGGGACCAAGACAGACAAGGGCCTTCTGCCATGGTCAATGCCCTCATCCTTCAGGCCTCAGCTCTGGTGTCCCATCCTCTGGGAAGCCAACTCTGACCTTTCCCTGTACCCGCTAGACTGGGTCAGGTACCTCTCTGGGCTCCCATAGCCCCACTGAGGTTCCCCTACCCCAGTCTGACCCCTCTGCCCACAACTCCCCCATCCTAGCCCCCCCGCCTGTGCCTCCCCCCTCCCCGGCCTTGACCCCTCTGTCCCCATCTCCTCCATCCCGACTCCCTCTCCACCTCTCTGCCCGAGCCTCCGCTGCCTCCCATCCTGGTCCCGTCCCCACCACTCCACCTGCGCCTCCTGGGTCCCAGCCCAACCCTCCTGCCTGTGCAGCCCTATTCTGACCCTGATCACTCTGGGCTGTCAGTAGGGACAGGTCTGCCTTGCCCCTTGTACCAGGATTTTGGTGAGAAAAGGGCCCAGGCCGTGTTGGTCACTGCTGGGTCTCCAGCCCCACTTGCCACAGGGCTGGGCCCAGGAGTGTGCTCAAGGGCTCCTAGCCAGCCTATTGATAGTGTGAGTGCCGGCAGGTTCTCCCCAGACCTCCTTGGGCTGCAGGCAAGCTCGGCGTTGGCGTGGCTGGCATTGGAGGTGCTGGCCATCCTGCTCAGCCTGTACCTGGTCACCATCAACACTGACCTCACCACCATTGACCTGGTGGCCTTCTTGGGCTACAAATATGTTGGGTGAGTGCTCCCCATCCTCCCTGCCAGCCCCAGACCTAGGCCTGGTCCTCAGACCGTCTCCCCCACAGGATGATCAGCGGGGTCCTCACAGGCCTGCTCTTTGGGAAGATCGGCTACTACCTGGTGCTGGGCTGGTGCTGCACGTCCATCTTTGTGTTCATGGTGAGCTGGGGCTTGGGGGTGGGGTGAGGCTGAGGGCACAGGCCTTCTGGGCAGGGGAGATGTGGGAAGGCACCTGAGCTAAGGATTTCAGAGGGGCAGTTTAGACCAGAGCCTCACTGCCAAACTGGGGAGCCCCAGGGAGGGCTTTCTGCAAGAAGGGGTATCCCAGCTGGGACCTGAAGGAGAGAAAGAAGCCAGCTAGGGTGCAGAGGCTGGGGGTACCCAGCAAATAGGGCCCCTCCCTCCTTACATAGCAAGTGTTCGGGCACAATTTCCAGTTGGATGAAGAAAGGCTCAGCACCCCTGCAGGGCATTCTCTGAGAGCCCTTCCCTCTGGTCCAGGTCCCAGCAGACCTGAGCCCGACCCCAGCTTTGCTGGATCCCAAGCAAATCACTTCCTGCCTTTAAGCCTCAGTTTCCGCTTTTGTAAAATGGGGATGATGGTAATTGCCCCTCAGAGTACTGGGAGGTTTCTGCATAAGCATACAGGAGAAATAGAGGGCAAAAACGGGTGGCCGGTGGGCCGAACCTGGCCCTCAGACAAACTGACTTAGATGTCAGCATTTAAAAGTTAAAAAAAAAAAGTAGTACTTCTGGCTTGTCTTGGCAGTTGTCATCTGTCCAGCATATAAGCCGTTGCCGGCCAGGGGGCAGCAGTGAGACTCCTCACCCCCTTCAGGGAGAGTGTCCGCAGTGAGGTTCACCACCTCACTGGTTTGCCGGCCTTGACCTTGGCACCTTCATGGGAGGTTTCACTCACAGGGCCTGGCGAGGAGCAAGCCCGCACCTTCTGTCAGAGGATTTGGGCGAAACAGGCCTCGGAGGAGCCGGGACTTGTGCCCAGCTACCCCCTGGACAGATAAGGAAACTGAGGCCACAGAGGGGAGGACAGGGAAACTCGAGGCTGCAGAGAGGCAGGGACCGGACCCAGGCTGCCCGGAACTCACGGGCAGAGGCCGGAAGCAGGCCCAGGGCGCTAGCCCAGGCTGAGAGGGCTCCAGGGCTGACCGACGCCTTGACCTGTCTCCCCACCCCGAACCCAGATCCGGACCCTGCGTCTGAAGATCCTGGCTGAAGCGGCAGCGGAAGGAGTCCCGGTGCGCGGGGCGCGGAACCAGCTGCGCATGTACCTGACCATGGCGGTGGCCGCGGCGCAGCCTCTGCTCATGTACTGGCTCACCTTCCACCTGGTGCGGTGAGGGTGGCACCTCCCGCCTGGAACCTCCCCGCCGCACCCCTGGCGGCCACCGTGTGCCGCCGCGACTCATCTCCTGCCCGCGCGCGCGGGCGCCACCAGCCCAGGCCTCCCCGCGCTGCCGCCGGCTCTCCCCTTCCCCCTCCGTCCAGGTGCTGAGATCTCACTGCACAGGCCGCGGCCTGGAGCGCGGCCGCTGTTATCGAAACAATAAACCCTGTTGGGCCCTCGCGTGACCGCCTCTCCTTGGCCCTGCGCCTCTGGGGCGGGAGGCCGGCCTCCCCGCTGACAGCTGACCGGCAGGGGCCAGAGCCAGCCTGCGACGGAGCGGGGACAGGACGGGGCGGGGCGGGAACCGCGGACAGCACTGTCACCCGGAAGCAGGAGGACGGTTTAATGAGCCTGGGCCCAGGCCCAGTCAGTGAGGGGCCGCCTTCTTGCCCTTCTTCCCCTTCTTCCCCTTCTTCTCCTTCTCCGCCTTCTTCACCTTGGGCTTCTTGGGCTTGCCTGGGGTGCTTTCCTGCTGCTGTGACCCAGTGGCATGGAGCTGCCACCCGAGACAGCAGGGAGAGAAAGAGACATGGGTCCTCCTGTGGAACGCCCAGGTTCCGGGCTGGATTTGGGCCGAGGCCGCCCGCCGCCCTAGCCCTGGGGCCGCGGAGCACGCGCTTGGGAGGGGGCGCCCCTTACCTTCGCTTCGCCGTCTGAATCGCTGGAGCTGCTGCTGCTGGAGTCAGAGGAGGAGCTGCCGTGGCGGTGCTGGTGGGAGGGCTGCAGTGAGGCTTGGGCGCCCCTGTCTCGGCCCCCAAGGCAGCCCCTGCCCCTCCGCCCCGCAGCATGCTGATCCTAACGCAGCTTACCCTGGGATTAGCCGCTGCTCCTGCCTCTGATGGGCTGTGCACTTGTGGGGGACATTGTTTGGGTTTCCCCCCCTGGCCTTCCGCCTCGGCTTTCTCGGAAGAGGACTCCAGGGCTGCAGGGAGAAGTTGGGTGGGTTGGTGCAGGTTGCAGGGAGCAGCCCTTGGTGGCAGCCCCTGTGCCTGAGTCTGGCCCCCTGCAGCTCAAGCCCCCTCCCTCCCCAGGAGCGCACCTGCTGACAGGTTGAACTCCATGGTGGGGAGAGAAGAGTGCAGAGGGCCAGGAGGGCCTGGGCAATGCCGGGACCTACCCGCCCCAGGAATTCTGAGGAGCTCCACCCCAGCCTTCGTTCCAAGTCCTGAGCTCTGACTCACCGCCCCTCCCCAGCACTGCCCAACTTTTCCTCTTTGGGGAAGAGAGGGAGAGTGGAGACTGCTTCCTCCTGGTGAGCTTCTGGCGGCCGAAGGGGCTCTGTAGTTTGGGTCCTCAAGGATGAAGTATGTGGGGAGCCGCAGACTTCTGGGGAGAGGGGCCAGAGCTGTCATCAGTTTCCCCCCCAAAAGTCAAATGCTTCTGAGGCAATGAGAGGAAGGGTCCAGCCCCCTGCCCTCCTGTGTGCGGTAGTAATAGTACTCGCAGTATGCTTACTGCCTGCCTGGTGCTGTTCCAGGGCTTCGTGTATATTAACTCACCGTAACGAACCCCCTCAGGCTTTGTAAGCAGCAGTGTCTGAAGGGATAAAGGGCATAGACTTGGAACCAGCCCACTGAGTTTGAAGCCCACCTGTATCACTTAGCTAGGTGGCCTTGAGGAAGTTGCTGTACCCCTCTGTGCCTCAGTTTCCTGATCTGTAAGATGGGATGATGACAGGTACCAAATGGGGCTGATGTGAGACTCACAGGGGTTCATTTCTTAGAACGGTGCCTGACACAGAATAAGTGCTTTCTAAAATAATTTAAAAAGTGATGATAATAAAAGGTGGGTATGGTTATGTTACTGTGGAGCCCTGGTGGCGCAGTGGTTCAGGGCTACAGCAAGCTACAGCTGCTAACCAGAAGGTCCGCAGTTGGAAAACCCACCAGCCACTGCTTGGAAGCCCAATAGAGCAGTTCTGCTCTGTCCTACAGGGTTGCTAGGAGTCGGAATCAACTGGAGGCAACGTTTTTTTTGTTGTTGTTGTTACTATCCCTACTTTGCAGATGAGAAAACTGAGGGACCAAGCAGTTAAGTGAGTTGATGAGGTTCAAACGGCATGAATAGACTAGAACTGGGGTTCAAATAAGAGTCCAAGGCGCTGTCTGTCCCCTCGTCTCACCCTGGGGGGCTGTCAGCAGAAGGGGCAGCCAGCCTCACCAGCCTTCCTCCCCACGGTGGACTGGGCCCCGGGGCAGACAGGAGGAGCTGGGCACCTGCACCGCCCCCCGCTCCCGGTGGCTGTGGGGTAGGCGTCTGGTGCATCTCACCATGGCTAAGCTGTCTGTACCCGCGGGGAGTGGCTGGCAAGGGCTGAGGCCTGGGGACGATGCTGTAACCGCCAGTTCACATCCTCGCTTCATTCGGGTGCCCCTCGGCTCAAGCGCCCCTCCTCAGAGAGCCCCACCACTCCACCCCCTTCCGCAGCTGCGTGTCCATCACAGCACTTACCATTACCGGAAGTTATCCGAACCTCATTCGTTCCTTCAGCACACATTTCCTGAGTACCTACTAGTGCCTGGCACAGATCTAGGGCGTGGACGTGGAACCAGCCTGTTGAACCTGGGAATAGTGATGTGAACAAAACACAAAAGTGGCACAGAGATGTGAGGAAGGTAGCCAGCGCCCAGGGGCAATCTTTTAAGTTGCCCCCACCTCCAATCTCAGGATGAATAGACATCAATAGCAGGATGCATCAGCGGAAACTCTTCCCTTCTGTCCAGCTGCCTCCGTCAGGCGCCTTCCGTATCTGTGGCGCCTCAAAATGTCATCCTGCCCCCTCTCTGGTACCCCCTTGGACTTGGGCCCAGGGGCAGATGCCCCTACCTGCCCCCACCTCACTACGCCTCTGAAGTGCCAGCCTTATGGAATTGGCATTCTAGTGGGGGAGATAAGCAAGAAACAAGGTGAAATGTATAGTATGTTAAAAAAAAAAAACTAAATACCGCTCTGTGGACATACTACATTTTGTCATTTAGTTTGGTGGTATTTAGTTTCTTCCTAGTTTTTTTTTAAAGACCCTTAATGAGGTGGATTGACACAGTGGCTGCAACACAGTGGCTTCAACAACCGGCTCAAAGAGAGCAACGATTGTGGGGGACTGGGCAGCGTTTTGTTCTGTTGTACATAGGTTGCTAGGAGCGGGAACTGACTCGATGGCACCTAACAACATGCTGGTGACAGGTTTAATTTTAGAGACACCAAGGAAAGCCTTACTGAACTCTTTTGAGTAAAGATCTCAGGATGAGAAAACAAGCCATGCAAGTATATGGAAGGAGTGCAAAGGTCCTGAGGCAGCAATGTACTTGTGTGTCCGAGGAATTGCAAGGAAGTTAGAGTGGCCAGCTTGAGGGGAGAGAGAGGAGTTGAGGCAGACAGGCAAAGGGAGAATGGGGGGGCTTGTAAATCAAAGTTAGGTCACTGGTCTTTACTCTGAGAGACGGGGAGCCATGGGAAGGTTTCGAGCAAAGGAGGTGAGCAATGATTTTGGCTTGGCGTAGAGTGGCAGAACCAAACAGGTGTAGGGTATGAGATAAAGTGTCTGCCTGCTCTGGTAGAACACTAATTTCATGAGGGTGGGGACCTCGTCTTCTTTGCTTAGCAAAACCCAGAAATGGTGTGACTCAGAGTTGGTGCTCAGTATAATTTGTTGAGTGAGTGAGGTTACCCAATCAATGCCAGGCACTAGCTAATGGCTGGTTAGGGCAAGCACAGAGTGGCTACAAGTTTGGGTTCTGGAGATGTCTGTCTATGTGTGAATCCTCACTCTACCCCTTATTGCTCTGGGCAAATAAGTTAACCACTAAGGGCCTCAGTTTCCTCTTCTGTAAAATGGAAATGTTACTTGCCTCATAAGGTTATGTCGCTTAAAGGAGAGATTCAAGCACGTAAATCGTTTTGCACAGAAACTGGTACGGAATAAATAAATGCTTGATAAATGTTAGTCTTTATTATCTGCAGAAACAATCTCTTTATGCCTCATGAAATTGGCAGTCAGATCTCAACTGTATATATGAGGTAGTTAAGACATAAAAAGATTGAGTTTCTTGCCCAAAGACACTGAGGTAGTAGGCTGTAAGAGCTGCAGTGTGAGACCGTTCACACCCAAAGACGTAGTAGCTGGCTCAAAAAAAAAACAAACCAAACCCAGTGCCGTCGAGCGACCCTATAGGACAGAGTAGAACTGCCCCATGGAGTTTCCAAGGAGTGCCTGGCGGATTCAAACTGCTGATCTTTTGGTTAGCAGCTGTAGCACTTAACCACTACACCACCAGGGTTTCCTGGCTATTATGCTAAAATTGAGTGGTGGGTGGATAGGTGGGTACAGGGATACCATGACCTGGTCCTTTACACTCCCATCCATTCACTACTGTATTATAGTTAGGATATAGGTTTGGCAGCTTATAGAGAGACCCAAAAGACAGAGGCTTAACAAGATACTCACTTTCTCTCACGTGAAAGCATGAGCTGGTGAGAGTCCAGAGCGGGCAAATGAGTGTGCTCCACAAGATCATCCAGGGATCCAGGCTCCTTCCATCTTGTTGCTCTGCATCCTACCAGGATGTGTGGGGAGGCAGGCCCCCTCCATCAGGTTCTTGGGAAGGGAAAGAACAAATGGAGGGTACACATCCTCTTATTTTATTTTATTGTGCTTTTATGGAAAATATGCAGAGCAAATTTGTTTCTCATTCAAAAATTTATACACAAATTGTTTTGTGACCTTGATTGCAATTCCTGCAATGTGTGAGTACTCTCTCCCTTTCCACCATTTTGTCCATTTGTCCAGTTTCCCTGTCCCTTCCTGCCTTCTCGTCTTTGCTTTTGGGCAGGTGTTGGCCATTTGGTCTCCTATACTTGATTGCTCCAAGAAGCATATTCTTCACGCGTGTTATTGTTTTATAGGCCTGTCGTCTAATCTCTGGTTGAAAGGTGAACTTCAGGAGTGGCTTTTTGTAATGGATTGAATTGTGTCCCCCCAAAATATGTATCAATTTGGCTGGGCCATGATTCCCAGTATTGTGTGGTTGTCTTCCATTTTGTGATTGTAATTTTATGTTAAAAAGGATTAGGGTGGGACTGTAATACCACCCTTACTTAGGTCATCTCCCTGAGCCAGTGTAAAGGGAGTTTCTGTGGGGTGTGGCCTGCACCACCTTTTATCTCTCAAGAGATAAAACGAAAGGGAAGCAAGCAGAGAGTTGGGGACCTCACACCAAGAAAGAAGCACGGGGAGCAGAGCGCATCTTTTAGACCCAGGTTCCTGCACAGAGAAGCTCCTAGTCCAGGGGAGGATTGACCAGAAAGACCTTCCTCCAAAGCCGACAGAGAGAGAAAGCCCTCCCTTGGAGCTGACACCCTGAATTTGGACTTTTAGCCTACTTTTCTGTGAGAAAATAAACTTTTGTTTGTTGAAGCCATCCACTTGTGGTATTTCTGTTAGGGCAGCACTAGATGACTAAAACACTTTTAGGGGGCGTCCAGGGGCCATAGTCTTGGGCATTCCCTCCAGTCCCTATCAGACCAGTAAGCCTGGTCTTTTCTGTGAATTTGAGTTTTGTTCTACAGTTTTCTCCCGCTCTGTCCAGAACCCTCTATTGTGATCTCTGTCAAGAGTGGTTGGTGGTAGTAGCCAGGCACCATCCTAGTTCTTCTGGGCTCAGGCTGGTGGAGGCTGTGGTTCATGGTGTCCATTAATCTTTGGACTAATATTTTCCGTATGTCATTGGTTTTCTTCATTCTTCTTTGCTCCAGATGGACCAATAGATGTATCTTAGATGGCTGCTTGCAAGCTTTTAAGACCCCAGATGCTACTCACCCAAGTAGGATGTAGAACATTTTCTTTACGAACTGTTATGCCAATTGACCTAGATATCCGGAGACCATGGTCCCCAGCCCTAAGCCCCAGTAACTTGGTCCGTCAACGTGTTCGGATGTGTCTAGGAAGCTTCTATGACTGTCCCCCTTTTGTGCTCTATGATATGTATGAATATACACGCTGTACATAAAAATACATATTTAAAAATATCCACAGCCTAACCTATAATTTGTACATGGGTATACTTTTATATGCCTCCCTTCTCCTGTTCAGCATACATATCTGCCTGTGTATCTGCCTGTTGTAGGGTTGTATATGCTACTGTACCAGTACCAGGCTACAGTATTTACTGTGGTTTCCTCTTTTATTTTTCCTTCTTTGTTACTGTGTATTCCTTTGCCTTGGTTAAGTTGTGCTGACATCCCCTGTATTGTGTACTGTTTTTCCCATCACCAGCGTTAACACTTGTCTACTACCTAGTTAGTGATTTCCCCTCCCCTCCCTTGTAACCATAATAGATTGTTTCTTTCTGTGTGTACACTTTTCTTGAGTTTTCCTAATAGTGGTTGCATACGATATTTGTCCTTTTGTGATTGACTTATTTCACTCGGCATGACGAACTCCAGATTAATCCATGTCATGAGATATTTTGCGGATTCATCATTGGTTTTTATCGTTGTGTAGTATTCCATTGTGTGTATGTACCATAATTTGTTTATCCATTCATCTGTTGATGGGCACTCAGGTTGTTTCCATCTTTTTGCTATTGCAAATAATGCTGCAGTAAATGTGAGTGTGCATATGTCTATTCATGTCATGGCTCTTATTTCTCTAGGATATATTCCTAGGGGTGGGATTGCTGGGACATATGGTATTTTTATTTCTAGCTTTTTAAGGAAGCACCATATCTTTTTCCGTAGTGGTCATACCATTTTACATTCCCACCAGGACTGTATGAAAGTTCCAGTCTCCCCACAACCTTGCAGCATTTATTGTTTTCTGAATTTTTGATCAGTGCCATTCTTGCAGGGGAGAGATGGTATCTCACCGTGGTTTCAATTTTCATCTAACAGCTAATGACTGTGAGCATCTTTTCATATATTTGTTGGCTGCCTGAATGTCCACTTTGGTGAAGTGTCTGTTTATGTCCTTTGTCCATTTTGTGATTGGGTTGCTTGTCTTTTTATTGCTGAGTTGGTGAAGTTTTCTGTATATTTTAGAGATTAAAGCTTTATCAGATATGTCATTGCCAAATATTTTTTCCCAGTCTGTAGGTTCTCTTTTTACTCTTTTGGGAAAGTCTTAAGTATTTAATTTTTAGGAGATCCCAGTTATCTAGTTTATCTTTTGGAATTTGTGAATCTTCGGTTATGCATGACATTCTATTTATTCCATAAAGTAGGGTCCCTAGCATTGTTCCTATGTTTCCTTTTGTGAACTTTATATTTTTAGGTTTTACATTTAGGTCTTTGATCCATTTTGAGTTAGTTTTTGTATATGAGGTGAGGTGTGGATCCTGTTTCATTTTTCTGCAAATAGATATCCACTTTTGCCAGCGCCATTTGTTGAAGAGACTATCTCTTCTTTATTTAATGGACTTTGACACTTTGTCAAAGATCATGTGGCCATAGGTGGGTGGATTTATTCCTCAACTCTGTTCCATTGGTCTGTTCATCATTGTACCAGTACCAGGCTGTCTTGACTATTGTAACTGTATAGTAGGTTCTGAGATAGGATAGTGTGAGGCCTCCTACTTTGTTCTTCTCTTTCAGTAATGTTTTACTTATTCAGGGGCTCTCTCCTTTCCATATAAAGTTGATTAGTTTTTCCATCTCGTTAAAGAATGTTCTTGGAATTTGGATCAGGATTGCATTGTATCTATAGATTGCTTTGGGTAATATTGACATATTCACAATGTTAAGTCTTTCTATTCATGAGCGCGGTATGTTTTTTTCATTTATGAAGGTCTCCTTTGGTTTCTTGCAGTACTGCTTTCTAGTATTCTTTGTATAAGTCTTTTACATTCCTGCGTAGGTTTATTTGTAAGTATTTTATCTCTTGGGGGGCTATTGTAAATGGTATTATTTTCCTGATTTCCTTTTCAGAGTTCTCTTTGTTGATGTAGAGGAATCCAACTGATTTTTGTATGTTGATCTTGTACCCTTCCACTTTGCTGAATCCTTCTACTAGTTGCAGTAGCTTTCTTGTGAATAGTATGGGATTGTCTATGTATAGGATATCATCTGCGAATAGCGATAGCCTTACTTTTTCCTTACCAATTTAGATACGCTTTATTTCCCTTTCTTATTGCTCTAGCTAGGACTTGTTAAATAAGAGTGGTAATAAAAGCCATCCTTGTCTGGTTCCTGTTCTCAGGTGTAATGCTTTCAGGCTCTCTCCATTGAGAATAATGTTGGCTATTGGTTTTGTTTGCAGCTGTTTCTTCTCATTTTGACTCATGCCACATTTGCAAATGAAGGTCCCGAAAGCTTGATTCCATCCACATAGTTAAGGTAGACCACTTTAGGAGGGAGCTCTTCCCCAGTTGTCTTTTGAGTGCCTTCCAACCTGGGAGCTCATCTTCTGGCACTATATCAATGTTGCGCTGCTATTCATAAGGTTTCACTGGCTAATACTTTTCAGAAGTAGATTGTTGGGTCCTTCTTCCTAGTCTGTCTTAGTCTAGGAGCTCAGCTGAAACCTGTCCACCGTGGGTGACCCTGCTGGTATTTGAATAAAGGTGGCATAGCTTCCAGCATCACAGCAACACACAAGCACCGACAGTACAAGAAACTGACAGATGCCAGGAAAGTTGGAAATCGTCACTGATGAAATGGAACGCATAAATATTGATATCCTGGGCGTTAGTGAGCTGGAATGGACTGGTGTTGGCCATTTTGAATCAGACAATCACATGGTCTACTATGCTGGGAACGACAACTTGAAGAGAAATGGCGTTGCATTCATTATCAAAAGGAACATTTCAAGATCTATCCTGAAGTACAATGCTGTTAGTGATAGGATAATATCCATATGTCTACAAGGAAGACCAGTTAATAGGACTATTATTCAAATTTACACACCAACCACTAAGCGCAAAGATGAAGAAATTGAAGTTTTTACCAGCTTCTAGTCTGAAATTGATCAAACATGCAATCAGGATGCATTGATAATTATTGGTGATTGGAATGTGGAAGTTGGAAATGAAGAAGGATCAGTAGTTGGAAAATATGGCCTTGGTGCTAGAAATGATGCTGGAGATCACATGATAGAATCTTGCAAGACCAACGACTTCTTCATTGCAAATACCTTTTTTCACCAACATAAATGGAGACTATATACCTGGACCTTGCCAGATGGAATACACAGGAGTCAAACTGACTACATCTGTGGACAGAGATGGTGGAAAAGCTCAATATCATCATTCAGAACAAGGCCAGGGGCTGACTGTGGAAGACCATCAATTACTCATATGCAAGTTCAAGTTGAAACTGAAGAAAATTAGAACAAGCCCACGAGATCCAAAGTACTACCTTGAGTACATCTCACCTGAATTTGGAGACCATCTCAAGAATAGATTTGATGTATTGAACCATAATGACTGAAGACCGGAAGAGCTGTAGAATGACATCAAGGACATCATCCATGAAGAAAGAAAGAGGTCATTAAAAAGACAGGAAAGAAAGAAAAGACCAAAATGCATGTGAGAAGAGACTCTGAAACTTGCTCTTGAACATCAAGTAGCTAAAGCAAAAGAAAGAAATGATGAAGTAAAAGAGCTTAACAGAAGATTTCAAAGGACAGCTCAAGAAGACAAAGTAAAATATTATGATGACACATGCAAAGAGCTGGAGATAGAAAATCAAAAGGGAAGAACACACTTGACATTTCTCAAGCTGAAAGAACTGAAGAAAAAAATCAAGCCTCAAATTGCAGTAGTGAAGAATTCTATGGGGAAAATATTAAATGAGCCAGGAAGCATCAAGAGAAGATGGAAGGAATACACAGAGTTATTATACCAGGAAGAATTGGCCAATGTTCATCTATTTCAGGAGGTGGCATAGGATCAGGAACCGATGGTACTGAAGGAAGAAGTCCAAGCTGCTCTAAGACACTGGCGATAAATAAGGCTCCAGGAATTGATGGAATATCAACTGAGATATTTCAACAAACCGATGCAGTGCTGGAGGTGCTCACTTGTTTATGCCAAGAAATTTGGAAGACAGCTACCTGGCAACCAATTGGAAGAGATCCATATTTATGTCTATTCCCAAGAAAGGTGATCCAACCGAATGCAGATATTATCAAACAATATCACACACAAGCAAAATCTTGCTGAAGATCACTCAAAATTCAAGCCAGATTCAAAAGAGGACATGGAACTAGGGATATCATTGCTGATGTCAGATGGATCCTGGCTGAAAGCAGAGAATACCAGAAAGATGTTCACCTGTGTTTTATTGACTATGCAAAGGCATTTGAGTGTGTGGATCATAACAAATTATGGATAACATTGCAAGAAATGGGAACTCCAGAACACTTAACTGTGCTTATAAAGAACTTGTACATAGATCAAGAGGCAGTCGTTCGAACTGAACAAGGGGACACTGCGTGGTTTAAAGGCAGGAAAGATGTGTGTCAGGGTTGTATCCTTTCACCATACCTATTCAATCTGTATGCTGAGCAAATAATCTGAGAAACTGGACTATAAAAAGAACATAGCATCAGGATTGGAGGAAGACTCACCAACAACCTGTGTTATGCAGATGACACAATCTTGCTTGCAGAAAGTGAGGAGGACTTGAAGCACGAACTGATGAAGATCAAAGACCACAGCCTTCAGTATGGATTGCATTTCAACATAAATAAAACAAAAATGCGCACAACAGGCCTAATAAGCAACATCATGATAAACGGAAAAAAAGATTGAAGTTGTCAAGGATTAGATTTTACCTGGATCCGCAGTCAACTTCCACAGAAGCAGCAGTCAAGAAATCAAAAGATGCATTGCATTGGGCAAACCTGCTGCAAAAGACCTCTTTAAAGTGTTGAAAAAGCAAAGACGTTACCTTGAGGACTAAGGTGCACCTGACCCAAGCTGGACAATGAATAAGGAAGACCAAAGAATTGATGCCTTTGCATTGTGGTGCTGGTGAAGAATATTGAATATACCATGGACTGCCAAAAGAACAAACAAATCTGTCTTGGGAGAAGTACAACCAGAATGCTCCTTAGAAGCACGGATGGTGAGACTACGTCTCATACTCTGGATATGTTATCAGAAGGGATCAGAGAAAGACATCATGCTTGGTAAAGTACAGGGTCAGCGAAAATGAGGAAGACCTTGGACGAGATGGGTTGACACAGTGGCTACAATAATGGGCTCAAGCATAACAATTGTGAGGATGGCGCAGGACTGGGCAGTGTTTCGTTCTGTTGTACATGGGGTCGCTAAGAGTCGGAATCGACTCAACAGCAACTATCAACAACGACAACAACATTGGTTTTGTGTATCTGCCCTTAATTATTTTGAGGAATTTCCCTTCTATTTCTATTTTGGTGAGAGTTTTTATCAGGAATGGGTGTTGGACTTTCATCAAATGCCTTTTCTGCATGATTATCATGTGATTCTTTTCCTTTATTTATGTGATAGATTATGTCTATTGATTTTCTAATGTTGAACCATCCTTGCATACCTGGTATGAATCCTACTTCGTCATGATGTATTCTTTTTTTGATATGCTGTTGGATTCTATTGGCTCAAATTTTTGTGTCAATATTCATGAGGGATATTGGTCTATAATTTTCTTTTTTAGTGGTGTCTTTGCCTGGCTTTGGTATCAGGGTACACAGCTTCTTTTTAAGGTCCTGACTTGTACACAGCATACATCCTTTCTACCCATGTCCTGTTGACCAGGATTTAGACACATAATCACACCTAGTTGCAAGAAAGGCTAAGAAAGGTAGTTCCTAGCAGGGCAACCACACTTTCAGCTAAAACATGGGGAATTCTTTACTAAAAGGAAGATGGGGGAAGTGGAGTTGGGAGCCTGTCTCCATCACAACTCCCTATTGGTGTCTCCCTTTATGACAGCTCGGCTTAACACAGGTTTACAAATGGAGGCCAGATTAAAGTTGAGAAAGTGGACACAGAAACACCTGGATGGAAAACATAGGTGTGGGGTCCGAAGACAAGAGCATTTCCATCCCTCTCTGCCCTTCACATGATATTAGATCCCTGCCATTCAATCCTCACCCAACATGGCTAACAGAACCAGGGACAGTAGCTTATGTTTGTCCTTCTCCCCAGGCTCTGCTTGCCCCTGGCCACTCCTGATCAACCTATCAACAGAATAAAATTCCCTTATGTTGATCTGGCCTTCGCATCTACCAGTCACCATCCTCCCCTAATTGTTTCCTGATTATCTTTGCCTAAAATGATTTAGTCTAAAGGGAATAAACAAGTGTCTTCTGCCTTGTAGGAAAAAGAGATTCGTGTTCCCAGCTGGCCTGCAGCAATACTGATAGTATTCACTACTAAGTTGGCTTACCCTCTCTCTAGCGTTTCATCAGCAGACATTCTTCAGTGGTTACTCCAACCCTAATGTTTTTTTACTTAATCACTGCAATTTAGAAAGAGATTTTTGGAACCCAACTTTAGTGGACAGGGAAGCCAAGATGGCATAGAACTGATGGGTGGACTGTTGAGACTGACAGTCCTCCATGGGGGTCTCGTGCTTCTTACACATCTGAGGACTGACATGGATGATTGGAAAAACAAGCGCTGGCATAGCTTAACCTCTTAAGTTTCCATAAACAAATTGTTGGTTCTATAAACACCATAATCCCTGTCCTGGAATGTTTTCTTTGAATTCGACCACATCCCAGGAGTTGATGACTTTAAGCACGCAGTATGCAGGGACTCAGTTTCCTTTCCATTAAGACAAAAACACCCTACTGGCCTTTGACCACAACAAATCTTGCTCGGGCCCTTGACCTTCTGGGATACTAATAATCACAAAATCTTTATTGGGAGCTGCCAAGGGGCTAACAACCCAGCTGGAGAGGTCCAAGTTGGGCCTCCACTCAGCTGACTCTTGGATCTGGGGTTTGATTACTTGTAAGCTATTAAGTTAGCCTGTTGCCGTTTCAAAAATGCTGGCAGAAGCCTGGAGACTCCTGGGTCAGAGACAAAAGGCCTCATTACTCACAGCAAGCAGAGTAAATATCAGCATATATGCTGGTTACAAGAGCAATGTGGAAGGCCCAGGTGGACACTGCACATGCAGTGGGCTGTGTTACAAGAGAGGAAAACTGAGTTTGGGGAACCATTTATAGTAAAGTAAGCAAGCCTGTTTTTGGCCCCGGGGGACACATTACCTCATTCTTCAAGGTTCTTGCTGCAAACATGAGAAACAGCCTTCGTAAAAAGCTGTGAGGGTCATGCGTTCTTGGCAAATCCAGCAAAATATGTAGGAATTTGAGATCCATAGGGAAAACTGTCTTGTACAACAATCCACCGCTTGGCTCTATACCATCTTGGCTTCTGGTGAATTTTCAGAAGAGTATGTCATTCTGTCGGTCACTCTGATTAATCTGACCAACAGAGGCTGGGACCAAATTCATTCAATTTATCTCATATAGCATTTAATTAAGGCTACTATCAACAGAACTCCAACTGGCAGAATGAGGCCAATCTACAGTATTGACCTCAACCGTGCTCTGCAGAGTCCCAGTAGGTCTTATTTCTAGTCCAAGGCTAGTCTGTTGTCCATTAGTACTCACTCAAGGAGTTTAAACTGACCTGCTGATGTTTAATGTCATTGCCAATTACAGGGCCAAAAACAACACTCATCCCCAATGGGGACATAGTGTGACCCTCTTCCCCACATGCAAACACATAACTGGAAGGGGTACAGGGTACTCCAGCTTGAGATTTGTTGTTAAACTTCATTTAGAACACCATTGCACTGGCTTGGTTAAGCCACATGAGCAGTGCCAACTGCTATGGCCTCAATTGCCATACCTGGCATGGCCCAAGGCTGCTTGGGCAACAGAAGCATACGATTTTGTATCAGCCAGGCTGAAACACAGTTGTGCTGGTACATGTGTCTGTAAATGCCTTGGGGAGAGCCACATTCAGGAGCTGCCACTGATGGTATCTGGCACAGTTCAGGACTGGCCACATCTGGGGTGTTTTTTGGTGGTGGGTCAGATTGCTAGCTGCTGATGCTGCTTGATGCAGGCAGACCGTGTGACTGTTTTGCCAGGCTGTAGCACCAGGTCTAAGGGAGAGGGCATTAATTGCCCCCCTACACTTCCTGAGATGTGAGGTGTTCCGTCCCCAGGCGCTGGGGCTGTTACTCTCCCTCCAAGGCCATGGAATCAGTGTGTACTTCATGCCAGTAGGTATAGATTCACCTCTTCTCCAAGCATCCTCTACATATCCAGACTGTTCGTTGCAAAGGTGAGATATGAGTGGAACAAGGATATTTTTACAAAATTTGCAAAGACCCATTATACGTTCCACTTTGGCCTATGTAGGCCAGTGTAAGGGGAACTTGGTGAGCAGGGCGCTCAACCAGCCGGTCATTGTCTCCATGATCCAGGACCGTGTAGTCCAACAAGAGAATCCAGGTGGCTGAACCAGAATTAAATTAAAATCCCCTAGGCCCCCTTTGGAAACCCTGGTGGCACAGTGGTTAAGAGCTACAGCTGCTACCAAAAGGTTGGCAGTTCAAATCTACCAGGTTCTCCTTGGAAGCTTTATGGGGCAGTTCTCTGTCCTATAGGGTCACTATGAGTCATAATTGACTTGATGGCAATGGGTTTGGTTTTGTTTTTTTAGGCCCCCTTTTGGCCAGCCTGCCACTTGGAGGGTGTACCAATCAGGTGGGCCTGGGGTTGCTAATAGGGGAGAGAAAGATAGACGCATCACATCCAGGAATGACAAGGGTGGTGTCATGGATTAAAAGACAGACTTTGGTACCAGGAGTTGGGTGCTGCTCTAACAGATACCTAAAATGTGGAAGTGGTTTGAAACTGTGAATGGATAGAGCTGCAACAGCGGCAGAGGACCAGTGCAGGAGAGAACCTGCAGTGGCAGAGAAGTGGCAACAGCAGAGAACCAGCAGCAGCAGAACCAGGAGACCAGCGTGAGACGGCTCTGGAGCTGGCCCACAGAGCGAGAAAGCTGAGTACCTGTGCACAGGAGGCTTCTTGGTGGAGTGGGGTGCCTCTGGGCACTTATCTTTGGAGCTAGGCTTGCCAACCCACGGAGCCAGAGAGCTGAGTACCTGTGTGCAGGAGGCTTCCTGGAGGAGTGGGGTGCCTCTTGGCATTTACCGGTGGAGCTACTGAGCTTTGGAACACTTGCCCCAGCAGGGCAGATGCAGGCATGAGGCCCAAGGAGCTGAGAGGCCAAGAAGCCAGGAAACAGAAGCTGAACACAAGCTCAGCTGCCTCAGTCTCAAAAGGTATAGCTATGACCTGAGGGGTTTCAAAGGGTGGAGCCAAGTCCTCGTGTTTCTAAGGGTGGAGCCGCCACTCAGATGGACTAGGAGAATTGTGCCCTAAAGCCCAGGGAGCAGAGTTGCCCTCCCAGAGAGCCCGGAAGGGGGAGCTGAAGCTCAGGGCCCAGGGGCCTCCATTCAGAATTTGGAGAGTGTGGCCAATACTAGAGTCTGGAGGGAAGGGCCATTGTGTAAATTGTTTCAGAGAACAGAGGATTATTTTCAAAGCTTTGAGGGCTAATGTAATGTGTTCTGCTGACTTGCTCGGTGCCTATTATCCGTTCTTTCCCTCCAGTTTCTACCACTTGCAATGGAAATGTCTAGCTTGTGCGTATTCTGCCATTGTACCTTTGGAAGCAGATAACTTGTATCCCTAGATTTCACAGATAAATAGGGATTTTTGGATTTGGGACTTGGAGTTAATACTTTTGCTATGATATGATGGGGTATGTTTTGCATGTTGCAAGAATGTGATTTTTGGGGGGCCAAAGGGTGGAATGTTGTGGATTAAATTATGTCCCCTCAAAAATCTGTGTATCAACTTGGTTAGGCCATGTGTAGTTGTCCTCCATTTTGTGATTGTAATTTTATGTTGAGAGGATTAGGGTGGGATTGTAACACCACCCTTACAAGGTAAAGGGAGTTTTCCCTGGGATGTGGTCTCCATCACCTTTTATCTCTCAAGAGAAAAGGAAAGGGAAGCAAGCAGAGTTGGGGACCTCATAACACCTAGAAAGCAGCACTGGGAGCAGACTGCTTCCTTTGGACCTGGGGTCCCTGTGCCTGAGAAACTCCTCGACTGTGGGAAGATTGAGGACAAAGACCTTCCTCCAGAGCCAACGGAGACAGGAAGCCTTCCCTGGAGCTGACACCCTGAATTTGGACTTGTAACCTACTAGACTGTAAGAGAATACATTTCTCTTTGTTAAAGCCATCCACTTGTGGTATTTCTGTTATAGCAGCACTAGATAACTAAGACAGGTAGGCTCCTAAATTTTCAAAATGTTCTATATAGCCTCCACCCCTTTTGTGCTGATCTTTACCCAGGAGGCAGCCTAAAGTGAACCCTCTCTGGGGACAGCTGTGTCAGTGACTAACCTGCCTTACTAAAGGGTATGGACCTGTAGGAGGTAGAGAGAGAAATATTTCTTGAATTTAATTTTTAGAAGTCCATTCCACCTCTCAGTGATGACAGCAACCTGAGGATGATAAAGGGAGTGAATGTCCATTGAATATCCTGGCTATTGTTCCACTGTTAGGCAGCCTGTACAACAAAATGACCATCATTGTTAGGCTGTAAATGGTTCAGAAAGTAAAAGCATGATCAGTTTAGTTTCAAGGGCCACAATGGCATCGTTGGAGTCAGCTGACCAGATGGGAACAGCAACTCCATACTTTGAAAAAAATGTCAACGTGAAGAGACACCACTGGTAGACCCAAGAGGGGGTCCAAAAACCTGATGTAGTCAATCTGCCAGGAGCTGGTGAGTCATATGGTTTTCCCTGAGACAAACTAGACAAATTTTGGCAGGAGACACAAGTCATACGGTGCTAGCTTTTGCATCAGAAATGTAAGTATACTCTATTAAAAACTTACAAAGGTAAAAAAAGTCAATCACAAAAGGACAAATACTGTATGACCTCACTTATATAAAGTCAAGAACAGGCAAATGTATAAAGGTGAAAGTTTCTTTTTTATTGTGCTTTAGGTAAAAGTTTACAGCTCAAGTTAGTTTCTCATACAAAAATTTATACACACATTTTTTGCCACCCTAGTTGCTCTCCCTATGTGATCACACATTCCTCCTTTCCGCCCTGGATTTCTCGTGTCCTTTCAACCAGCTCCTATCCCTTTCTGCCTTCTCATCTCACCTCCGGACAGGAGCTGCCCATTTAGTCTCGTGTATGTTTTTATGTACTTGAAGGATTCTATGGGGAAAATATTAAACGACGCGGGAAGCATCAAAAGAAGATGGAAGGAATACACAGAATCATTATACCAAAAAGAATTAGTTGATGTTCAACCATTTCAAGAGGCGGCATATGATCAGGAACCGATGGTACTGAAGGAAGAAGTCCAAGCTGCTCTGAAGGCATTGGAAAAAAACAAGGCTTCAGGAATTGATGGAATATCAATTGAGATGTTTCAACAAACAGATGCAGTGCTGGAGGTGCTCACTCATCTATGCCAAAAAATACGGAAGACAGTTTCCTGGCCAACTGACTGGAAGATCCATATTTATGCCTATTCCCAAGAAAGGTGATCCAACCGAATGTGGAAATTATAGAGCAATATCATTAATATCACAGGAAAGCAAAATTTTGCTGAAGGTCATTCAAAAATGGCTGCAGCAGTATATCCACAGGGAACTGCCAGAAATTCAGGCAGGTTTCAGAAGAGGATGTGGAACCAGGGATATCATTGCCGATGTCAGATGGATTCTGGCTGAAAGCAGAGAACACCACAAGCATGTTTACCTGTGTTTTATTGGCTATGCAAAGGCATTTGGCTGTGTGGATCATAACGAATTATGGATAACATTGCAAAGAATGGGAATTCCAGAACACTTAATTGTGTTCATGAGAAACCTTTACATAGATCAAGAGGCAGTTGTTCAGACAGAACAAGGGGATACTGATTGGTTTCAAGTCAGGAAAGGTGTGTGTCAGGGTTGTATCCTTTCACCACACTTATTCAATCTCTATGCTGAGCAATTAATCCGAGAAGCTGAACTGTATGAAGAACGGGGCATCAGGATTGGAGGAAGACTCATTAACAACCTGCGTTATGCAGATGACACAACCTTGCTTGCTGAAAGTGAAGAGGACTTGAAGCACTTACTAATGAAGATCAAAGACCACAGCCTTCAGTATGGACTGTACCTCAACATGAAAATAAAGAAAACAAAAATCCTCACAACTAGACCAATGAGCAACATCATGATAAACGGAGAAATGACTGAGTTCTCAAGGATTTCATTTTACTTGGATCCACAATCAACAGGCATGGAAGCAGCAGTCAAGGAATCAAAAGATGCATTGCATTGGGTAAATCTGCTGCAAAGGACCTCTTTAAAGTGTTGAAGAGCAAAGATGTCACCTTGAAGACTAAGGTGCGCCTGACCCAAGCCATGGTATTTCCAATCGCATCACATGCATGTGAAAGCTGGACAAGGAATAAGGAAGACCGAAGAAGAACTGACGCCTTTGAATAGTGGTGTTGGTAAAGAATATTGAATATACCACGGACTGCCAAAAGAACGAACAAATCTGTCTTGGAAGAAGTACAACCAGAATGCTCCTTAGAAGCAAGGATGGCGAGACTGCGTCTCACATACTTTGGACATGTTGTCAGAAGGGATCAGTCCCTGGAGAAGGACATCATGCTTGGCAGAGTACAGGGTCAGTGGAAAAGAGGAAGACCCTCAATGAGGTGGATTGACACAGTGGCTGCAACAATGAGCTCAAGCCTAACAATTGTAAGGATGGCTCAGGACTGGGCAGTTTCGTTCTGTTGTGCACAGGGTCTCTATGGGTGGGAACCGACTCGACGGCACCTAACAACAACATCTACTTGAACTAAGAAGCATGTACTTCACAAGCATCATTTTCTGTCTTACAGTCCAGTCTATTCCTTGCCTGAAGAGTTGACTTTGGGAATGGTTTTAGTTCTAGGTTAACAAAGAGTCCAGGGGCCATACCTTCCGGGGTTCATCCAGTCTCAGTGAGACCATTAAGTCTTGGCTTTTTACTAGAATTTGAGTTCTGCACCCCACTTTTCTCCTGTGCCATCAGGGACTCTGTTGTATTCCCTGTCAGGCAGTCATTGGTGTTAGCTGGGCACCATATAGTTCCTCTGAGACCAAAGTTTCTTAGTGGTTGCCAGAGACGGGGGTGCTGGAGGGGGGCTATTCTTACGGAGTACTGAGTTTCGGTTTATGGCGATGGAAAAATCACATTAAGGGTAGGGTTGTACAGCCAATTGATGTAATTCTTGTCAACAAGTTTTATACTTGTAAAAAGTTGAACTGGCAAAAGTTGTGTGATAAGATATATTTGATGACCAAAAAAAAAAAAAAACGTAGATGCTGAGGCTGCTTATATACAACCAAACACCTCATGGGATTTGGTTCCTCAGTTTGGAGGTTTAGGCTCAGGGTTTCACAGGACATCCCAGTTAATTGGCCTAATAATGTGTTTAGTGCTTCTGTTCTAACTTCTAGTTCATTGTGTAGTGCCTGGAGTCTTAAAAGCTTACAAGGGGCTATGGAAGTCACAATACAGAGGAAGGGTGTGTTAGTCATCTAGTGCTGCTATAACAAATACCACAAATGGGTGCCTTTAACAAGGAGAATTTCCAAAATTTCCTCACAGTACAGTAGGCTCAAAATCCAAATTCAAGGTGTCAGCTCTGGAGGAAGGTCCGTGTCCTCAACCTTCCCCGGGCCAAGGAGCTTCTCAGGCACAGGGACCCTGAGTCCAAAGGACAGGCTTTGCTCCTGGTGCTGCTTTCTTGGTGGTATGAGGTCCCCCTCTCTCTCTGCTCCCTTCTATCTCAAGAGATTGCCTCAAGACACAATCCAATCGTGTAGGTTGAGTGCTGCCTCACTAACACAAACTGGGGCCCATCCTCCCTCATTAACATCACAGAGGCAGGATTTACAACATATAGGAAAACCACGCAATAGGGTGAATCATGGCCCAGCGTAATTGATACATACATTTTGGGGGTACATAATTCAATCCATGACAAAGGGAAATGCTGGTGGCTTAGTGGTTAAGAGCTATGGCTGTTAACCAAAAGGTCAGCAGTTCAAATCCACCAGGCACTCCTTGGAAACCCTATGGGGCAGTTCCACCCTGTCTTATAGGGTCACTATGAGTTGGAATCAACTCATGGCAGTGGATTTGGTCTTGGTTTTTTTAACAGAGGAAGGAGTCAGGAATAGGAGAAAATGGAATACGTGGCTAATTGCCTCCATGAACAACCGCTTCCTTTGCCATGAGACCAGAAGAACTGGATGGTGCCCAGCTACCATTACTCAACATTTTGATCAAAGATTCCACAGAAGATTCCTGATCAAAAGGGGGGAAATGTAGAACATAACTTCAAATTCTCATGGACTCCAGGCTTTCTGGCACCAGTGAGGCTGGCTGAGCCCTTGAAACTGTTGCCCCGAGATAATCTTCCAATCAAAAATATCCCCTGAAGTCTTCTTAAAACCAAACAATAGTTTAACTAGTAAAGACTGTGTGCCTTATGCATTGTGCTCTTTTAAGATAAATCTCTATGGGATCAAACAGACAACAGTGACTGGAAAGATTAGATAGGAGCCTTGGGGGGGTGAGTTTATGTTAATGAGGAACAACTCAGAAAAGGCAGGTGAGTACAGTTGCACAACTCAGAGAATGTCATCAATGTCACTGAACTGTACATTCCGAAACTGTGGAGCTGATGTGTTCTGCTGTGTATATTCTCAACAACAAAATAAATTATAAAACAAACCTATAAAGCTCAAGTGGTCTTGATGGTGTTAATTCACTCAATGATATTCCTATGGCAATAGGTTTATTTTAAAGTGATTCCCAACAGTTTTATTTAAAAATTCAAAACACCCAACTTTTTTCCTTCACATGACTAAGCTAGGATGGACAGACAACTCCTGTCTGAGTGGGTGGAGGGAGGCCCTCTGCTAGGCAGAGTCACAGGTGGGTTTGGGGTTCCTGAACGTGAAGGGAGAACATGAGTGAGTGATGGCTGTGGTTGCTCATAGGGTGGGGGTGGCTGGGTGTAGAGGAGAGCCACCTACTACGAAGGAGAAACCAGAAAACAGGTGGGTAGGCAGAAGCAGGCCACCAGCCTCCTAAAGGAGGCTCCCTTGGTGAGCACTTCACGTGCTGTGGGTGACCTGACAACCGTCACAACAACACATATTACAAGTGAGTGGACTAGAAGTTCAAGTGATCTGCTGTTACACACCTGGAGAGTGATGGGCAGTCTCTTCCTAATACCTTTGGCCTCTTTCCCTGGACCAGTCTCCCCCAGAACTCTGGGAGCCCCAATTTGTCTGGGATGGTGTTATGGATTGAATTGTGTCCCCCAAAGATGCGTATCAACTTGGCTGGGCCATGATTCCCAGTATTGTGATTGTCCACCATCTTATCATCAGATACGATTTTCCTATGTGTTGTCAATCCTACCTCTATGATGTTAATGAGGTGGGATAAGAGTCAGTTATGTTAATGAGGCAGGGCTCCATCTATAGAATTAGGTTGTATCTTGAGTCAATCTCTTGAGATATAAAAGAAGACAGAGGGACCACCTACCACCAAGAAATCAGAGCTACCCTCAAGCAGTGTGCGTCCTTTGGACTCGGGGTCCCTGTGCTGAGACGCTCCTAGACCAGGGGAAGACTGAGGACAAAGACCTTTTTCCAGAGCTGACAGAGAGAGAAAGCCTTTCCCTGGAGCTGGCACCCTGAATTCAGACTTCTTCTGTTAAAGCCATCCACTTGAGGTATTTCTGTGACAGCGGCATAGATGACTGAGACAGACGGTAAGTAGGCTTCATCAACTCTAAACTGACTGATGAATATCTGGAGCGGTGGGCTAAGGCCTGGGAGGATCAGCCGAGAGAACGCCAGAATCCATCAGCAACATCTACTGGGGGTGAGGGAGACAGCAAAGGAGATGAGGTATTTGCCACTTATGCTTCTGAATTAATTTTTAAGCCTAAGGGATTCAAGTCTTTTTTCATTGTACAGAATATGGCCTTTTTTGGCCTGAAGTGATTTCTAGGAAGGGCCAAGGGAAGGAAATCCAAGTCCTTTTGTTCTAAGGAGACTCCCAAACAATGTCTGCAGCTGTAACCCACAGGCTAGTGCAGCAGCCTGAGTGAGGGCCCAGCTTTCTGAGTCACCCAGGCAGGTGGAGGCCCCAGGCCACTTGCCTAATCCCATGGGTTGCTCAGCTACTCTGTCATCAGGCCTACTTTGTTTGGAAGCAGGAGAGGAGGAAAGGGGCTTTGAAGGTCCAGAGAACCACACCCACAGGTAGACAGTAGAATTGGGCCTGAGCCTAGAAGCCAAATCCAGCTGGGCGGTGCTCTGTCCCTGCTTCAACACAGGGGTACGGGGGAGATGTGACAGGAAAGTCCAGTGAAGGCACCATATGGCCTGACCAGGCGCCCCCTTACTCCTCCCCTCATGGTGGGGAGACCGCCGAACTGCAAGATGAAAAGCACGGATACCTGCAGTGGACTCATTACTTGTGTGTACGGCCCTTCCAGCCACAGTCTTGTAACTCCCACCAAGGTGACTGTGTGCTAGGGTAACTCCAGTCTGCCAAGGGGATTGGTCAATTCTGCTTTAAAAGAGGGCCAATTCCAGAGCAGAAAGGAGGATCCTACCATTACCAAGGAGAAACAGCCAGGAGCAGAGAGTGGATCCTTTGGACCCAGGATCCCTGTGCTGAGGAACTCCTGGAAGCATGAGACAGAGAATGAGAGGGAGAGCAAGAGAGAGAGCAAGCTGTAACCCTGAAGATGGTGAAAAACGGCAGCAGCAGAGACCCGGCAGCAGATGGCATGGTAGGTTTCCTGGCCCACTGAGAGAGAAGGTTGAGTACCTTTCGGCAGAGGCCTAGGGCCAGGAAGAGGCGTGCCTGCAAGCACGGTTAGGAAGAGGCTGTCCTGACAAAAGAACTCTGTCCTGAGTTTTCTGAGCCTGAATGTAACCTGTTACTTCCCTAACAAACCCCATAACTGTAAGTATGGCCCGTGAGTTCTGTGTGGTCATTGCAATGAATTACGGAGCCCAGTAGAGAGTGCTGCAGGAGGGACAGTCGGTGTCAGAATTAGTAAAGACGGCGGAGAGAGGAGGCTTGTCTGGCCTTTGCCTCATGGGAGTCAGCCTTGTGCTACTCATCTTGTGGGGTTGGAGGAGGTCAGACACTGCCCCTAAGCCGTTTTTACAATGCCCAAGTGATTTTGGTCAAAACCAATCCAATTTCATGGATGGTCTCGGTGTTCCCTGGACGAGATGGCATCTTTATTCCAACCTTCCTGTGTTCTCCGTAACACGGCTTCAACTTGAGGGTTCCAGTACAGAGCAAGCCATAAGATTCAGTTCAGTGGATTGTGGGCAGAATTTTTAGGAAGTCAAATAGAAGAGGAAAATATCAGAGTTTGGCACAGGTGGCAAGGCTAAGCAGTATTTTGTGAAACTCAGAGGCACGCAGCTGCAACGTAAAATACGTTCTACCACAGATTGCACTAAAGATCTAAAAGACATGTTAAGGGGTCAGTTTCTAGAATGGGGTGTCTACTAAGGGGTCGGTTTCTGGAACAGGACGTCTTATGTACTGTACTGTGATCATTTTTGGAGAGTTTAAATTAGTAGTCGCATGAAGAAAGAAAGCACATGGCTGAAATTTCTTTTAACAGGGAAAGCCCTTTTTATTAAACTTGTACATTTTATTGTGTTTCTTTCAGAAACCTAATAAAAAAAAAAAAAACTTTTGTTTCTACTTATTTAATTAAAAAATTCAAAATCAACCAAACAAAGGGAACTAAGAAAACATCGTTTTTTGTGACGGGAAAGAGGCAGAAGGATTCGATACGAGCCAAGAGAATTCTACGTGGAGCAAAGCGGTAAGCCAAGGAGCAGACGGTTCTGGTCTCCTGCAGACTATCTGCAACGTGAAGAGAGACAGCCCTTCCCTCAGGGGAGTTCCAAAGCACACTGGCCCCGTGAGGGCGGAAGGAGACTTCTTACCTTCTGGAGTAAGGAAAAGCCCCAAAAGCCCACTGATATCAGGAGCACAAATCAGACTTGTATTTCAGAAACGCACACGCACATCCTGCAGTTGTCCCGTCTCCCCTCCCCTGCCCTGCACTCCCCATCAACAGAGGTTCCTGAGGCGATGGCTGTTCACAGGGTATACGTGTTCTTCACCAGGTGCTCCTTGTCGTCCTCGGAGGTCCAGATGGTGCTGAGGGTGCGCTCCTGGTTCCTCCGGGCCGCCCTGACCAAGCAGAGCACAGAGGCTCCCAGGCAGAGGGTCAGGACCATCATGCACAGCCCCGCCAGGACCACAACTGCAGGAGAGAGAGAGGCCTCAGAACCGGCGAGACGGCGAGCGGGGCGCCACAGCAGCTCACGAGGACCCAGAGGTCCCAGTGGGCGCAGGGTCAGCACCAGCAGCCCTCAGGCCAGACGCCCCCCTGCCCTAACCCAGAAGGGTTTGGAGAACTGCTGGGAGATGCCAGTATTTCCCTACAAATCCGAGGAGGGGCTTCTTGGTAAAGAGGAGATCCTATGCTATGTGCACACGCGGTTGGTACTTGTTTCTTTTTGAACAAAAAAATACCTCAACTCCGTATTTCCCTGCTGCCTCTCAGGGGCAGCCTGTACACCCGTAAAAACAACAACAAAAAATCCAAACCCGTTGCCGTCAAGTTGGTTCTGACTCATAGTGACCCTACAGGACAGAGCAGAACTGCCCCATAGGGTTTCTAGGGAGCAGCTGGGGTATCTGAACTGTTGACCTTTTGTTTAGCAGCCGAGCTCTTAACTACTGTGCCACCAGGGGTCCATTCACAGAGCTCTTAACTACTGTGCCACCAGGGGTCCATTCACAGGTGCGTGGAAAAAACACATGTCTTCAGTGCGTATATAAATATAAAATGCCAAGGTTTTCTGTGTGTGTGGGTGCACCCACGCGCACACACACACCAGCAACAGAGAAACAGGTGACCCTGCAGGTGGCTGGGGCGGCTGAGGTAGCTGCCTATGGAATGAGGTAAGAGTGGAGGCCACGGCATACTGGGAGCTGCGGCGGGAGGTGACCCTCGCGGCTTTAACTGCCCAGGTAAATATAACAGTGGTTGCCCCGTTGGTGAGTTCAGGTGCTTTTTCTTCAGGCAGGGCTCCATCTAAGGAATGTGACTGGCTGTGGCAGCTGCCTGGCTCCCTGTCCTCCACTTGGCTGCGGCAATTTAGACCGGCCATTCCCTCTCCAACCCCACCCCACTGCCCTCGAGACCCAGGCTGCTTTCTAGCCCAAGCCTGGCCAAGCAGGCTCCAGCTTTGCACCCCTTCTTTAACAGATCAGACATACAGGCCAGGAAAACAGACTGAAAGAGGCCAAACCAGTGTGGCAGGTTCTTTGTGCAAACACCAGCAGCCCTGAAACAAAGGCGACAGGACACCCAGCTTCCTTGTCACACCAGACTGCTCGGGGAAAACACCACTGGCCCAAAGCGCACGCTGCCCTGGACGTAGCTCAAGAGCTCTGACTTCCTTCCTTCCTTCCTGTCACCCAGGGCCAACTCTTTATACCCACAGCTGCAGAGCCCCACAGGCTCACAGGAAGGGTGCACCCCTCAGTCGCCCCAGCTGCCTAGGCGGAGACTGCCTCGTGAATTACTGACTCTCAGAGCCCGCGCGATAACATCTGTGTCCATTTGATGGTGGGCCGGACATACACCACATGTTCCAAGCTGCCTGGCCACTGTCATGCAGAAACACGACCTTCTACTAAAAAGATGTTTATAGTGAAGGAAAATGTGTCCAAGATAGCATTAGCCTGCAAACACACAGCTGAGCAAAGCTGAGCTTAGTCAGGAAAGCAGGCAGCAGGCACGGGGGAAGGGACCACTTACCTTTAGAGCTGCGGGGCAGGACAGGATACGACTGCTTGCCTGGAAGAGAAAACACACTGAGTCAGGTCCCAGTCCTCCTGCTCCACCTAGGGGTGCCTCTAACTGAGACACCCCCACAGCCTCGGGGCCTTCCTGGGGAGCTCTGTCTGAGCACTTCTTCCAGGTCTTATGAGAGTCTGAAGGCCTTACTACTCTGGTATGGGCTTAGGGTACATACAGCCAACAGCCAGGGCCAAAGCCTGCCCCTTCCCCTCTAGGAAGCCGGGGTGGGGGCAAGTGGACCCAAATCAGATTGTTTAAAAACTGTTTTAAAATATATATATATAACAGATGCAACAGAGGAAGGAGAATCAGAAATGGGAGGAGGAAATGGCATGTGTGGCTAATTGCCTCCTTTTGCCACGAGACCAGAAGAGCTACATGGTGCCCAACTATATTACTGAACATTTTGATCAAAGGTTCTGTAGAAGAACCCTGATCAAAAAAGGAGGAAAATGCAGAACAGCATTTCAAATTTGCACAGGCTGCAGAATTTCTGGAGCCATGGAGGCCGGATGAGCCCCTGAAACTACTGCCCTGACCTTGAGTTAGAGTCAGCTCAACAGAAATGGGTTTTTTTTTTTTTGGTTTTACGTACATACGTGCATCTATATATATATATAACGCAATTTGCCAATTCAACATTTTTCTGGTGTACAATTTAGTGGTATCAATCACACTAATTATGTCGAGTAACCATCACCCACAGTGGCTGCCAAATTTCCCGTCACCATTAACAAAAACTGCTTCCTAAACAATGGCCCCCCCTCTCGCCCTGGTAACCACTAATAAACTGGTCTCTACACATTTGCCTGTTTTTGTTATTTCATATAAGTGAGCTCATACAACATTTGTCCTTTGATTGACTTATTTCACTGAGCATAAAGTTTTCAAGGTTCACCCATGTTGCAGCATGGGTCAGGACTCATTTCTCCCCATGGCCAAGTAGTATCCCATTGTGCGTATGTACCACATTTCGTTTTTCCATTCAACTGTAAATGGGCATTTAGGCTGTTTCCACCTTTTGGCTCTTGTGACAAGTGCTACAATGGTGTACCTGTGTCTGTTTGTGTTGCTGCTTTCAGGTCTCTTGGGTACACACCTAGGAGCGGAATTGCTGGGCCATACGGTGGTTCTACGTTTGACTTTGTGAGGAACCACCAAACTGTCTTCCACAGTGGCTGCACCGTTTTGCATTCCCACCAGCAGTGGACGAGGGCTGGGGAAAGGACCGGCGTCCTCAGGGGAGGGCTCATGGTCCTCCCACGTTTCCTGGGTTCAGAAGCCTGGCTGACTCACCGAAGCAGCGGTGCATGCATTCCTCCTTGGAGCGATAGCTGTTCTTGTTGCCCCGGCACCCTCCGTAGATGAAGTTACTGCAGGAATTCTTCTCGGCGTCAAAGTACCAGCGGGGGAAGGCTGCGCGGCAAGGCCCGGTGACCGCCTTGGCAGTGCAGTACTCTGGGAGCAAGACAGCCCAAGGGGTTCAAGTTAGCAGGGCCGGGGAGAAGCGAAGCTGAGGGAGAATGCTCCTGAGTAGTTATCTGTCACTAGAGAGACAGTACCGACGTGGCCAGCCTGGCCCATCTGACACTCTCCTCCACATCCCCAGCCATCTTCACTGAAGCCAAGACCACGCTGCAGAGACTGCTCTGTGCCACGCACTGGGCCCCACGCTTCAGCCGCACGGACTCGTCTCTGAGAGACCTGCCCTAGCACCTCATTTCACACCTGGGGAGTCTGAGGCGAGACACAGTGATTCGCCCACAGCCACACAGCTGGTGAGAGGCAGAGCTGCAGGGTACATTCTAGGACCTGCGCCCCATCTTGCCTCCTGAAAGCAAGGTTTCCTCACCTGCATGCTGTGGACCCTCCTGCCTCCTCCACCCTGGGGCCCTCAACAAGAGAAAGGTCAGGAAGTCCGCTTTGACATGTCCTTCATGGATAATCCTCAAAGGTGTCTCTGTTCCCAACCAAGTAAAAAAACACGTTTTGCCCCGCATAGAAATATTTTTTAAAAGTTGTACCTTCATAGTTGAAAACATCGCTGGAGAGGTCATCAGAATCCTGCCTTCTGGGAACTGAAACACAAATGTTGGTGTCAGAGAGTCTGGGACGGACACGGATGCACCGCTGAGCTGGGGCTGAGTCCAGAAGGGCCCAGTGGGGGAGCACGGACCTTTGGAATCGCTGAACAAGGGTGAGGAGTCCCCTCCTGTGGCAGCTTTGCTGTCACCTCCCAGTTGTAATAGACTCGAAAGCACACAGACGCTGGTGGGAAAGGCCCTCCAGCCACCTCAGTGGCTACTCTCGGGACTAACTCCAGTCACATTTCTGGGGTGACGAGGACAAGTCTTGTTACAAGCTCTCTGACACAGAAGGAGCCCCTCACTCTCCTAGGGATGCTTTCTTCCAAAACAGGATGGAAACCTGAGTTATTATGCAGGTGCCCCAGGGCTGTGGGTGACTGTGGAGAGGCCAGCTAGGGCATAAACAGTGAAGCCAGGCGATGTCATGGCCAGGACAGTCACAGGATTCCTGGCCCTGCAAAGCTGGACCCCCTGACAGTCTTCCAGCCAGTCAGGGAATGTAAACACTCACTCGCCTAGTGTAAGCACCAGGGACCTGGCCAAAGGGTCAGACCCAGGTCACTGGCAGCCTAGGGGAGTGCCATCCTTGGGTAGGGAGGGGCTGGGCAGCTCGCTCCCAGGGGACCAGCCTTTGGGAGAGCGGAGCTGGCTACCCATAGTGCACTTTGCTCCTTGCCGGTGTGTCTGGACCACTCACCCAGGCTCCTGGTGCCGAGTCCTTTAAACATAAAGGAGGGACGGGGCAGCAGCTGCCAGCACTACAAAGCAAGCTAACACAAAGCTCCAGATCAAGCACCACGTGGGAGAGGACAGAGAAGGAGAAGCAGAGACGACAGACAGACAGCAAAGAAGGAAGAGCAGGCTGGGGGGGCAGGGCAGGGGAGACAGCACAGCAGGCAGAGGCCAGGGGACCCGAGGCCCAGAGCACCTGGAGAGAGCAAGGGAGGGGCCTGGGCCACAGGGGGCAGCAACCACCAGGATCCCCTGACCACATGGGGAAGCACTGCAGACTCCCACGGCCCTCCTGTCTGCTGGCCAACGTAAGGACACTGGAGCCAGAAGCTGGTGGCCCAGGCTGGGCCCCCGTTTGCAATTCAGAGTCAAGAGGACCAGGAGGTGAAGCCCTCTTACAACTCCCCGTGACAAACGTCCTTTCCCCATCACCCATCTGGGCGGCCCTCACTTCTGTCCTGGACTTCTAAAGAACCTACCACTCAAGACAGAGGGCTCGGCTTCACTCCTGCTGGTGGCCGGCACGTCAATGGCATTCTCTATAAGGGGACAAGCAAACACGGTGAGAAAACATACCTCCGAGGCTGCCCCGTGAAACCAACCCAACCGAACTAGCTGCGTCTCTGAGCAGGTGCTTCCTGAGAGTGGAAGCCTGTCTCCTGTGCTTCTCACGGCCACTCTCAGTTCTCCTTTGCATGGGACCTTCGCTGTGCGTGCTGGACCACAATGGCCCACCTGAACTCAGAAACGAGGGACAAGGACTGCCCCGCCGGTGAAACTGAGATCAGCTTGTGGGGAATCAAAGCAGACTTGGCGAGTGGCTTTAAAGAGACAGGATGGCCACCAGGGCCAAACAACCTGCTGAACTGGATCTACCCAGCTCACAGCGACCTTACAGGTCAGAGTAGAACTGGCCCATAGGGCTTTCAAGGAGTGGCTAGTGGATTTGAACTGCTGACCTTTTCTGAGCCCTTAACCACTGCACCACCAGGCCTCCTTTGCCCAGCTGAAGAATGGAAAAGTTAAGAGTGTTCGGTGAAAGCCGGCAGGGTGTGGGACGGAGGGAGCCCGCTCCCTAGCACACTGCCTGTGTCCTGGGTGAGGCACAGGCTGGCCTAACCTGACGCCATTCCACACCCCCACCTCTCTCCTCCTCAACATCTTCTCAAAATTGCGCTCAGAAGCTCACCTACATGGGCAACAGGCGCAGGCATGAGGCCTGGAGAGTCTGGTCCCTGGGGCAGTTCTGTTTCTTGTTGTAAATTTGTAAACTGGTGCGAGCATTATCATTTGGCTCCCACAGAGCCGGCTTGCAGGGAAGGGAACGTGCTGGCAGAGGCCTGCGTGACTAGTCCCTCTGGCAGCTCTGGCTCTCCTCAGACTCACGCCAGAACGCCTCAAGGGACGTGTGGTGGAGCCACACTTGGGGGGCAACGGATGAGTGTTCCAGGACCTTGAGTCTGGACCGGTCTCTGAGTCACCTCTAGGGAGAAGGCCAGCCTGCTTTCCCCTCACAAAACCCAACAACTGTGTCCCCTTCGTGGTGACATCCTGTCTCAGTGTCTACTTGTCTACTGCTTGTGTTCCTAAACTTCACCTCTCCTCCTTAGAAGACAAGGGGTAACGAGAATGGGTACAGAAACATTTGCAACAGTCAAAAAATACTCCCCCCCGCCGAATCATAGCTGACAGAAAAATGCGGTAAATATTTTCCTCAGTCACCCTGGGTAAGGTTGCCCGTTACCGCCCTAAAAGGTGAGGGGCTGGCCTATATAATCCAAAAACAATACCCAGCCGCTGTGGCTCCCCAAACGCTTGTGGGGCGTCTGCTGGGCGCCAGGCCTGTGTGCGCGTGCACTGGATTTTAAGGCCTTGAGGTCACAGCCAAGGCCACTGTTGTTTTTCGTCTTTACACACAACTTTAGTAATCTTGGAGCCCTGGTGGTGCAGTGGCTACGAACTCGGCTGCTAACCAAAAAGTCAGCAGTTCAAATCCACCAGCCGCTCCCTGGAAACCCGAAGGGGTGCTTTCTACTCTGTCCTGTAGGGTTGCTATGAGTTGGAATCAACTCACCAGCAATGGTTTTGGTTAGTAATCTGATTTCTGAAACTGTAGCTCAAAGCCAACAGAAATTATAGCCAAGAGAGATTATAGCCAGTGAGTGAGGAGCAAGAGAGCTCTAAATCACAGGGATGTTAGGCCCAAGATCTGGGTCTCTGTGTGTGGGCTCACGCCTGGCATGGGTGATAAGCACCGAGGGCCCCAGTATATCCTGGGATAATAATGATAATAACATAGATCCATAATGTTGATGCCAGGGCACCAATAAAAGGGACAAGAAGTTACTTTATCCATGTTAGGGAGAGTGCCATTGAAAATCTTTAAGACAGAGCCTGAGTGGCCACATCCTTGGGGTTCTAGAACACCTGCAACAGGACCCAGAGGGCAGAAGCCTCACTGCCACCAGCTCTCAAAGAACCTACTATGTCTCAGTTCTCCTGGAGCTGAACCAGTGTGCTCTGCTGTGTGGCTTTAGGGTTTTTTTTTTTTTTTTTTTTTATTGCGGTAAAATACATGTAACAAAAACCCTAATGTTTTAACCATCTTTGAGTGTGCAATTAATGACACCCGCCACACTGTGCAGCCAACACTGCTGTTTCTAGACGTCTTCAGTCACCCCAGGCTGCTTCAGTTTTTTACTAAACTGTGAGGCTCTTCAGGCCGTCACCTGGGTCCACAGAACCCCAACGGGTGAGGGCTGGGACAAGGGCAGATTCTGGGGTCCACAGAACCTGATGGGTCAGAGTTGGGACTAGGGCAGATTCTGGGGTCCACAGGACACTGATGGGTGAGAGCTGGAACAAGGGCAGATTCTGGGGTCCACAGAACCCCAATGGATGAGGGCCAGGACAAGGGCAGATTCCGGGAGGTATGTTCTAGTTTGAGCCTGACCTGTAACTTGGCTGAGTGAGCTATTCAAGGCATTTGTCCCAAAAGTAAAAATAACCCAAACAGCCAGCAAGTGGGGGTGGTGTGGGCACCTAGGTTTAGGACCTGGAGGACTCTGCTTGGGAAGGGAAGAACATTTCCCTCTGGGGTAGAAGAGAGGAAGTCAGGGAAAGGACGCGTTCATGCCCTCCACCCTTGGCCCCATGCATCCTGCCTGCATGCCCTGGCTCCATCCTGTGGCTGACCTTCATACCCTGCCTCTGTCTTCTGCTTTTTAAACCACCTCCCCAGACTTGGTGATGAAAAACCAGGGAAGAGCAGAAGGTGCCCACATTCTAAAGCATCAACTGTCTCTCAGGAGTCACACGCTCCCGCAGGGGCTTACCTGTGACGCCGGCACATTTCTCCAGACAGTCCTCCTTAGTCAGGTAGTTATTATCATTTCCATCGCAGCCTCCGTACACAAACTGCTGGCAGGACTCGTCCGTGATGTTGTACCACCATCTTGGGAGGGAAGCCCGGCATCTTCCCACCACTTGGGAAACGTGGCAAAAGTCTGAAACACAAAGCAGAAACCAGTTGGCTCGGCAGGGCTATCCTGGTAACAGAGAACACACAAAGAACAGTTAGGAAAACCCCCAAAAAACAAACCTGTTGCCGTTATGTCAATTCCAACTCATAGAGACCCTACAGGACTGAGCAGAACTGCCCCATAGAGCTTCCAAGGAACGGCTGGTGGATTTGAACCACCAACGTTTTGGTTAGCAGCCATAGCACTTAACCACTACACCACCAGGGTTTCTGAACAGCTAGGAGGTGCCCACAATTCCCCAGCACCCCAAGAGAAGAGCCAGAGACTTGCTTCTAAAGCCAGTGTTTCCACTAGGACTGCTTAGTGATTCTTATACACCAAAAACCAAACCCGTTGCCGTCAAGTCAAGTCCAACTCATAGTGACCCTACAGGACAGAGCAGAACTGCCCCATAGGGTTTCCAAGGAGCAGCTGGTGTATTTGAACTGCGGACCTTTTGGTTAGCACCCAAGATCTTAACCACAGCGCCACCCGGGCTCCCTTCTCATATAGGATAAAAACAAAACAAAAAACATACCACATAACAACAACGACACCAATCCACCCAACTGGACAGTGCTTCAGTTGTGTGCTGATGTTGTCCCTGTCCCCAGGATTAAAGAAATACACATCCACTCTAGAAACACGGCTTTCAAAGGCAAAACACCAGACACGGGGACCTTTCCTGATGCGTGCCCCATCAAACCAGGCGCCAAGGGAAGTGTAGCACTCACAGGTCAGAGGTGCTGACAGGGATCACAATAGAGGGTCCCAGACAGAGCTGGAGAAAAATGTAGAACAAAATTCTATCTCAAAAAGAAAGACCAGACTTGCTGGCCTGACAGAGACTGGAGAAACCCTGAGAGTATGGCCTCCAGACACCGTTTCAGCTCAGTAATGAGGTCACTCCTGAGGTTCGCCCTTCAGCCAAAGACTTGGCAGGCCCATAAAATGAAATGAGACCAAAGGGGCACACCAGCCCAGGGGCAAGGACTAGAAGGCAGGAGGGGACAGGAAAGCTGGTAACAGGGAACCCAAGGTCATAAAACCATACATATACTAACCGTTTAATGAGAAACTGATCTTTTCTGTAAACCTTCATCTAAAGTACAATTAAAAAAAAAAAAAAGGAAGGGAAGTACGAAAAAAAAAAAAAGGTCAGAGCTGGAGAGGCACAGCCAAGGAGAAAAGGCACTGCCAACGGTCTGCTCTCCGTGACCCTCACATAAACCCTTCTTCACCTTCCCTGTCTACCCATCCACCCCCGCTGTTCCCCTCAGCCCTCAGCCCAGGCAGACCACTTCACACTCAAGTTACCGCCAAAGCCTCAGAAAGAAGCTTCTGAACTCTCCTTCCCCCAGCTCCAAAGGGAACTCAGGTCTCTCCTTCTCTAGCTCTTGTAATTGCTCCCATATAAGCACCTCAAGTTGGACCTGGGTTTCAGGTGCCCCCAATCTGGCCCCACCCTAATACAAGGAAAACAGTATTATACAATTCCAGCCAGATGTATTTGCCCACAAAAGGCTGCAAAACCTAGAGGTCAGCTTTCTTGACTAAAGACAGAGAGAAGCCAAGTCCTAGAGAAGTCCTTTTCCTTGGAGGAATCAGAAGGCTTGAAAGCAAGATGAGAAGGGAGTAACTTGACCAAGTGGTCAGATGCTGGCCCCTGTGCCCCTGGGTCATCCTTCCCAGGATGTGCGTCCACTTTGCGTCACTGCCCCCCTGCATGAAGGCATCCAGGCTCCATGGGACTGGCACTGCGTCGAGCACGGATACGCGGAGCTCCAGTAAAACCAGCCCAGGCCTGGCCACTTGGTTATGGGCTGCCATTTACTCCTCTCCAGTTGCTTTCAGGTTTATTAGGTTTATTTCACCAACTAGGAGATAACCTTCCAAAACAGAGGACAGGACTCCTGCCTCTCCTGTGTCCCCCAAAGTGTTGGCCATGAAACCAGATGCTCCACAAAACACTGATCTACGGGCCAAAAGGAGCCCTGGTGGTGCAGTGGGTAAGAGCTAAGGCCGGCAGTTCAAACCCACCAGCTCCTGTTTGGAAACCCTATGGGGTGGGTTATGGGCCAAAAGCTTGCTCTTATGCAAGACAAACACGTCCCCCAAAGGGCCCCCCACCACACCCATAAATCACAGGTAACTAGCACAGCAGAAAAAGCCTGCAGTGAAGCAGGAAATTCTGTATCATTTGGACGCAACCTTCAGTTAAACTGCCAGTGAAGAAGCCCCTCACCTGGGTATTTCACACAAACAGAACGCGTGTCCAGAAACAGCAGATCAGTGGAGCGGGGTGGGTTAGTGGTGCTGGGGTGGGAACAGGGCTCGTCTGGGGATGACAGAGATGTTCTACGACTGGGTGACTGGGTCGTGGCAATGGTTACACAGCCCTGTCAATTTACTAAAAACTACTGTATACTTAAAAAAAGTGATTTTTTACGGTATATACATGACACCTTAACAAAACTGTTTAAAAAAAAAGTAGGGGCACCTTGTGTTGATCACACATCAACCAGAAGCAGCTGGGTGTGCACCTGGAGCAGGTACTTTTGTGCCAAAGGTCACAAAACACAGCTGATCAACAAGGCCCAGGGTAAATGGACGCAGCAGAACAGACTGGTGTTGAGTCTGCCCGGCCTACACACTGCCAAACGCCAGAGGCAGCACTGCTATCCACGAGACACAAATGAAGAAGGACCCACAAAGGACCTGGTTAGGATCCAAACAACATCAAGGTGGGGAAGGGGGCGCACCCAACTGGCCCAAGGCAACAGCAGCCTATCAAATGCCCTACGCCAAGGTGAGAGCCCGGCGGGGGCCCCGTCTGCCTATGCAGCCTGTTTCCTGAGCAGTTTCAGGTACAGGAATTTGACAAACACCTGAGGGGGCCCCTGAAGGGTCCCCACCATGCAGGAAGCACCAGAGAATGTACCGGTGACCCCCTAGTCCAAGTGGGAATCAGGTGGCTATGGCTCTTTGTAAGCATGGGTGCCAGCGACACGCTCTATGCCAGGTACAGAAGTCTGAGGGTGTGTAAAGAGGAAGAGAGAAAGGCGTTATCTGGGGAGGGATGGCAGTTACCCCATTGAAGTCAACACTGTCCAGGATCTGCCCCATCTCCGGGTACTCGGATGCACAATCTGACCAGACTCCCAGTCTGGTTATACAGAGGAGCTGATCCACGCTGAGAAAGTACATACAACGACACGTCAAACCAGAGCGCCAGGTGATTAATTTACAATGAGAAAATGAACCGTCCAGCAGGCTGAATGTCTACGTTCCCCAGCACACCACCCTGGAAGCGAGCATAAAGGCAGCAGGTCGTCTGGAGCCAGAATAAGGGAAGCTGGCTGTGATAACTGACCGTTCTCTCCATCTGGATCTAACAGGTAGACCAGCTGCTCACAGGAGACAGCTTGGGTGGCACTTTAAGAACATGGCCAAAAAAATAGGGACCATGCTAGGGGCCCTAACACATGGGACAAACACAAAACCAACCATAACTAACAATGCACAAGAACCAGAAGAGAAACTAGGTAACTGGGAGCTCCTAAAAATTAAACACTTACGCTCATCAAGACTTCGCCAAATGAGCAACAAGAGAACCTACAGACTGAGGCCGGGAAAACATTTTTGGCTACGGCATATTTGACAAGGGCCTAATCTCTAAAATCTAAAAAATATTTTAACACCTCAACAACAAAAAGACATATAATCCAATTAAAAAATGGGCAAAGGTAAGTTCTTGTAAAAAGACCAGACTCAATGGTCTGACTGAGACTAGAAGAACCCTGGGGGTCGTGGTCCCCAGACCTTCTGTTAGCCCAGGACAGGAACCACTCCCAAAGCCAACTCTTCAGACAGGGATTGGACGGGACTGTGGGATAGACAAGGATACTAGTGAAGAATGAGCTTCCTGAAACAAGTAGACACATGAGACTATGCTGGCAACTCCTGTCTGAAGGGGAGATGAGAGGGCAGAGAGGGTCAGAAGCTGGCCCCATGGACATGAAAAGAGAAAGTGGAGGGAAGGAATGTGCTGTCTCATTAGGGGGAGAGCAATCAGGAGTATATAGCAAGATGTTTATAAATTTTTGTATAAGAGTCCAACTCGATTTGTGAACTTCCACTTAAAGCACAATAAATTTTTTTTTTTAAAAATGGGCAAGGGATATGAACAGAGACTTCACCAAAGAAGACACTCAAGGTGGCTAACAAACACATGAGAAAATGCTCACGTTCACTAGCCATCAGAAAAATGTAGATCAAAACTACAGTGAAAGAGACCATCTTACCCTGACGATGCTGGCACTAATCAAAAATAGAAAATAGTAAGTGTTGGTGAGGTTGTGGCGGGGAGATTGGAACTCTTATGCACTGCTGGTGGGAATGTAAAATGGCACACCCCAAAAAAACCAAACCCGTTGCCGTTGAGTCGATTCCGACTCATAGCAGCCCTATAGGGCAGAGTAGAACTGCCCCATAGGGTTTCCAAGGAGCAGCTGATGGATTTGAAGTGCCAAGCTTTTAGTTAGCAGATGAATGATCTAACCAGTGCACCACCAGGGCTCCAAAATGGTACAACCACTATGGAAAACAATATGGTGCCTCCTTAAAAAGCTAGAAATATAAATACCACACGATCTAGCAAGCCTACTCCTAGGAATATATGCTAGAGAAATAAGAGCCATCACACAAATAGACACATGCACGCCCATGTTCACTGCAGCACTATTCACAATAGCAAAAAGATGGAAACAGATGAATGGATAAACAAACTATGGTACATACACACGATGGAATACTACGCAATGATAAAGAACAAAGACGAATCTGCAAAACATTTCACAACATGGTTGAAGCTGGAGGGCATTATCCTGAGTGAAATAAGTCAATCACAAAAGGACAAACATTGCATGAGACCACTATTATTAAAACTCAAGGTTTTCACACAGAAAAGGCAACATCCTTTGATAGTTACGAGGGTAGGGAGAGGAAATTATTAACTAGATAGTAGCCAAAAGTCAACTTTGGTGAAGGGAAAGACAACACAAAATATAGAGGAAGTCAGCAGAACTTGACCAAGGCAAAGTCACAAAAGTCTCCCACACATATCCAAATACCTTGGGGGACCAAGTTGCTGGGGCTGAGGGTTGGGGACCATAGTCTCAGTCAACATCTAGGTAAACTTGCATATCATAGTTCATAAAGAAAATGTCCTACATCCTACTTTGGCGAGTTGCATTTAGGGTTTTAAAAGCTTGCGAGCAGCAATTTAAGATACGTCTATTGGCTCCATCCCATCCAGGGCAAAAGAGAACGAAGAAAACCAAAGACACAAGGAAAATATTAGCTCAAAGGACTAAAGGACCATATATGAACCATAGCCTCCACCACCCTGAACCCGGAAGAACTAGATGGTGCCTGGCTGCTACCACCGACTGCTTTGACAAGGATCACAACAGAGAGTTCCAGACAGAGCGGGAGAAATATGTAGAACAAAATTCAAATTCACAGAATTTGAATCTGACAGAGATTGGAGGAACCCGACACTATGGCCCCCAGACGGTCTGCTAATCCAGAACTAGAACCACTCCTGAAGGCCACTTTTCAGACAAGGATTAGACAGGCCTAGAAAAAAACAATTACACACATGAGGAACGTGCTTCTTAGTTCAATCAAATATATGAGACCAAGCGGGCAATAACTGCCCAAAAGCAATTTGAGACGGCAGGAAGGGACAGGAACTGGACAAATGGACACTGGGAACCTGGGGTGGAAAGGCGGAGAGTGCTAACAAATTGTAGGGACTGCAACCAATGTCGCAAAACAATACGTGTATGTATTTTTGAACGAGACACTAACTTGAGCTGTAAACTTCCACCTAAAGCAAAAAAAAAAAAGAACATGGCCAAGGTCTGCCCCTGCAACGCTCCCTTTTCTGCGCTACTCCTGCTGACCAGTGCCTTGTCTTGGCTGCCATGTTCTTTCTTCAGATGTGTCGGTGCCTCCATTAAAGTCACAGGCCTCCATCACAAGTTACACCTGCTTTGAATGATCACATGCTGATTTTGTAGTGTAAAATCCAGAAAGCAGTCTCATTTTCAGTTTCCTTGGGTAGGGTGCAAGGGGATGGGAGAACTTCGTTGACCCTCGCCCCAGTGTAATTTAGAAATGTCTCTTTATTAAGAGAAAACCTGACCCAAAATCACAGATGTCTAGAAAGAAAGAATGTTGATCGTTGTTTCCCCGGGTGGCGGTACGTGGGGCTCATTAAGCTGTCTTCACTACCTTGTGTGTACAGGTAGTCCCTGATTTATGACGGGGTTCCCTTACGACAAATCTGTTGTAAGTCAGTTCTGACATTACTTGAATACTTCATCTTTTTTTTTGTGTTAGTTTTCATTATTATTGCTTTTATTATCAGTCTTTTTATAAATCCAATCTTTATGTCTTTGGGGCTTGGAAACATTACGTATAAGCTTAGAGATATGATGACACCAGCGTTATGCACCGTAACACTATGTAGGTACATATTCCTAGCGATAAGATGTACACAGAAAGTACGGTCTGAAGTGCAGTTCATTGTAACTCCAATACATCCTTAGTTGGGGGCTACCTGTGTATTTGAAATTTTCTATAATAAAAACAAAAACAAAATAATCTAACAATTTCTTTTTTTGACTCAGATTTAATTAGAGTAAAACGGAAAGAGTTCTAAGTAGCAGACTAATTGGCCGAAGCTTAGGTTCAAATAAGACTAAATTTAACCATGTTCTTTTGAACATGGTTAAAAAAGAGAGGCTCTTCGCTGAATGAAAAATAAGTCTCATTTTTTCACATGCTTTTAGTAATTACAACCAGTGTTGAGCCGATTCCAACATGGCGACCTCAAGTGTGTTAGAGTAGAACTGTGCTCCATAGGGTTTTCAGTGGCCACTTTGGCGCAAGTGGTGAACACACTCTGCTGTTGATCAAAGGTTGGAGGTGTGAGTCCACCCAGAGGTGCCTAGAAAGTCCTGGCGATCTACTTCTAAAAACTCATCCACCGAAAACCCAACTCTAACACATGGGGGGCTGCCGTGAGTCAGAATTGACTCCATGGCAACCAGAATTTAGTAACTGTCATCGGTTGAATCGTGTCCCCCCAAAATATGTAACAACTTGGCTAGGCCATGACTCCCAGTACTGTGTGACTGTCCGCCATTTTGTAATCTGATGTGATTTTCCTATGTGTTAATGAGGCGGGATTGGAGGCAGTTATGTTAATGAGACAGGACTCAATCTACAAGATTAGATTGTGTTTTAAGCCAATTCTTTTGAGACATAAGGGAGAAGCAAGCAGAGACATGGGACCTCATGCCACCAAGAAAGCAGTGCCTGGCCTGCAGCAGACTGTGTGCTTTGGACCTAAGTTTCCTGCGCTGAGAAGCTCCTAGACCAGGGGAAGGTTGATGACAAGGACCTTCCTCCAGAGCCCACAGAGAAAGAAAGCCTTCCTGTAGAGTTGACACCCTGAATTCAGACTTTTTGCTTACTAGGCTGTGAGAGAATAAACTTCCATTTGTTGAAGCCATCTACTTGTGGTATTTCTGTTACTGTGGGCCCTGGATGACTAACAGTAAATTGTCTTTAAAAAACAAAAAACTCCATTGCTGTCGAGTTGATTCCAACTCATAGCAACCCTACAGTACACAGTAGAACTGCCCTATAGGGTTTCCAAGGAGCAACTGGTGGATCTGAACTGGTGACCTTTTGGTTAGCAGCCGAACGCTTAACCACTGCACCACCCATAAAAACCCCGTTACCGTTGAGTTGATTCTGACTCATAGCAACCCGACAGGACAGAGTAGAACTGCCCCGTAGAGTTTCCAAGGAGCACCTGGTGGATTCAAACTGCTAACCTTTTGGTTAGCAGCTGTAGTAACTTAGCCACTATGCCGCCAGGGTTTGCACTGCACCACCAGGGCACCTAAATTGCCTTTAAGCACCTGTAATGTAAACAAAGTTTTGTTGGCCCTTTTGTCTTCCAGGAGGCAGGGTTCCCTTGGTAAACAAAGGCCATGTATTCTTTACTTCCGCCTTTCACTATTCTCCAGAAAGCTTTTGCAAAAAGACAGCTTCCACGACTTGTCATCTCCCTTAAAAAAAAATAAAAGTAGTGTTTTTGGCAGATCCAGATTAAAATAAAAATGAACCAAAAGAGAGCACTACTTTCATCTCGCCACCCCACTTATGGCCTTCACCAAGTAGGATGCCAGGCACATTACGTTCACTATCTCTAAAGCCACAACAAAACTGTGAGTCACGTAGGAACATCCCCGCTTTACAAATGAGAACACTGAGGCTTGGTGTGGTTAAAGCTAATTAAACTGCAGAGCCCGGATGTGAGCGCAATGACACTTCAGACGGACGGAAAGAAAAAAGAAGCCCCGGTTTTAACAGGCAACGGGAGAAACAGAACTTAAATTGATTAAAAGCCTAAAACATTCCTTAGGGCCTTTTAATACTATTTGAGTGTTCAGCAGGGTCAGGCTCTGTGCTGGGCCTCTGTTTTTAGTCACACTCAACGTCAAGGTCACGGACAGCACCGTACCAAATAAGTGGCCAAGGCGGAAGGGGGTTTGGTTGAACAAATTTTCAGGAAGTTACTCCTTAATGGCTAAATCCATTATTGTTACGAGAAGACAGATGACATACTGGTCTTGGAACAGCCTTGGGAGGCAATCAGGAAAAACCCGCTCAAGCCTACTGGTGTGCTCACACATGCTAGTGCAGAATACATCATATATGTTTTCAAAATGCAGGGTAAGGAAAAAGCTGAGGAGAGCTAAATTTGGGTGCACTGTCTGCTGAATATGTAAGGAAAAATGGAATGCCTGGCCTTAGGAAGCAGTTCTCTTGGAAAAGCATCAGAGTGGTTAAAATCACACATTATCAGAAATAGGAACTAAAGTTACAAATTCCTGGCAGGCGTTCTGAACATTCAAAAAAAAAAAAAAAAAAGAAACAACCCATCACCAATGAGAGTCGATTCTGACTCATAACAACCCCATAAGACAGAGTAGAACTGCCCCCAGAGGGCTTCCAAGGAGCGGCTGCTAGATTCGAACTGCGGATCTTTTGGTCAGCAGCCGAACATTTAACCATGGTGTCACTATTAGTGGCTACAAAACTGCCAGGCAGACAGACTGACCTTTGTGAGCGGTGTCAGGGAAATCAGGTTCCTCTGACCCTGAAGTCACCGGATCTTTAAGGGAGACAAGCAGCCAGCAGCTCAGACAACGTCGCTTGTGTGGCATCAGCCTCTGACCGGGACGTTACAGCAACTTTAGACAGCCAGGCACTACCAACCTAGCTGAATTTTACAGGCTTGAGGAGACAGGATCTAATCATTCTTTGAAAATGCACAACTGCAGCTATGCCTACTTTCAAAGTTAAGTTGACTTTAATGGGATATTTCAAACACGCTGAAAAGTACGGAAGATACAGCAACAGTGGTGTATCCACGTCTCAGCTTCCTCAGAGTCTAACATTTTAAAGGACTAAAGCATTATCAATAAAGGTGAAACTATTTGTAAGCTCTTGCCTCAATCCCATCTGCCCTCTTTCCCCAGAAGGAACCACTTCAAACTCGGCGTGTCTCTGTTCATGTTTTTATGCGTTTACTTCTAAAACAGGCCAAACTAACTTCCCTGGGCGTCTGCCGTTGCTGTGTGCCGCCGAGTCGATTCTGACTCATGGCGACGCTCTAGGACAGAGTAGAAATAAATGCCCCATAGCGTTTCCAAGGAGCGCCTGGTGGGTTCCAACTGCCAACCTTTTGGTGAGCAGCCTGAGCTCCTAACCACTGCGCCATCAGGGCTCCCCTTAGGGGTCCAGTCCTTCATAAACACACTCTTCACTCCCGGGTACTAAAAACTGAAGAACACTGACTCACTCCATGCATAATATGAAAGCCTGAAGCCATTCGTTAAATGGTCCTCCTCCTCCCTCCTGTTTTCTCTAGAGCAGGGTCAGCAAGCTTTTTCCATAATGGGCCAAATAGTAAACACAACGTCCTTGCTTTGGAGGATAACATGGAACCATGAAAAGCAATCTTATAATCAATGGGAATAATGATGATTGTTACGTGACCTTTAAATGTTTTTGTCAAAACATTAGAAATTCTCTTACTGTTGGCTATAAATGGATGGTGTAGAGCTTGGCTGCTAACCAAAAGGTTGGCCGTTCAGATCCATGAGCCGGCCACTCCTCAGAAACCCTGTGGGGCAGTTCTAATCTGTCCTACAAGATCGCTGTGAGTTGGAATTGACTCGACGGCAATGGGTTTTATAAATGCATAAGGAAATTTTAAACACAGTTAAAAAAAAAAAAGTACAGCATAAGTTGAAACATTAGAAACTGAGAATTACAGTGTTTTATTGCTTTGTAAAAAATTTATTGAGTCGTTTGGACAGTGTTTGCGGTCTTCTCATCCGGTAACTTATGATATGGAGCGAGCATCTTTTCTACGCCTCACAGAACTGTCATACTCCTTTTTCTAGGTTTGGATCATCCAACGTGATATCCCTCGTGCTTTCAACATCATGAAATAGCTCCAGGACTTCCTCACTTAGCTCGATAAGTGTGCCTTCACCAAGTCCCTATGGCTGCACATCCAGAGTCTCTCCAACGGTGATCATGTCAACAATACTCCTGTGGTCAGTTCTTTCTTCTGTAATTCCATTTACGCTCAACTGGAATTTCACTTTCAGCGTTAACGCTTTTTCCTTCTTTACTGTACTTTCGTCTTTGTTGGCCAAGTCCCTCTTTCAATTATCCAATTTGTAATATGTCACATGAGTTTACCACTGGGAGACAAGGAAGCAACACAACCACACGCTTTGCTGTCGGCACGTGAACTAACTTATATTAACACAGTGACCAACCACCCTTAGACTTTGAAAGAAGGGCCCGGATGGTCAGTGAGGGTGATGTGCACCCGTGATTCATGAAGTGTGGGCCGAGGTACTGGCAGCACAAGTCTGTACTTTACCCCATGACTCAGTTAATATCCCGTGCATGTGGAAAAGTGAGGCCAGCCTTTATTTTAGGCTTTGTGGGTCATACCGTCTCTGCTGCTTCATTGCAGCATGAAGGCTGCCATCGGCAATATACAAATGACTGAGCATGGCTGTGTTCTGTAAAACTTTATTTGTGGACACTAAAATTTAATTTCACATAGTTTTCACACATCGTGGAATAGTCTTTTGCTTTTTTCTAACAACACGTAAAAACCATACTTCTCTTAGCTCTCAGGCCATACAAATGTGCAGGGTGCCATGAGCTGTAGTCTGCAGACCCTTCTGTAGAGAATGATTATGAAAACACCCTGTTCAGATGTTCCACCCTCCCCCTAGAACTCATCCAGTCTTAAACTGGTTCAGAACTCAGAACCAATCATGTATTTTCCTAAGGTTCACATTCCTTAGGACAACACTGACCCTGCATTCCTCAATTTCATCCTTTGCCTAAAATGCTGGAGCACACCCTTCCAATCACTGAAAAACAACAGGACTCTTTCCATTAAAGCTGCTTAGAATTCTAAGGGTAATGGCCAAAGGGAAACGATTTATCACCATAATCCTCAGACGTTTGGAAATCGTATTTTACACAGAAGGACAGGCTAGAGGCTACTCCTCAACATCAAAAAGCAAAGCAAGCTCTCAAGTCATTGAATCCAAGGGTCTCAAAGACGACGGACAACTATTGCCGTATCCACAAGGGGCCTGGTGTCCACGGAGACACAACAGCTGAAAGCTCACTGCCAAGACAGCCTGCTTGTGCTGGTTCAACAGCTGACTGAGGCAACCCGAGGAGGGAATACTCAACTGCTGTTAGAAACAGGGAAATGTGCATATGCTGACAAGGAAAAACATCTAAGACTGGGCGGAGGGAGCAAAAGATCGGGCTATGCACTAGGATTCCTTTGTAAAACTTTTAATTCGGGCGCATGTATGAGTGGCTACCTTTGAGGAAAGGGAGTGGATGGGGGAGGCTTTTAGACACAGTCTGCCCCTTTCATCTGCACCTTTTAGTCACTTTGAGTATTCTCAATCAAGTTAATGTACTTTTTTTTTTTAATCTGGGTAGAGGATTACGATTTTTTTTTTGTTCCTTTTTATCTGTATCTTTTAGTACACTTTGGGTATTCTGGATCAAGTTAATGTGTTACTTTTTTTTTAAATCTGGGTAGAGGATTAAGATCCTTTTTCTTAAACTTTTCAGTTGGAAAAATGCTGGGGGCAGTGGGTGCAGAGGGGCCGCCCTTGCAGCCTGGCCCAGGCTGCAAGGGCGGCCCCTCTGCACCCACTGCCCCCAGCAGAAAAACACAATAAAAATTTTTAGAACTACACGGAAAACAAACCAGAATGTCCTAAATTACCTACTGTCTTCAGCAATACGAAGCAACGAGTGTTTGATGACTACTTATCACACATAAGTAGGGTGGTCACGTAATTCATCGTTCAGACAAAGATACTTCTGAGAGTGAAAGGGGCATTTGCCATCGTTACCCCGGGCCATGAGGCAAAACCTGGAACCAACCTGATCACCCTATACAGAAGGCACTGCAATGAAGGAGTGGCCCTCGTAAATTCCAGGGGTTTACAATTAAGTTGGAGCCACAAGACTCACTTGGAAAGGAAAAAAAAAAAATTGACCAAAGACTTTGGTCATCTGGCCAAAGCAGGCAGGGCGGCAGGGAGGAGAACGTACAAGCTGAGCAGTCGCTCTGGTCAAGGAGCCCTGAGCAGGAGTCCAGCACCTCTTACTAGCTGAGTTACCTCAGACCAGCTTTCCAACCTCCTCGTGCTCATCCCCGTGTTCATAACACGGGAACAACAATTCGTGCAGCAAGAATGGATCACCCCACAGTCTCTGATTTAGGCCTGACTAACTGACCTGGTGGCGCAATGGTTAAGCACTCGGCTGCTAACGGAAAAGGTGGTGGTTCGAAGCCACCTGGGTTTCTCTGCTGGAGAAGGACCTGGTGATCCGCTCCCGTAAGGATTACAGCCAAGAAAACCCTGTGGGGCAGTTCTACTCTGTAACACGTGGGGTCACTATGACTCAGAATGCACTTGACGGGGGGCCCAACAACAATAATTAAAACAAACAGATTTTAGAGGCTTGGAAAGTCTAACGTGCAAACTCTTGGGAGGCTTAAGTGATGGGTGTGACCCTAATACTCCCCAGCATGGTTTCTCCTTTTTCAAAATAAGCCAGGGAGAGCTTGACATAACTAACACCATGATGAACCTATAAGTTTTCCTATGTCCTGAGCCTGCCTTCTCCTTTCTGTACCCCTCAATGATTTTGTTTTGACCTAATGTTAATGACTTTGTTCTTTGTTTGATCTGATACAAATAACTTTGTTTTGTTCAGACCACTGTGACTTACAACCCCCACAGGGAAATCAGAGCCCTGACTGATATGTCTCTCTTTGGCCTGATAAGTCCAGGCCTGTGTCTCTACTCTGATGAAGAGTCTTTTGCCACTATCTATCTTGTAATGAGTAACTCCTCTGGCCAGGTCATCCCTGGACTACAAAGACGCTTGTAACCTTCATAAAATTCTACATAATCTCTAATGTAAAATTGTTCCTTTTGGACTCCATAGAGACAGCCCGTATTGCTGCCCGGTCCCTGTGAAGTACACATCTCCTGAATAAACTTTCTCTCTCTTTCTGACTTGGAGTAGGTTTCGTTGGCTAGACTGCTCCGGGACACCAACCCTAATGGGGTAACAATGGGCAAAGCTCTGACTATGGAGCCACCATATTCCTTTAGGTTAGGGTGAAAGGTGGGTATGTTAGCAAGGAACCGATCTTGAGGATATTATTAATATAACTCGAATCGGGTTTAGCGTAGGCTTTTCTTGCGTGTGCTTCATACCTGTTCTGGATCTGTTGTTGTTAGCTGCCGGTGAGTCGGGCCCCGACTCACGGCGATCCCACGCGCAAGAAGATCAGACCATTGTGATCCAGAGGGTTTTCACTGGCTGATTTTCAGAAGTAGATCGCCAGGCCTTTATTCCTAGTTTGTCTTAGTCTGGAAGCTCCTCTGAACCTGTTCAGCATCCCAGCGACACCAAGCCTCCAACGACAAATGCAGGTCTCCTGCATGGAAGGTAAAACTTCCACCCCTGACCCACCACTGCCCTCGAGTTCTGGATCTGATAAGTACAAAGGTGTTTTTTGGCAAGTCTGTTAGAAAAAGTCCCCTTTTTTGACCTCCAGACTTGATGTCTCCTGCTGAGATGCACTGTTCACCCTGAGGTTACATTGACAGGCGCTTGTCTGGGCAACAAAATTCACTCACTTTAACTTGAATTCAGTTGCTGGTAAGAAAGTGTGGAGTCTTAATTTGCTTTCTCTCCACAGGCCCAACTGAGAAACATAGGGGGGCTTGCACAGATTCATCTCTTAAAAGCAGCTCAAGTGGGAGGTTTTACTTGGATAGGAGGGTGCTGTGAAGAGTTTTAATCCATTGTAAGTGCTTAGAACCTCTGGCACAGAACATGGATCAACAGCAGATGTAGTTTTAGACACGGGCAAAGGGAGGGACTGTGGGGATGAACAGGATAGAGGAGACCTGGCAACACCCTCAAGTCAGCAGTTGATCAAACCAACTCCACGGCCACTTCCTCCTCTTTGCCTTCCTGCCGTTCAGCGCCTGAAGTGATTGCTTATCCTCACCCAGGGTGAGACAATGCCTAACCATCACACAGTTCAAAGTCCAGCAGGAAGACAGAGTTCAGAGGCTGTAAGCCTGAAGGAGGGACTGGGGAAAAGAAAAACAATGTTTTGGTCACCCACCTGAGCTTCAGGTATCTCTTGCCCAAGGACGGGAGAATCTTAAAAAGTCTTGCAGGGAGTGGGGAGGTATGGAACGCCAAAGCAAACCAAATCTGCTGCTGCAGAGTTGATGCTGACTCATAGCAACCCTACAGGACAGGTAGGACTGCTCCACAGGGCTTCCAAAGGGTGGCTGGTGGATTCCAACTACTGACCTTCTGGTTAGCAGCCAAGTGCATAATCACTGCGTCACCTACCAGGGAGGTATTAAAGGCTGTTTTAATTCTATTGTTATAAATTCCAAAGTGGCTATTTAATCCCTAGCCTTATTTCAAGGTGATCTATAAATTCACCTATTTTGGGGTTAGCTGGAGAAGTTCTAAGCAGCTTGGTAGCACAGTGGCTAAGTACTCAGCAGCTAACCAAGAGGTCGGCGGTTGGAACCCACCAGCTGCTCTGTGGGAGAAAGATGTGGCAGTCTGCTTCCTTAAAGACTACAGCCTTGGAAACCCTACGGGGCAGTTCCACTCTGTCCTGTAGGTTGCTATGAGTTGGAATCAGCTCGACAGTGGTGGGTTTTGGGGTTAGGAGAGATTCTACACACGTGTTTCTGTCTCAGTGTTTCTGTCTCCAGTAGAGAAAGCTGCTAACTACCCATCTCCTCAAGGTCAGGGTGCCTGGAAGTTGTCGTTATTAGGACAAGGAATTTAGAAACTTCACAGTAATGCTCAGGCATGTATGAGGAAAAGAACATTTCACAATAACAAATCCAACTTACGTTAGAAGGCTCACAAAATCTTGGGAGTTTTAGGTATAAAATGTTCTATACTAGAGTTTACATTTCATCAACTACCAGCACAAGGCCCAAATCCCCGCTCTTACCCACTGTCACTTCATATTCATCACTGAGAGGGGACTATAAATCCTACCCTTACCTAAACCCATCACCCAGAACCTCAACAGCCCATGGGAACAGACCGTGGGGGAAACAAGGAGAAGTTTCAAAGTCTTCCCCGGAATTGTTGGCTGTTACTTCACACTCAGGGTTAAGCTTTTCTGAATCCCCGATCATTTTCAGAAACTGATAAGAAAGCGATCTGATAAGAAAGCGATCGGGCTTCTCCCTAGAGCAGTGTTTTTCAATCCTTTTTTTTCCCCCCATTATTGCCCTCACCCCCCACCCCTCAGGAGGCGTCCTAGGGGTACAGCGGTAAAAACTTGGCTGCAACCAAAAGGTCAGCCATTGGAATCCACCAGCCGCTCCCTGGAAACCCTATGGGACAGTTTTACTCTGTCATGGGGCAATTCTGCTCTGTCCTATAGGGTCGCTATGAGTCGGAGTCGACTCATGGCATTGGGTTTTTTTTTTTTGGTATAGGGTCACTATGAGTCAGAATCAACTCCGTGGCAATGGGTTTGGTTTAACCCCTCAGGAGCCTTTTTAGACATTCTTCTCGTAATCGCCCCCACCATGGAATTTTAGTACCCCTGACATACTGTTTATCTGTTTATGTACTGCAGCCCTGTGAAAGGCCACAAACCACAGTAGTATCTAACATCTTTTGCCCTGCCCCCCAAGAACCAATCATCACCCCATTGAGAGCATGCCCTAGACTCTAAATGACCACCATTGGACAAAACCAAACTAAACCCAGTACCGTCGAGTCAATCCCGACTCATAGCGACCCTATAGGACAGAGTAGAACTGCCCCAGAGGGTTTCCAAGGAGCGCCTGGTGGATTCGAACTGCCAGCCCTTTGGTTAGCAGCCATAGCACTTAACCACTACACTACCAGGGTTTCCCCTGGACAGACAAGCACAAAAACACCACATGCAAACTCAAGGACTCGAAAATAAGGAACTGCTGAAGCCATGGACCCAGGTTAGGCATCACTGCGAGATCCATTTCAAATATCTGTGTGTAAAACAACACAAACTGCTGTTTGTTCTTGTCCTCATGTCTAAAATGGCTTCCAGTAACCATAAACTCCAAAGTAGCTCAACTCTGGAGCTCCTCAGCCTTGGTATCTACAGTCCGGCATTTTTTAGTGTGAGTTTTCCAGATCCTGTCTGAAACAACACGAGATGACATTTCTGACCAAGATGGTATAATGACACCCACAGTCCACACGTCAATGCTTCTGGGGTCACCTGTGAAGTCTGCGTCAGTCGCGTGACCAGGGGCCCAGGCTGCCTGGGGTTAGTGAAGTCGCTCCAGGTGAACCCCACAGGGCTCTCTACTCTCTCACACGAATCACAGGCTACTTTATCACTTACTTGGCCCCCTTGTCAGCCTCCCAAACTAAACCCACTGTCGACTCTGGCTCACAGCAACCCTACGGGACACAGCAGAACTGCCCCACAGGGCTTCCAAGGCTGTCACAGGCTTGACAGCCACATCTTTACCCAGCAGAGTGGCTGGTGGTTTTACACCACCGACCTTTCGTTTAGCATTTTGGTTAGCAGTCCATCGCTTTAACCACTGCTCCACCAGGGCTCCGTGTCAGCCTCAGGACGTGGCAAACAGAGGCCTAGCTCCCTGCCTTCAGACAGGCCCGAGCGTTGCAAACCACCCTACAGAGGCAAAATGGGAAACGGGGAGGGGAGGGCTGGGGTGTGAAAGAGGAGGCTTGCTGTCTCCACCACAGGCTGAGCTGAGCTGAGCGCTCAACTGCTGACCAGGGCAAAGGACTGTTTGTGGTAGAAAGCAGCAGCTCCCCCTCGGGGGATCAAAAAGCAAGGACCTCAACATTCTTTTGAGACTGTCACGACTTGAGCTTCAAAGCCCCTGTTATCAGCACTCTGCACACCAAACCTTGCCTTCTTTTTCTTCACAGCACTCCTCAGCAGACTTAGATTTCATTTGCTTCTTGCACTGTCTTCCTCCCATCACAACTTAACCACTACGGAGGGGCGGTTCCGTTTTCTCTCGTGCTCTATTTTCCAGAGTCTAAAATGGCGCCTGTGCTCAATAAGTATTTGTTGAATTCATCAATGAATAAATATCCCAAACTGTCCTGGAACCAGACTGCCCTGCCTGCAAGCAGGCCGGTGTCTCCTTTTTGAAGGGCGAGAACCCCAGCTGATCACCAACACCTACGGCACCGTAGCTCTTACCTCTGACCACCAGGTTCACAACTATCCATGCGGATGAGAAGGAAGGTGGGAGCTGATGGTATGCTTAGTCAAAGTTCTGGGGAGACTGAAAATGACTCAGAAGCCTGGTGGAGGCTCTCAAAGGAACGCTGCTGCTCTTGTCTCCAGTGGATACTAGCAAGAACCACCAACCAAGGGCCGCAAGCCAAGGAACCATTCACATGGGTTTTGATGCGCAAGGCCAGGCCTGAAATCACTGGCAACAGGAATTAGTTTTTCACACAGGCCTATAGGAACTACACATAACTGACTATTCCCAAAGGAACTTAGAGGTTCTGTTCTCAAGAGGGGGGCCGTGGTGGTGCAGTGGTTAAGAGCTCAGCTGCTAACCAAAAGGTCGGCCATACGAATCTACCAGCCACTCCTCGGAAACCCTACGGGGCAGAGTTCTACTCTGTCCTGTTGGGTCCCTATGAATCGGAATTGACTCGATGGCAACAGGTTTGGTTTGGCTTACTCTCAAGAGAGGGAGCCCTGGTGGCGCGGTGGTTAAGCGCTCAGCTGCCAACTGAAAGGGCAGCGGTTCACACCCATCCCGTCACTCCACAGGAGGAAGATGTTTGCTTCAAAGATTTACAGCCTTGGAAGCCCCATGAGGCAGTTCTAATCTGTTGGATAGGGTCACTGTGAGTCAGAACTGCCTTGATGGCAATGGGTTTGGTGGGCTGGTTGTTTCGCATTCTCAAGAGGAAATAGATTTTCTGGCCTTGTATTGATCACAATTACAAATCAGGACTCATCACCTGGGGATGAGATAAAAATCGTGCATTTGTAACCACCTGATAAGGGTTTTTCCCCCAATGGCAGTTAACTTATGTAAACACACTGCATTGTAAACTTATAAAGAGCTGTTATGTGTTATCAGCGTTCTTTTACTAAACAACCCTGTTCTTAAAGGATTACAAGGCACAGACAAGTATGCCCTACACCCACCATGCCCCTCCTGACCAGCCCACCCCAGAACTCACAGCCTCACCAACCCTGGCTTATCTACCTTGAAACCACCCAGACTGACCTCACCCAGTCCCTTATCACCTGTCATATCAATCACCAGGCTCCTGAGTTACCTTTCACCCTCCCAGGCCCCAGGACAACCTCTGCTTTGTCCTATTTCCCCTCCCCCAGCTCCTGGGGCCTCTGGAACTCATTTCCTCAACCCCTTCTCTGAACTTTCTAAGGGGAAGTTGGCTCTCCCCTGAAGACATGCCCTTTCCAGAAGCCCTTCCAAATGGCCTCCTTACCCCTCCACCAGCCCCAAGCCCCCAGCTCTGGACCTCACATCGTCAATCATCCACCACCCCACCCTGTTCCTCATCTACTGACCCGGACCACCACCTGTCACTTCTCCACACTTCCAGCTCCCGGCTCACTGCCACTCAAGCTGCGTCTATCCTGATCCGTAGTGATTTCAATACCCAGGGAGCCCACCCTTCCACCACCCAGCCTTGACCTCCTCTTCTTGTCATCTATCTGCCCTACCCTCCCTCCCAAAGTCACACCTTGACCTTGTCTCAACAACCGCAGCCTCTTCAGAATCTAAACTTCAGGTATTGCTCTATCACCTTCTTTCGAGTTAATTTGCTCCAACAATTTGTTAGCTCTGCTCCCTTTCCACAGCCCTGGTGGCGAACTCGTTAAGAGCTCAGGCTGCTAACCAAAAGGTCAGCAGTTCAAATCCACCAGCTGCTCCTTGGAAACCCTGTGGTGCAGTTCTGCTCTGTCCTATAGGGTCACTATGAGTCAGCGTCGACTTGACAGCACACAACAACGTGAATGGTGCCCTCTGGAGTTGTGGAAGACGAATTAAAGTTCTTGAAACAAAATCTCTGGAAACCCTGGTGGCGTAGTGATTAAGTGCCACGGCTGCTAACCAAAAGGTCAGCAGTTCAAATCCACCAGGCGCTCCCTGGAAACTCTCTGGGGCATTTCTACTCTGTCCTATAGGGTCGCTATGAGTCGGAATCGACTCGATGACAACAGGTTTTAACTACCTTTCCACGGCTCCCTCAAGTCTTCACAGAGATTAAACTCCACAACCAACCAATTTAACCACTCCCTGTATTCGTTCTCTACTCACTCCCTCCACCACCCTCATCCGACAGGCAGCACCTGTGTGGCTGCATGTGGCTGGAGATGATAGCCTTGCCTCCTGCTTCCTGAGAAAAACGAGGCCATTCTGAGCAGAGACGCCTCTGCAGTCGCACCTGCCCTGGCCTTGTCGAGTACTACCTGTTGTGTGACTTTAGACAAAGGCTGTAACTTCACCACCACCCCATACAAGTTCACAGAGTAAGCAACAAGTCCTCAGCCTAAAACCCAGTTACTGGCCAGGCAACTAGACGGTACATCCCTAACTAAATTACTTCCTCCGAAAGTCCACAAGGGCTGGCGAATTCTGGCTTGGATTGCAAAAACGGGCCAGTGCCTTCACTCCCGATTCCTGGTCCTCTAGAACTGAGCACTCCCCGCTGACCCCAGAAATTCCTGTTAGTTCATTTGTTGCTTCCTGCCTTGGGGATGGAAACCCTGGCGGTGTAGTGTAGTGGTTAAGTGCTATGGCTGCTAACCAAAGGGCCAGCAGTTCAAATCCGCCAGGCGCTCCTTGGCAACTCTGTGGGGCAGTTCTACTCTGTGTATAGGGTCCCTGAGTTGGAATTGACTCAACAGCAGTGGGTTTGGTTTTTTGTTTTTGTTTTTGCCTTGGGGATGGGAAGATTAACTGCAGTCCCCGGAAGTCGCCACAGCTGATAACTTGGTGCACAGGCAGTCTGCTTTCTCTCTGTTTCTCCCAGTATGCTGGCTCCTGCCTGCTTCTCCCACCTCACATTCTCCCCTATTCCCCCCTCCGTCACTCCTGCCCCAAACACGCTAGCTGTCTTTTCATTGAATACACCAGGCTTGTTTGTCTTTACACACGTTACTTCCAACTGGAAAGAACCTGGGTGGCACAAGCCATTTGTCATCAGCTGCTCACCTAAAAGTTGGCGGTTCGAACAAACCCAGTGGGTCTGCAGAAGAAAGGCCTGGCAAACTGCTTATACGGACATTCCCCAACTTACGATGTACTTGAATTACTACAAACTACACTTATGACCGTCTGTTTTTCTTGTACATTTTCTTATTATAGTATGTATCACATAAAACGTTGCAGTGCGGTCATTTGCTGATGTTATTGGCAAATGGTCACTTGTAGATATTCAATGTTATGGTTTATAAAGATACTGATAACAAACGGCAATAATAACGGAAAAAAAAAGGAACTCGCCTTGCGTCAAAACTGACTTACAAAGGAGTGGTCAGCATGGAACCCTGTCATAAATTGGGGACTACCTGCGTACAGTTACAAAGATTTATACACAGATCCAGATTACAGCCAGGAAGACCTTACGGAGCAGCTCTACTCTGTACCACATAGGGTTGCCACGGGCCAGCGGCCGACTCAACGGCTGCTGCAAACAACCATCACTACCTCCAACTGGACTCCGGCACCAACATCTTTGTGTGGCTGCTGCCTCCTCGTTGGTAAAGTTAGGGCTCTGACGTCACCCTCCTCAGAGGCCACTCCTGACCACCGGAGGTAAAGTAACCCCGATCACTTTCTTCCGTCATCCTGTCCCTGTCCTTCACCCTGTTGGTTTACTCCTTAGTAATTTGATATTGTGGTAAGGGCTCTTTATTTAGCTGTTTACTCACTGTCTCACACTAGAATACAAGCTCTGTGCATGCAGGGCGCTGGCTTGTCTGATTCACAACTCTATCACCAGGGCCAGCACAGACATAAAACAGGGGCTCCAGGAGGTCTGCTGGATGAATGAATTCTCCTGTCTAGACAGCTTTTCGCAAAATCCACTCGAGCTTGTCTGAAACAGCGAGGGTTATAGCTTGTTCAAAAAGACCTTTCAGTTCAAACTTCCTTAGGCTGTATGCCTTTAAATCAGAACTTTCCCCGACTAAACTCATTTCTAAGCCCTAGTGGCGCAGTGGTTAAGAGCTACAACTGCTAACCAAAAGGCTGGCAGTTTGAATCCACCAGCTGCTCCTTGGAAACCCTAAGGGGCAGTGCTATTCTGTCCCATAGGGTCGCTATGAGTTGGAATTGTTTTGACGGCAACGGTTTTTTGTTTTGTTTTGTTTTTAGTCCAATAAATCAAACCCCAGTTTTTCAATGCCAGTACTCTCTTATGCCAAGGCACCCCACGCCCCACCCACGTTGCACCTTGGCAAACCTTTCTCCCCTCCAGCACTTCTTTGCTTTCCCTTCCTTGGATATCACTGAGGTACATCTTCTGGGTACATACTGGACTGCGAGGGAACTAAAAGGCTTCTCGGGGGCCAAGACCCAGTGTCAGGACCCCGCCACACGCCCGCCTAATCCAACCCCCGCCCTCTCAGGCCTGCCTCCTTGGCCTGGCCCGCCATGGAACTCTCCTCTGCCAGGAAGAGGCCGGTCTTGGGTTCTGCCTCTCACTTGCTTCCTGTGCCACTCCTTCTCGGTCAATACTCCTAGTCTCCTCCCCCACACCAAAGGGGACTTTTCCCACCCTCGCTCCTCCGCTCATCCTCACTCCCAAGGGCTCCCAAACCTCTTCTCAAAGCTTCATCACCAGGGTTGGCGCCACCACACCCCTGAACTTCGCCAAGTGCCCCCCATTTTCTCCCCGCTCAGACCCTGCCCAGCGCCCCTGGCATCCCAGTTTGCCCCCAAGTCCCTCCACCTTCACACCCCGCCTTCAGCTGCTGCCCAGGCCCTCACCGTGGAGGCCACGTTCTCCGTCGACTGCCTCCGCCCCGGAGAGGAGCAGCGCGCCCAGCAGGGCAAGGAGCGCCCGGCACCGCCTCGGCCCACACAGGGGCGCCATGACGGGCGTCACCAGCTCCCGGCGCGTCCTCGAGCCGCCGCCTGTGGGGGTCTCCGGCTCCGCCGCGGAAGGACCCTTGCCGCGCACGCGTAGTTCTGGTGCCGGCGCGAGCCGAGGGTCCGCGAGGTGCCGCCCCGGTGCTCACGCCCGAGGCTCGGGGACGCCCCTTCCTGGGACCGTCGGTGTGCGGACACCGCCTTCCTTGCCGCGCTCTCGCCCGCGCGATGCTTCAGTCCGCTCCTCACTTCACCCCTTGGCCCCGGGGACACCCTGCGACTCTCCCACCATGCGGGCCCCGCACACGTCCTAACGCTCGGGGGGCGCAAGACCCAATGGCGGACGCCTCGCAGCGGCGGACCACGGCGGGGGCGGGACGCACCTGGCGAGGCGGGGCGTGAAGGGCGCAGGCGCAGAGGGCAGGCACCTGTGCAGCTGCTGCCCCGCCCCCGGCGCACCTGGTCCGCCCCTGGCGCTGGGAAGGGAGCGGGGGAGGTGCGCGTCTTCCGTCACCTTTGCGCGTGGGCTAGGCAGCGGCATCCGAGCGCCTTCGCACTTGGGCTGCGTCTCCGGTGGCCGGAGAGAGCGACCGATGTGCTCTTCCTGGCAGCCTGTGGTCGTCTGTCCGCCTCGCTTCAGCCTTCCTAATTTCAACTTTCACTGAGCGCTTACTCGGTGGCGCAGGGCTGGGAGCGCCGCGGTGACCACGCTAGGCTGATGTCTGCGTCACCAGACGGGAACATCACAGTAGAGGCGGCAGAAGCGTTGGGCAGAGTGATTAGGGCTGTGATGGGGTACCACAACGAGAGTGATCAGGAGCACCACAGGTAGAGTGATCGGGGGCTGATACGGTGAAAGACCAGGACAGGCTGTGAGCCCCGACAGGTTCCTCATCCAGCCTGAGAGAGGGCCGGGGAGGGATTCCGTCGGAGGTGAGGGACTGATGAAAGTACAAGACAGCCCCAGGCCCTTCCTCCAGGATTCCCAGTCCAGACCCGTTGCCATCAACCGGATTCCGGCTCATAGGGAACCTACAGGACAGAGCAGAACTGCCCTATAGGGTTTCCAAGACTGACTGACACGTCTTTCTCCTGCAGAGCAGCTGGTGGGTTTGAACCGCCGAAGTAGCCCAGTGCTTAACTACTGCGCCACCAGGGCTCCTTCCCAGCCCAGAAATGGATACAAATAATTCCCTAAACAGTGATAGTCCAAGAGTTATCAGCGGTATGACAGGAAGAAAAACCAGAGTGATTGCGCCTGAGAGAGGGGAAGAAGCCCAGGGCTCTGTTGGAGCCCAGAGGAGGCACCTGCCCCGGCTCGGAGGTCAGGGAGGGCTTCCTGGAGAAGGAGGTATATAAGCCCAGTCTGGCAAGGGAGATGGAGTAGGGCAGGCATAGGAGTAGAGGCCACCGTACAGGATAAATGCATTATTATTGCAAACAGCACTGTGAGGGAAATTATTTGGATGCTAGGATGGAAAATAACAGAGGAGACAATTTGACCTGGGTGAAGGGAGTTGATGGGAGAAGGGCGCCTTGAGGAGGTGGCTTTGATATTGAACCCTGAAGGATGAGAAGAACTCAGGGACAAAAGTTCCAAGCATCATGAAGATCAAATGCAAAGGCCTGAGGCAGGAAAGATTTGGGTGTGTCTCAGAATCCAGGGCCACTCCTAAATTTTAAGCCTCCTTCCTGACATAATAATATGTGAAGAGCCTTAATGGGCTTACCAAAATGATGTTTACCTTAAACAGTTAAAGTGTATGCCAGCCATCTTTAATCTTGCAGTGTGGTTCTGGGAATCAGGGAGAGTGCATCTGAGGCCAAAGGTCTCCCCGCGCCTGAACCAACCCCTACAACTCAAGCCCTGGCTAAGCATGAAGACAGACAGGGATGTGGTGAGAGGTGAGGCTGGAGAGGAAGCACAGGCCTATTCATTTTTTGTTCACCCACATACCTGTGCATTCATTCAGCACAGTGACTGACCACTCACTGTGTGCCAGGTTCTGCTCCAGATGGTGGAGAAGACACAACAGGGAGCAGAGCAAAGGTCCTGCCCTGTTGGAGCTCACTTTACGGTGGTGGGAACAGTGCTGGAACTAGCACATTTGACACCTGGAGTGGATTATTATTTTTTTTAATAATTTATTTTATTTTTTGTTGCTGTTGTTGAGAATATACACAGAAATACTCCAATTCACCAATTTCTACAAGTACAATTCACTGACATTAATCACATCCTTCAAGTTGTACAACCATTCTCAACCTCCTTTTCCAAATTGTTCCTCCCCTATTTTCCTATTTCTCCCCCTAAGTTTCCTATCCAAATTTTTGAATTGCTGTTGTCAATTTGGTCCCATATGGATAATTCTTTTTTTTTTTTTCCCCCTAGGTTTTTAATCTTTTTTTTTTTTTTTTATTATGCTTTAGGTGAAAGTTTACAGAACATTTTGTTTCTCATTAAACAATTAATATACATATTGTTTTGTGACATTGGTGACTATCATGGATTAAATTGTCTGTCAACTTGGCCAGGCCATGATTCCCAGTATTGGGTGATTGTCCACCATTTTGTCATCCTGTGTGATTTTCCTATTTAAATCCTCTCCCTATGATGTTGATGTGATGGGATTAGCAGCAGTTGTGTTAATGAGGCAAGACTCAACCTACAAGATTGGATTGTGTCTTGAGCCAATCTCTTTTTAGATATAAAAGGCAGAAGTGAGCAGAGACACGTGAGGACCTCATACCACCAAGAAAGAAGCACAGGAAGCAGAGCCCGTCCTTTGGACCTGGAGTCCCTGAGCTGAGAAGCTCCTAGACCAGGGGAAGATTGATGACAAGGACCTTCCTCCAGAGCCAAAAGAGAGAGAAAGCCTTCCCCTGGAGCTGGCACCCTGAATTTGTACTTCTAGCCTCCTAGACTGTGAGAGAATAAACTTCTCTTTGTTAAAGCCATCCACTTGAGGTATTTCTGTTATAGCAGCACTAGGTAACTAAGACAGTTATCTCCAAAAAATATGGAACATTTCGAGAATTTTTGTGTCACCCTTTTGCAGGGGCCATGCTACTCTCTGTATCGTTCCAGTTTTAGTAAATGTGCTGCTGAAACCAGCACTAGATAATTCTTAAAAGGGCACAATACTCAAGGCTGCCATTCTTTACTAATTAAGCTTCAGAGGTCTTTTCATGTGTTTGGTGTCCATCTGAATATCCTTTTCAGTGAAATAATGTATTCAAGTCCTTGGCCCATTTTATGATTGGGTATTTGTCTTTTTGTTGTTAAGTTATTGAAGTTTTATATATATATTGGATATTAGATTCTTGGGGGATATATGGTTTCCAAACAAATTAGTTTCCCCAGTTGGTATTCTCCCAGTTGGTGCCTTGTCTTTTCACTGTTTTTGAAAAACAAAAACAAAGATTTCTAATTTTTATAAGGTCTCATTTATTTTTTCTTTTGGTGTTTGTACTTTTGTTATTATATTAGACTCTCCATTGTTAAAGGTTAGGCCCAACAGCCTTGCTCCTGCATTTTCTTCTGAGAATTTTATGGTTTTAGTTTGCACATTTAGGTCCCTAATCCATTTTGAATTTGTTTTTGTGTATGGTGTGAGGCATGGATCCTGTTTCATCTGGATATATAATTTTCCCAGCACCGTTTATTGAAGAGACTCTTCTTTCCCCATCAAATGTGCTTAGCATCCTTGTCAAAAGTCAGTTGACCATAGATGTGTAGATTTATTTCTGGACTCTCAATTCTATCCCATTGGTCTATGTGTCTATGTTAGGCTAGTACCATGCTACTTTGATTACTGTAGCTGTATAATATGTTTTTAAATCAGAAAGTGTGAGTCCTCCTCTGTTCTCCTTCAACATTGCTTTAGCTTTTCGGGGCCTCTTGCCATTCCATATAAAATTGAGGATTGGTTTTTCCATTTCTATAAAGAAAGCTGTTGGAATTTTGATCAGGATTACACTGAACCTATAGATTGCTTTGCGTAGTATTGACGTCTTAACAATGTTAAGTCTTCAATCCATGCACATAGAACATCTTTCGATTTGTTTAAATTTTCTTTAATCTCTTTCAGCGTTTTATAATTTTTACTATGTAAGTTCTTTTACATCCCTGGTTAGATTTATTCCTAGGTATTTGAGTCCCTTAGATGCTATTGCAAATGGAATCGTTTCCCCATTTCCCTTTCAGGTTTCTCATTGCCGGTGTATAGAAACTGAACTGAATTTTTGTTGACTTTGTGCCCTGAAACTTTGCTAAATTCCTCTATCAGCTCTAGAAGCTTTCCTGTGGTTTCTTTGGGATTTTCTATATATAAGATCATGCCATCTGCGAATAGAGATAATTTTACTTCTTTTTTAATCTGGATGCCTTTTATTTCTTTTACTTGTCTTATTGCTCTGGCTGGGACTCCTAATACACTGTTGAATAGGAGTGGTGAGAGCAAGGATCTTTGTCTTGTTTCTGATTTCAAGGGAAAGCTCTCAATCTTTGCCCATTAAGTATGTCGACTGCTGGTTTTTCATATATGCCCTTAATCATACGGAGGAACTTCCTTTCTGTTCTAATCTTCTTGAGGTTTTTCAACAATCAAGAAAGGGTGTTGGATTTTATCAAATACTTTTTCTGCATTGGAGTGGATTATTTTTTATACTCCCTCTTCTTTACCACAGAACTATTTTCAATTAACAATAGTGTAAAAAACCAAAATCAAACCTGTTGCCGTCAAGTTGATTCCAACTCATGCTGACCCCGTGTGTTACAGAGCAGAACTGCCCTGTAGGGTTTTCTTGGCTGTAATTTTTACATGGAAGCAGATCACCAGGGCTGCTGGGTGGGTTCGAATCATCACCCCTTAGATTAACAGCCCAGTGCAAACTGTTTGCACACTCAGAGACCTAATAATCCTGTAGCAATCATGATGTTTTTGTTGTTCTTTAGTTTTAAAATGAACAATTAGCCATGGAAAATGAAGAGATTTCAATTTTAAAGGTATTCAGATTCAGGATAATATTTCACGTACGAATGAAAATTCATACTTACCAAACAAAAATACCACACCTCTCAGAGCACTCTTTCCCTGTTTAAATTTCAAGCCCGCAAACTCCGGAGGAATACATAGAACGTCAGGATAGTTCATCTTTACAGTCACTGGACTCTCATTTTTATTTCTAATATACCACTTAAATGCAAGAAGATGTAGAATCACAGGGATAAGAGACTGAAACAGTACCTGATGCAAGCCCAAATGATTCCACACCGCTATGAGTGAACACAGAGAGCTGAGTCTTCATGAGTCAGAGGTCAAATGTATATCTGGGAGTTCTCATATTAACTTTCATTGTGGCAAACAGATCCTAGCCTGGCCTCCATGTTCATGCCCTGTATAATCCCCTCCCCTTGAGTGTAAGCAGACCTGGGATTAGCTTCTAATCAGTAGAATATGGCAAAAGAAATGAGTGTCACTCCCATGGTCGTATTACATTATGTAAGACTCCATGTTAACTGACTGGAGAGAGAAATTCTCAGTTCCAGGCTTGAAGAAGTAAGCTGCCATGTTGTAGGAGGGCCTGTGAAGAGGACCACATGGCATGGAACTGTGGGCAGCCCCAGCCTACAGCCAGCAAGAAGACAGAGACCTCATTCACACAACCACAAGGAGGTGAATTCTGCCAACAATCCGGGGGAGCTTGAACGTAGATCTTTCTCCAGTTGAACCCTTGGTGAGGCTGCAGCCCTGGCCCACGTCTGGATTGCAACCTGGTCAGACTCTGTAGCAGAGCATTCGGTCAAGCCACATCTGGACTCCTGGTCCATGGAAACCATGGGATAACAAATATGTCTTGTTTTAAGCCAGTAAGTTTGTGGTAATTAGTTACACAGCAATAGAAAACTAATACAAATATTTATTGAAGGATAAAGTTTATTTATGTTTATTGAACGGTAAAACGAAAAAACCAAACCCATTGCCGTCAGGTCAATTCCAACTCATAGTGACCCTATAGGACAGGTTAGAACTGCCCCATAGGGTTTCTAAGGAGCAGCTGGTGGATTTGAACTGCCGACCTTTTGTTTAGCAGCCGAAGATTTAACCACTGTGCCACTAGGGCTCTTTTATTAAAGGATAGAGTAATAAAAATACCTCATCTGAAGCTTACATATATATTATTAAAACTCAGCAGTAACTGCATCCATGTTTAGAATGCAGACCAACAAAATATTTTTTCTAGGGGGCAAGAGGATGATTTTTATCACTGACACTGTTTATAATTGTCAGAGCATGATATCAGAAAAAGCAGACCAACTTTTGGTTGGCTTCATTGTTATTTTTCAGATCTATACAGACAATGCCTAGCACTTGTCTGTCAGTCTGTCATACTGTGGTGGCTTGCTTATTGCTGTGATGCTGGAAGCTATGCCACCAGCATTTCAAATACCAGCAGGGTCACCCATAGTGGACAAGTTTCAGTGGAGCTGCCAGACTAAGACAGACCAGAAAGAAGGACCTGGTGGTCTACTTCTGGAAAAATGGGCCAGTGAAAACCTTGCGAATAGCAGCAGAACATTGTCTGATACAGTGCCAGAAGATCAGCCCCTCAGGTTGGAAGACACTCAAAAGACGACTGGGGAAGAGCTTCCTCCTCAAAGTAGAGTCGACCTTAATGACACGGATGGAGTCAAGCTTTTGGGACCTTCCTTTGCTGGTGTGGCATGACTCAAAATAAGAAGAAACAGCTGCAAACATCCATTAATAATCAGAATATGGAATGTACAAAGTATGAATCTAGGAAAATTGGAAGTGGTCAAAAATGAAATGGAATACATAAAGATTGATAACGTGGGCATTATTGAGCTAAAATGGACTGGTACTGGCCATTTTGAATCAGGCAATCATATGGTCTACTATACCTGGAATGACAAATTGAAGAGGAATGGCATCACATTCATGGTCAAAAAAAAATTTCAAGATCTAGCCTAAAGGACAACACAGTCAGTGATAGGATAATATTCACATGCCTACAAGGAAGACCAGTAAATATGACTATTATTCAAATTTACGCACCAACCACTAAAGCCAAAGATGAAGAAACTGAAGATTTTGACCAACTTCGCAGTCTGAAATTGATCAAACATGCAATCAAGATGCATTGATAATTACTGGCTATTGGAGTGCAAAATTTGGAAACAAAGAAGGCTCAGTAGTTGGAGATATGGCCTTGGTGATAGAAATGAAGCTGGAGATCGCATGATAGAATTTTGCAAAACCAATGACCTATTCACTGGAAATATCTTTTTTTAACAACATAAATGGCAACTTTACATGTGGACCTCACCAATGGAATACACAGGAATCATATAAACTACATGCGTGGAAAGAGACAATGGAGGAGCTCAATATCATCAGTCAGAACAAGGCCAGGGGCCAACCCTGAAACAGACCATCATTGCTCATATGCAAGTTCAAGTTGAAGTTGAAGAAATTAGAATAAGTCCCGGAAAGCCAAAGTACAAACTTATGAATATCCCACTTGAATTTACAGACCACCTCAAGAATAGATTTGATGTATTGAACATTAACGAACAAAGACCAGGAAATTTGTGGAAAGACACAAGGATATCATACATGAAGAAACCAAAAGGTCATTAAAAAGGCAGAAAAGAAAGAATAGACCAGAACGGATGTCAGAAGAGACCCTGAAACTTGCTCTTGAACGTAGAGTAGTTAAAGTGAGAGGAAGGAACCAGGAAGTAAAAGAGTTGAACAAAAGATTTCAAAGGGAGCCTGGAGAAGACAAAGTAAAGTATTATAATGAAATGGGCAAAGACCTGAAATGAGAAAACCAAAAAGGAAGAACAAGCTCAGCATTTCTCAAACTGAAAGACCTGAAGGAAAAAATCAACCCTCCAGTTGCAATACTGAAGGATTATATGGGCAAGATATTGAACAACACAGGAAGCATCAAACCAAGAGCCACTGTACCCAAAAGAGTTGGTTGGCTTCCAGCCACTTCAGGAAGTAGCACATGATTGAGAACATATGGCACTGAAGGAAGAAGTCCAAGCTGCACCGAAGGCATCGGTGAAAAACAAGGCTCCAAGAGTTGACCAAATACCAACTGAGACTTTTCGACAAAGGGATGCAGTGCCGGAAGCACTCACTCATCCATGCCAAGAAATTTGGAAGACAACTACCTGTCCAGCTGACTGGAAGAGATCCACCTTGGTGCCCATTCCAAAGAAAGGTGATCCAACAGAATGTGGAAACCATCTAACAATGTCATTAATATCACATGCAAGTAAAATTTTGCTGAAAATCATTAAAAAACAGTCACAGCACTGTATCAACAGGTAACTGCCAGGAAGTAAAGATGTAAGGGGGAGGGGGAGAGCTTACACTCGAGAAGAAGAGACAAGGGGTGGTGACATTCCTCAATAAGATAGTCCCTACAAAGGAAGAGACAGAGGGTGGTGACATTCCTCAATAAGATAGTCCCTACAAAGGAAGAGACAGAGGGTGGTGACATTCCTCAATAAGAAGGTCCCTACATAGTTAAACCTTAAGCCAAAGAAATAGTCTCCATAGGCGGGTCCTGTCCTGGCTTTTAAATGTTAACAGAGACAGATAAGAGACAAAAAGGGTTTAAAACCCTAAGGAAAAGACTATGGGGCTCTCAGATTCTCTCTATATCTGAGTGGCCCGCTTGACACTCCCTAGCCTCTGCTTGCTAATAACCCTCTGCTCACTTGGCACTATTTGTCTCAGTGTTTGAATTCTTTCCTACACCGAAGACAAGAACCGAGGCCATTCTCCAGTAACAAAGCCAGATTCAGAAGAGGACGTGGAATGAGGGATATCATTGCTGATGTCAGATGACCCTTAGCTGAAAGCAGAGAATACCAGAAAGACGTTTACCTGCGTTTTATTGACTATGCAAAGGCATTCGACTCTGTGGATCACAGCGAATTATGGATAACATTGTAAAGAATGGGAATTCCAGAACACTTCATTGTGTTCATGGGGAACATGTGCATAGACCAAGAGACAGTTGTTCGAACAGAACAAGGGGATGCCATGTGGTTTAAAATCAGAAAACGTGTGGGTCAGGGTTGTATCCTTTTGCCATACTGGCATTCTCTTAGCTGATCCTTCCAGGCTTCAGTCCAGCACTCCAGGTATTCATCAGTCAACTCAGAGGTGGTGAAACCTACGTACTATCTGTCCTAGTTCTCTAGTGCTGCTGTAACAGAACTACCACAAGTGGACGGCTTTGACAAACAGCGGTTTATTCTCTCACAGTCTAGGAGGCTAGAAGTTCGAATTTAGGGTGCCAACTCCAGGTGAAGTCTTTTTCTCTGTTGGTACTTGGGGAAGGTTCTTGTCATCAATCTTCCTCTGGTCTAGGAGCTTCTCAGCACAGGGACGCTGGGTCCAAAAGATGTGCTCCACTCCCAGCTCTGCTTTCTTGGTGATAGGAAGTCTCTCTGTCTCTCTGCTCACTTCTTTTCTATCTTAAAAGAGATTTGTCATGGATTGAATTGTGTCCCCCCAAAGTAAGTATCAGCTTGGTTAGTCCATGATTCAGTACTGTGTGGTTGTCCTTCATTTCGTGGTTGTAATTTTTATGTTAAAGAGGATTAGGGTAGGATTGTAACACCCTTACTAAGGCCACATCCCTGATCCAGTGTAAAGGGAGTTTCCCTGGGGTGTGGCCTGCACCACCTTTTATCTTACGAGAGATAAAAGGAAAGGGAAGCAAGCGGAGAGTGGGGACCTCGTACCACCAAGAAAGCAGTGCTGGAAGCAGAGTGTATTCTTTGGACCTGGGGTTTCTGCTCGGAGAAGCTCCTAGTCCAGGGGAAGATTGATGACAAGGACCTTCCTCCAAAGCTGACAGAGAAAGCCTTCTCCTGGAACCAACGCCCTGAATTTGGACTTCTAGCCTAGGAGACTGTGAGAAAATAAATTTCTCTCTGTTAAAGCCATCCACTTGTGGTATTTCTGTTATAGCAGCACTAGATGATTAAAACAGAAGTGACTCAAGATACAACCTAACCTTGTAGATTGAGTCCTGACTCATTAACATAACTGCTGCTAATCTCACCTCATTAACATCATACCGGTTAGGATTTACAACACAAAGGAAAATCACATCAGATGACAAAATGGTGGACCATCACACAATACTGGGAATCATGGCCTGGCCAAGCTGACACACATTTTTGCAGGGCACGATTCAACTCATAACAAGGGCTAAGGTTTGCCTGACCCAAGCCATGGTATTTTCAATTATTTATATGCATGCAAGAGCTGGACAATGAATAAGGAAGACCAAAAAAGAATTGATCCCTTTGAATTATGGTGCTGATGAAGAATATTGAATATACCATGGACTGCCAAAAGAACAACTGAAATCTGTCCTGGAAGAAGTACAGCCAGAATGCTCCTTAGAAGCAAGGATGGCGTGATTTTGTCTCACATACTCTGGACATGTTATCAGGAGGGATCAGTCCCTGGAGAAGGACATCATGCTTGGTAAAGCAGAGGGTCAGTGAAAGAGAGGAAGACCCTCAATGAGGTGGCTTGACACAGCGGCTGCAATGAAGCGCTCAAGCATAGCAACGATTGTGAGGATGACACAGGACTGGGTGGTGTTTCGCTCTGTTGTACACAGGGTCACTATGAGTCGGAACCGACTCGATGGCACCTGACAACAACAACAATGGTAACTCCATGTTTAACATTTTGAGGACGTGCCAGACTGTTTTCCAAAGTGGCCGCACCATTTTAGATTCCCACCAGCAATGAGCGAGGGTTCCAAACTTTCCATATACTCACCTACGCTTTTTGTTTTCTATGTTCTTTGTTTTTTAATTATAACCATCTTATACCCACCCATTGCCATCAAGTCTATTCCAACTCAGAGCAGTGCTGTAGGACAGAGAAGAACTGCCCCATAGCGTTTCTAGGAGCGGCTGGTGGATTCCAGCTGCCGACCTTTTGGTTAGCAGCCGTAGCGCTTAACCACTGTGCCACCAGGGCTCCAATATCTAAGAAACTATTGCCTAATTACGGACAGTGTTAAGCAGGGGAGGGACATAGCCAAATTTAAGTTTTAAAGGATCATCTTTGCTGCTCCTAGTTATTAGTGGCAAGCCTGTTATGGGGCGTGGAGCTTCCCTGGTCATCCTAGCTAAAATGTTTACTGCAGCCTCACTTGCTTTCCCTGTCCTGGGATAGATTTCTGCACGGCACTTACCGTGTTCTGATGAACTGTACACGGTACTGCACTGTCTCCACCACGTGGGTATCAGCTCCACGAGCACTAAGCCTTTCTGTTCACTGCCAATCCCTAGAGCCTACAACAGCAAACACTCACTAAATATTTGTTGCATAGTGTGGGTGAATAAATGAGTGAATACACGACGGGATGGGTGAGTGAATGAATGAAAGAAGGAACAACTGATGTTCAGAGCAGGACGGCTGTAACTTCCCTTCCACCGAAGGCGGCGCGGCGACTGCTGCACCGACCCCTGCGGCCGCCAGAGGGCGCGGGCAGGCTGGTTCCCAAGAGCCTGTCCCGGGACCCCGCCCGCTGGGATGCAGGCCCCCGGAGCCCCAGACGCGGGGACCGGGCCTGGGGTTCTCGGACCCCGCCTCCACCTGAAACGTGCACCACTGCGGGCTCGCAGTTGCTCAGCGACCTGTCCCGCGCTGCAGGCGGGGAAACTGAGGCCCGGGGCGCGGTCGGGGCGGGGCCGGCCCCGAGCTAGCTCAAGCCCCCGCCCCCGGCCGGCCCCGCCCCGGCCCCTAAGAGGCCCCTCGGGCGCGGGGCGAAGGCCAGAGCCGGGATGGCAGCGCAGCGGCTGGGTAAGCGGGTGCTGAGCAAGCTTCAGGCTCCATCGCGGGCTCGCGGGCCGGGGGGCAGCCCCGGGGGGCTGCAGAAACGGCATGCTCGGGTCACCGTCAAGTACGATCGGCGGGAGCTGCAGCGGCGGCTGGACGTGGAGAAGTGGATCGACGGGCGCTTGGAGGAGCTGTACCGCGGCCGGGTGAGGCGGGCGGGGCGGGGGGCGCGGGGGCGGGGGGCACGGGCGCGGGCCGACAGACCCCTGGCCGGGGGACCTTCCGCTCTTGGGGGTCCCTGGGCGCACGCTCACTGTTGCACATGCAGCCCCGTCCGCACAAGGGGACACACTCGTTGGCCTGGCCGCGTACACTCGGTGCTCCGGTTGCGGACGTGCGCTTGGGTCCCCAGAGATGTGTCCAAACGCCTGAGGGGCCAGGGGTTGAGGAGGCAGGATTGAGGAGCCAGAGCGGCCATGTCTGGAGAAAGGGTGGGGGAGGGGGCACGTCTTAAAGCCAGACAGACGTGGTGACAGTGGAGATACAACCACACGGACACACAGCAAAGGAAGCAACCCTACACACATTCTCCAGAGCAGAAGCCATAGCCAGCTCACAGGCACTTCAGGAGCAGCAACAGCTGTACACAGACTCACAAAGACGCAGGCCCTGGCCACTCACAGATCAACATATGCCACGGCCACAGCCACCCCCAGACGTTAGCACATGCTACCACTGGACGCAGACACACAACCCAACAACTATACTCAAACCCAGCGTGACTCAATTACAACCATCCATGATCTTCCGAAGGCTCAGACAACCAGTACACACAAACACAATGACAGATGCTGCAGCCACTCACAGACACGGAACAACAGATGTAAAGCCACGCAAGCTACAGGCACATGTTGTTGTGAGGTGCCGTCGAGTCGGTTCTGATTCATAGCGACCCTATGCACAACAGAATGGAACACTGCCTGGTCCTGCGCCATTCTCACAATCATTGCTGTGTTTGAGCACACTGTTGCAGCCACTGTGTCAATCCATCTCTTTTCCGCTGACCCTCTACACATATAAATATACAAAGGCAGAGCCCACAGCGGCCCATGGACACACAAGGGCATACACTGCAGCTACCTATATCGACAGGTAGGCTGCAGACAGACAGGGATACTCCATCTGCCACTTAAAGCCACAGATCGTACAGCACACATGCACTGCTGGACACAATTATAGGTACAGGATGGTCATAGCCATGTACACGCATCCGGGATACACACAGTCCTCCTTCACTCAGCACGGCCATGGTAGAAGCCATACCCCTGACAGTGACACGCGGTCCCTCTGTTCTCAGAAACATGTTTGGCTCCTACAGAGTTGTTAGTGGTTGGTGGCAGCTGTATGATGTCCCACTCAGATGGCCATGGACGTATGATGAGACAGAGCCCCATACCTCACACCACGGGAGCACAAGTCCTCGTACGGTTACCCACATGACTGCCATGTACTTCTGCACCCTCACGCCAAACCCAGGCCCCTGGCCTCGGGCTCTGGCTCACATAGAGATGCACATGGGCGCGTAACACACATGTCAACACTCTATGCCTGTGCTAAACCTTCGTCCCCAAACCCCAGAGCACTCAGGAGCCCTGAGCTGCCAAGTCCTCAGGACTTTCTGGGGCTGGGGTGGGGGGGCAGTGTTAAGACTTTGTAGCCTCAGGGATCTTTTGCTCAGACAGCTGGGTTTTGTCTGCTGCAGCAGCACTGAACCAGCCTGGTACTGAGCCAGCCTGCGTTTGGATCATTGCCCCAAGAGGCCATACTGGGAGTCCCCCTCTTGACTGCCTCAAAGTCGGGCTTGCAACTCCTTCCACCCGCCCACCCTGGGGGCCTCAGTGGTCATTGTCTGGGACTGCCAGCTCTCCAGGTTGCCCTCTGGACCCAGGGGCCGGCTGGCCGGAGCCTTGCCTTCCCTTCCTGATCCCTGGGGGAGGGGACCACCCCATCAGGCTCCAGCCTGCCTGCTCCCCTCCCCTGCACCTAGCGCTTAGACTTTTCCTTGAAAGGGCAGAGCCAGCCCCTCTCCAGAATATCAGAATATGGCATTCCAAGACTTGACCAGGCCTGTTTCCCGCTGTAGGAGCTGGGGCCAAGAGGAGAGATCCGTGCCAGCCGCCAGGCTCCCGGGGCCCAGGGGCCCAGGCATCTGGGCTGGCACAGGCCTCTGCACCTCTGTCGATCCATCTGTCACCCTCCCCCAACACCCAGATGTCTTGCCATGGCGGTGCTGTCCCTGACTGCCACGTTATTGGTCCAGAAGGGGCCAGCTGGGCCCTGGGGCCCGTGGGCTCCTCCAAAGCCCTGGACAAAGGGGGAGAAGGGTAAGAGAACCCTGACCATCTGCCCTCCCCCCCGCCTTAGGAAGCAGAGATGCCTGACGAGGTCAACATTGATGAATTGTTGGAATTAGAGAGTGAAGAGGAGAGAAGCCGGAAAGTCCGGGTAGGTGGATCAGGGGGTGCCCCCAATCCTTCACCCTGCACCCCAAAAATAACCACAATAATTAACACATGTATGGAGCATGTCCCGTGTGCCCGGCAGTTTCAATTGCTTTACACTTATTAACTCATTTAACGCCCACAGAAGCCTGTGAAGAAAGGTTACTATTATCTCTACTTTCCAGATAAGGAAAATGAGGCTCAGATAAGGAAAATCTCCTGTCCAGGGTCACACAGCTCACAAGGCGCAGAGCGGGGCGTCAGGCCTAGGCAATCTGGGCCCAGCATCATCCCTGCTCTTACAGCCTCTGGTCTCCTACAGGCAGGAAATACTCCCTGACCTTCTCAGCCTTCCCTGGATCTAGAGCTGCTCCAGTGTGGCCTCCCGTCTTCCCCTGCCCCAAACCGGTAAACCCAACCCATTGCTGTCAAGTCGGTTCCAACTCAGCCATCCCATAGGACAGAGTAGAACTGCCGCCTAGAGTTTCCAAGGCTCTAATCCTGGTAGCATAGTGGTTAAGTGCTATGGCTGCTAACCAAAAGGTCAGTAGTTCAAATCCGCCAGGCGCTTCTTGGAAACCCTGCGGGGGAGTTCTACTCTGTCTTGTAGGGCTGCTATGAGTCAGAATTGACTGGACGGCAGTGGGTTAATCTTTTTTAATGGCCCAGTGGTTAAGAGCTCAACTGCTAACCAAAGGTCAGCAGTTTGAATCCACCAGCTGCTCTTTGGAAACCTTATGGGGCAGTTCTACCCTGTCCTATAGGGTCGCAATGAGTCGGAATCGACTTGATGGCAATTTTTTTTTTTTTTAAATCTTTACGGAAGTAGACTGCCACGTCTTTCTCCTGGGAGCAGCTGGTGGGTTCAAACTGCTGACCTTGGGGTTGGCTGCTGAGTGCTTTACCCACTGCGCCATCAGGGCTCCTTACCCTGCCCCAGTTGCTCTATAAGGCTTCAGGCTGTGTTCCTTCCTTGAAGCCAGGTGGGAGTTCCACCCTGGAGCCTGACTTCCATTTGTCTTGCTGTATGGGAGCTTTGTTGGGAATAAGGGCTGGGAGGGTAGTGGTGCTAGTCATTTACTGTTTTTTTTTTTTTTTTGCGGGGGGTGCGGGTGTTTAGGGACTCCTGAAGTCCTGCTCGAAGCCTACAGAGGTAAGTTTTCCCTTGTCTGCACCCTGAGTGGGAGGGGTGCAGTCCTGTGGAGAGGAGGGAAGAAGCTGGCCATGCCCGGGGGGACAGGCAGAGGAAACCCTGGGGAGCCCCCTGTCTCTCTCACAGCTCCTTTCTTGTCTCCAGCGGTATCCTTTGTCCTTCTCAGCCCTGGTCTCTCCTCTCTCTCCATCTGCCACTGGGACTCCATGTCTCTTTCCCTTGGGATACTGAGGCACTCCCCCATCTGTGCCCTGTCCTGCTGGGTTCTGGCTCTCTCAGCCTCTGCTCTGCCATCCCAGGCGCCATTCCCACCTCTAGTGGGCCCCCCATCCTCCAGGCCCCACAGCAGAGCAGCCCAGCCCCTCCCACTTCCTTCCCTGCTTTAAAAGGGAAAAATATTCATGTTTCTCTGACCAGTTATAGGCCTGAGGGACAAACGTCACGTATGTCTGTCTGCCCCTGGGGCTGCCTTGGGCCTCTGTCTCTGGGGACTGTCCTGGTGATCTCTTGAAAAAAAAAATGAGAGAAAAACCTCGATATCTGTCTCCGTTCCTTTCTCTGTCCCTGTGTCTCTCCCTCTGTGTCTGCACCCCCTCTCTGTTTGTCTCTGTCTCTGTGTCAGTCTTGGTCTCTGTTTCTGGGTCTCTGTCTCTTCCTGTCTCCCTCCCTGTCTCTCTCCTTCTCCTTCCTCTCTCTGACTTTTTCTATTTGTCTCTCCCCTCTCTATCTCTGTCTCTTTCCCTTTCTCTCTTTCCTCCTTTTCTGTCTCTCCTTCCCTTTCTGTCTCTCCCCCTCCCCCGTCTTCCTCCTGTCCCTCTCTTCTTTTCCCTGTCTTTTTCTATTTCTCTCTCCTTGTCTCCCTCTGTCTCCCTCTCTGTCTCTCTCCATCTTTTTCTGTCTCTCTCTCCTTCCTCTCTGTCTCTCTCTGTCTGCCTCCCTGTCTCTGTCTCCTTCCCTGTCTCTCTCTCCTCTGTCTCTCCCTTCTCTCTCTCCTTCCTCTCTGTTTCTCTGTCTCCCTCCCTGTCTCTGTCTCTCTTTTTCTGTCTCTTCTGTCTCTTTCTCCCTGGTCTCTCCCCTCTCTGCCCTTACTTTCTTCTCCTTGTCTCTCTAGCTCTACCCTGCCTAGGCCCTGTCCCCTCCGCTGTCCAGGAAGCAGGGGAAGGAGGGGCCCAGGTGAGAGGGTCTGGGCTGGGGCAGGGGGCGCCGGTACCCACCACTTTCTCAGCACCCCACCCTGTCCTCAGGACTTCGTCCAGGAGCTGCTGGGGAAGCTGCGCGGCCTCCACAAGCAGCCGGGCCACCACCAGCTCAGCCCTTCGGGCGACTCGGATGGCCGCAGCCTGAGCCCCCGCCAGGACCGCGCCCGGCCCGCGCCCCCCTGACCCGCGCCGCCAGCCTCCCCGCCGGCTCCTTTCTGAGATGTATTTAACGGCTGTGTAACAGTAACACCGCGTGGCTGTTTTTCCTCTCCCTGGTCACCGCGGGCTTCCGCAGCTCCACCCCGCCCCAGCCCAGCCGCCTTCTCTCGCGCTGCGCCCCGGTCCCCTCGTGTCCCTGCGCCCCTCCGCAGCTGGGCTGGCCCGCCAGATGGAGAATTCCTCCTCCTCCTCCAGAGAGCATGAGAACAGACCCTGCTGACCCGACGCCCGGGACTCACATCCTGTCCTCACCCCGCACCCCAGCCTTGGCCCAGGCCCAGCAGGGCCCAGCATGGGGGTGGTGCTGGGGCTTCTGTGGAAATGACGGCCGTGCATGGCCCATGGGCCGGGAGAGATGCACGCGAGCGAACATGGCCCATGCCACCTCAACACAGCCACCAAACAAATTATCCACTCCCTGAAATGTACTGGGCACCCCCATTCCTGCTACTCGGGTCATAAAGATAGCAGAACATGGTTCCTGGCCGGCTCACTACTGGCGGGGTAGGTGGGCCTGTGTGCAGAGGGTTAGAGAAAGCCTCCAAGGCACTTGGGGGTCCAGGGGTGGGAGGAGTCATCCAGGCTGGGTGTGGTGGAGAAGTCCAGGAGGGCTTCCTGAAGAAGGAAACATGGAGGCAAGACTTTGAAGGCTGCAGAGGAGTTTGAGTGAAATGGGGACTGTCCTAGTTATCCAGTGCTGCTATAACAGAAATAGGTCAAGTGGATGGCTTTAACAAAGAGAAACTTATTCTCTCACAGTCCCGGAGGCTAGAAGTCCAAATTCAGGGTGCCAGCTCCAGGGGAAGGCTTTCTGTCTTTGTCACCTCTGGGGGAAGGTCCTTGTCATCAATCTTCCCCTGGTCTAGGAGCTTCTCAGTGCAGGGACCCAGTGTCCAAAAGATGCACTCTGCTCTTGGCACTACTTTCTTGGTGGTATGAGGTCCCTCTGTCTCTCTGCTCCCTTTTCTCTTTTGTATCTCAAAAGAGATTGGTTTAAAACACAACCTAATCTTGTAGATTGAGTCCTGCCTCCTTAACATAATTGTCTCTAATCCTGCCCCATTAACATCACAGAGGTCGGATTTACAACACCTAGGAAAATCACAGCAGATGACAAAATGGTGAGCAATCACATAATACTGGAAACCATGGCCTGGCCAAGTTGACACACAATTTTGGGGGACACAATTCAATCCATAGCAATCAATTCAATCATATCTGAGGATTCTGAACTCATGGGAGAATGGGTTGACAATGGGGCCAGAGGAGGGGAGATATCAAATATTGGCAGAGGCATCAACCAACCAGGTTGAACAACGGCCCCAGAGCTGGATCAGGGACACGCCTTCATGGGCTGGGATTAATCCTATAAGGCTGGCACATGGGGAGGTCAGGAGGGCCCCAGGGGAAGGATTGAGGCATCAGAAGCGGTTAGAGGCTATACCCAAAACTGTAGAAATATTTCAGTATTTTAATAATGGATCTGGTTATACCAGTGGTCCCAACCGCATACACTAAGGAGGTGGGTGGGCTCTACAGCGGCTGTATTTAGGGGTGGGCTGTCTCCTCCAGGACAGAGTGCGTCTCTCATCTCGCCTCTTCTGACTGAAGTTGGGGACCCTGACCCCCATCCCCACCCCATGCTACCCAGTGGCCCAGTCTGGGTCCCAGGGGTCTGAGCTCCAGCCTGGCAGAAAGAGAAGATGCGCCTGAAGAAGCACAGCCTGGAGCGCCCGGGCCTAGCCAGCCCTCCAGGTGACCTCAATGTCCCTGCAGACAGACATCAGAGGCTCCCACTGCCCTTCCCACTGTGTGAACGTATGGGGGAGTTTCCTCTCCCTCCTGCTGGCTTCTCAGCACCTAGGTCCAGACTAACCAAAGCCCAGGGTGAGGGAGCCACACCCATAACCCAGAAAACCCCACTTGGGCCTAGGGAGCTCTTTCTGCTTCCCTCTGAGTCTGTTCTTGGTTCCTCATCTTTGTGGGGTGGTGCTCACAGCCCATGGTGGATTTTTTTTTGGGGGGGGTCTATTTTTATCATTATTCACTACTTTTTTTTTCATTTTATTTATTTATTTAGTTGTTGTTGGGGTATACACAGCAAAACATATGCCAGCTTAGCCGTTTCTACCTGTACAACTCAGTGACATTGATTCCATTCTTTGAGTTGTGTAACCATCCTCACCCTCCTTCTCTGAGTTGTTCCTCCTCCATTAACAAAAGCTCACTGCCTCTAAGGGTCCTATCTAATCTCTCCAGTTGCTGTTGTCAATTTGATCCCATGCTCTGAGCCGGAATCTACTCCACAGCAGTGGGCTTGGGCTTGGAGAAAGCTCTTAAAAGAGCAAAGTGCTCAGGGCAGAAACATTTGACTAGTTAAGCTAAACTGTTGTTTGGTTTTAAGAAGACTTCAGGGGATATTTTTAGTTTGAGGTTTAAAGATGATCTCAGGGCAATAGTTTCAGGAGTTCATCTAACTTTCATGGCTCCAGGAGTCCGTGAGAAATTTAAATTCTGTTCTGCATTTTCCCCCTTTTGGTCAGGATTCTTCTATGGAATCTTTACTCAAAATGTTTGGTAATGGTAGCCTGGCACCGTCCACTTCTGGTCTCAGGGCAGAGGAGGCAGTTGTTCATGGACGCAATTAGCCACACATTCCATTTCCTCCTCCTATTCCTGATTCTCCTTCTTCCTCTGTTGCCCCAGGCAGATAGAGACCAATTGTGCCTTGAAAGCAGTAGGAGTTTGAATTTTGGGTGTGCCATACATTGCGCCTCTTTGTAGTTTCCTCCTCTGGAAAATGGGAGCTTCACAGATGAGGAAGCTGAGGCCCAGATTAGTGACATCACTTGCCCAAGGTCACACAGCTATGAAGTGGTGGCGTTGGGCTTCAGTCCCAGGCATTATATCTCCAGAGCCCATCTACTTCATTCCTATACCACAGTGCCTGTATAAATCATAGCAATAACTGTTATTACTCTTCAGCAGCAGGAAGAGGTTGACTAATTCATACTAAGGTGTTAGTGACTGCCCACAGCCCTCTGAGGTATTCTATCTAGAGGTCAATGCAACTTAAGTGGGAACCAGACTACAGAAGTACATCTTAGTGGTTAAGAGCATGATCTCTGGAGTTAAACCTTCTGAATTCAGACACCATCTGTCCTACTTCCTGGCCGTGTGATTGACAAAGTCACTTAACCTCGTCAGTAAAACGATGATAATTATAATAGTATCTATCTCCTAGGGTTGTTGAGAAGTTTCAGTTATTTACTGTATGTACAGAGCATATGTGGCGGGCAAGGGGAGAGAATGGACTGTTAGCTCCTGCAGCTACCATCCCTGACCAGCAAGATACCCTCAGGAACACAGAATCACAGACCTTCTGATAAGGAAAAGCCCCCAAAAGCACAGAGAGCCTGACCTGCCACGCCGGCGTTGCGGCCACGCGGGCCCTTCCCTTCTCCACTCTGTTCCCACTCAGCAGCCAGATGACGCTTTTTTCTCACTCTGCCCCCCACTGTCTCCACCTACCCATTCTCTCTTCCTCTTTTCTCCATAGGTCACCGCTCTTATTAATTTCCTGTCTATTTCCTCCTGGCCCACAAGGCAGCCATTACAAACAGCTTCCTACACCTTGCTTTTTCCATGTAACTGTCTATCTTGGAGATCCGTCATACCCCCACCCTTCGCGGGCTTACCTTGGCTCTCAGGATAAAAGCCAAAGTCCCCCCCTACACTCTGCCCTGTCCCCTCTCTGCCGTCATCCCTCTCCTCGGCCTCCTCACCCACACCGGACCCCTCCCTTCCTCCTTCCTCGCACCGGTTTTCTCTACCTGGAGCACTTTCTCCCAGGTCCCCTCAAGCCTCACTGTCATATAGATTTACGATCAGAGGCCACTTTGAACATCTTATCTAAGGAGCACGCACAGTCACTCCTTGTCTGCTGCCCTGGTTTATTTTCTCCACAGAATTGATTACAGACTGAAATTATCAATTACTGTTTTTTTTTTTTAATTGCCTGTGTACACACTCCTACCTTGAGGACATTAGCTCCTTGCCTGCCTTTGTCGTTGCTTGTTGCCGTTGAGTCGATTCTGTCTCATGGCGCCCCCAAGAGTGCAGAGTAGAACTGTGCTCCATAGGGTTTTCAAAGCCGTGACCTTTCAGAAGCAGATCGCCAGGCCTGTCTTCTGAGGTGCCTCTGGGAGGGTTTGAACCACCAGCCTTTCCACGAGCAGTGGAGTGCTTAACTGTGTGCACCACCCAGGGGCTCCTCGCCTGCATGGATATCACTATAATTCCTAACGTCTAGAACAAAAGGAGCCCTGGTGGTGCAGTGGTTAAGCACTCGGCTGCTAACCCAAAGGCCGGTGCCCGCCAGCTGCTCTGAGGGAGAAAGATGTGGCAGTCTGCTTCCATAAAGATTTCAGCTTTGGAGACAGTGTTGGGGATGCTGGCACAACTTGAACAAGGCAAGGTCGTGAAAGCTCCATACACACATCCAAACTCCCTGAGGGACGGAATCGCTGGGCTGAGGGCTGTGGGAACCATGGTCTCAGGAAACATCTAGCTCAACTGGCACAACATAGTTTATAAAGAAAATGTTCTACATTCTACTTTGGTGAGTAACGTCTGGGGTCTTAAAAGTTTGTGAGCGGCCATCTGAGATACTCCTCTGATTCCATCCTGTCTGGAGCAATGGAGAATGAAGAAGACCAAACAAGGGAAAGATTTGTCCAAAGGACTAATAGACCACAACTACCACGGCCTCCACCAGACTGAGTCCAGCACAACTAGATGGTGCCCAGCTACCACCACCGACTGCTCTGACAGGGACCACAATAGAGGGTCCTGGAGAAAAATGTAGAACAAAATTCTAACTCACAAAAAAAGACCAGACTTACTGGTCTGACAGAGACTGGAGAAACCCTGAGAATATGGGTCCCAGACTTCCTTTTAACTCAGTTCTGAGGTCACTCCTGAGGTTCACCCTTCAGCCAAAGATTAGACAAGGCTCATAAAACAAAATGAGACTAAATGGGCACACCAGCCCAGGGGCAAGGATGAGAAGGCAGGAGAGGACAGGAAAGCTGGTAATGGGGAATCTGGTAGAGAAGGGAGGGTGTTGACATGTCGTGGGGTTGGCAGCCAACGTCACAAAGCAATGTGTATTAATTGCTGAATGAGAAACTAACTTGCTCTGTAAACCTTCATCTAAAGCACACACACAAAAAAATCACAGCCTTGGAAACACTATGGGACAGTTCTACTCTGCCCTATAGGGTCGCTATGAATCGGAATCCACTGGAAGGCAAGTGAGGGGAGTGTTTGGCTTTTTGGTTTAGAACAGCTCCTGGATACACAGTGTTTGCCCAATAACAGTGCCCCCTGGTGGCCACATTGTCGCTCCCGTATACAGGAACCCACCAGGCCACAGTGCCCCCTCGTGGCTGTGTGAGTTGGTTTAATCTATACTCCAGGGGTGGTCAACTAGCATTTGATCAAAATAGCAGAATTCACGTGTAGTTACTGCAAAGCACTCACTCATTGTCTTAGTTCTCTAGTGCTGCTATAACAGAAATACCACACGTGGATGGCTTTAACAAACAGAAGTTTATTCTCTCACAGTCTAGTAGGCTAGAAGTTCAAATTCAGGGCGTCCACTCCAGGGGAAAGCTGTCTCTCTCTGTTAGCTCTGGAGGAAGGTCCTCGTTATCAATCTTCCCATGGTCTAGGAGCTTCTCGGTGCAGGAACCCCGGGGTCCAAAGGACGCACTCTGCTCCTGGTGCGGCTTTCTCGGTGGTATGAGGCCCCCCCTCCACCACTTGCCGTTCCTTTTATCTCTGGCAAGATAAAAGGTGGTGCAGGCCACACCCCATTGTAACTCCCTTTACATTGGATCAGGGATGTAACCTTAGTAAGACTGTTACAATCCCACCCGAATGTTCTTTAACGTAAAATTACAATCACAAAATGGAAGACAACCATACAATACTGGAAATCACAGCCTACCCAAGTTGATGCATATTTTGGGGGGGTCACAGTTCAATCCACAATATCCATCTTCATCTCCAATCAACATTGGACAGAGGTTTTTCCAACGAGGATGATAAATATTAGAATTGGACTTGCATTGATTGGTATCCACAATTGGCTAAAATATTTTAGAAATATTTCCCACCCCCATAATAAGGAGGGCAGGAAAGTTCTTAGTGAAGAATTTATAATGGTTGACGTAAGATCAGCCTCCATTAGAAGGAATCAGGAATAATGGAGTGCTTAAACTTTGTGCCACCCAGGGACTCTTTGCTTGCCATAGACATTACCATATTCTTAATGTCTAGAACAGCACCTGGCACACAGTAGGTGGAATGTGTGGCTAATTGCCCCCTTTGCCATGAGATCAGGAGAACTAGATGGTACTGGCTACCATTACTGAACATTTATATCAAAGATTCTATAGAAAAATCCTGATCAAAAGGAGGAAAATGTAGAACAGAATTTCAAATTCTCATGGATCCAGAATGTCTGGAGCCGTGGAGCCTGGGTGAACCTCTGAAACTATTGCCCTGAGATAATCTTTAAATCTAAAACTAAAATATCCGCTGAAGTCTTCCTTAAACCAAGCAACAGTTTACCTTAACTAGTAAGAATGTCTGCTTTGAGCATTGTGCTCTTTTAAGAACTATCTATACGGGATCAAACTGGCAGCAGCAACACAAAAGATTAGATAGGAAACTTAGTGGACATTGAGTTTATGCTAAAGAGGGAGTAACAATTTGGAAAAGGAGGGTAAGAATGGTTGCATAACTCGAATGTAAGCAATGTCACTGAACTGTACATGTAGAAACTGTTGAATTGGTGTATGTTCTGCTGTATATATTCTCAACAACAACAATAAAAAATTTAAAAAAAGATCAGCCTCCAAAAATTAGTAACCAAAATCCTCTGCCATTGAGTCGATTCCAACTCATAGCAGCCCTATAGGACAGAGTAGAATACAGTAATAGTCAATTAAAACATGTTCTCAATATCGACAAAAGCTATAAAGAAAAATAATAAAGTATGTAACAATTAACTTAATCAAGGTTGCATAAGATCATGATGGAAAGAAACATTAAAATGTCAATAAATGATATAGGAAATAATGTGAAAGAAAGGAGGCTGCCCTTGGATAGTATATCTTAATATTATCCACATGTCAAGTCTTTCCAAATTAGCTGATAAATTCAAAACAGTCTCAATGAAAATTCCAGATGGATTTTTTGAGACACTTGATAAATCTAGTCTAATGTTTACATGGAGGAATAATAGTGTACAAATAGCTAAGTCAACATTAAAAAAGGAAGAGGGAAGGGCTTGCTCTACCAAATATTAAGGCATACTGCAAAGCCATAGTAATAAAAGCAGTGTGATACTGTTCAAGAACAGATAACCATACCAAATGATCAGGACAGAGTGCCCATGGACAGACCTGGGTCTATTAAAAAAAAAAAAAAAAATTTTTTTTTTTTTTTTTATACAGGGACATAATACAATGATAGTGGCATTGCCATTCCACGGAGAGAGGATGAACTGTTCAGTACCTGGCATTGGGAAAATTGGCTTAGTATATGAAGAAAAAAAAAAAAGGATCCCTACCTCACACCACATACAGTGATAAACTCCAGATGAAATAAAGACCTAAACATAAAAGGTAGGACTGGCGTTAATAAAAGAAAATGGAGGAGAATATCACTGTGACATGTCCACAAATTCTTTGGCAGCCCTCCCATCAAAAGGTGGTGTCTAAGTCTCCTTGTCTTTAAGGTGAACCAGCCTCAGTGACTCGCTTCTAACAAATAGGATGAGATGGAAATTGTGCTGAGTGATTTCTGAGGCTAGGTTATTAAAGGCTTCTGTCTAGTCCTCTTGGGATGCTTGTTCTTGGAATCGAATGGCCACATTGAGAGGAACCTCAGGGCATGTCTCAGTCATCTAGTGCTGCTATAACAAAAATACCACAAGTGGATGGCTTTAACAAAGAGAAATTTATTTTCTCACAGTACGGTAGGCTAAAAGTCCAAATTCAGAGCGCCAGCTCCAGGAGAAGTCTTTCTCTCTCTGTCGGCTCTGGAGGAAGGTCCTTGTCCTCAATTTTCCCCTGGTCAAAGAGCTTCTCAGGCACAGGGACTCAGTCCAAAGGACGTGCTGTGCTCCTGGTGCTTCCTTCTTAGTGGTAAGAGGTCCCCCACTCTCTGCTTGCGTCCCTTTCCTTTTATCTCTTGAGAGACAAAAGGTGGTGCAGGCCACACCCCAGGGAAACTCCCTTTACTTTGGATCCGGGATGTGACATGGGTAAGGGTAGTGTTACAGTCCCATCCTAATCCTCTTTAACATAAAATTACAATCACAAAATGGAAGACAACCACAGGATACTGGGAATCATGGCCTAACCAAGTTGACACATATTTTGGGGAGGACACAATTCAATACATGACAGAGCACATGGAGAGCCCTTGTGTAGGTCTTCTAGATGACAGCCAACTTTAACGTGATTGAGAAAGCCTGGAGTGAGACTCCAACATTAGAAACTATCTGGCTGTAATGGCAGGAGACCCCAGTTGAGCACAATCACCCCAAGAACCTTGAGAGGTCAAAATAAAAAAGGATTGCTGTTTTATACCACTAAGTTTAGAGTACCTTGTTATGTAGCCAGAGGTAACAGACAAAACTTCAAACACACAAACCATAAGCAGAATAAGCTACGTGAAACTACTGCAAATCAACATTAAAAAGACGGCAACCCCAATAGAAAAATGGGCAAGGGACATGAACAGGAAATTGAGAGAAGAGGAAGCCCAAATCTCTCAGCAGCACATTAGGAAATGCTCAAAATCAGTAGTAAACAGAGAGATGCTGTATAAGTATTCTAGGGCTGGAAGACCTTTGATGAGATGGATTCAGTAGCTCCAACAATGGCTCAAGCATAGCAACTGTAAGGATGATGCAGGACTGGGCAGTGTTTTGTTGTACATAGGGTTGCTACTAGTTGGCACCAACTCGATGGCACCTAACAACAGGGCTGCCGTAACTAAGTACCACAAAGAGGATGGCTTATAAGAACAGAAATGTATTGTCTCTCAGTTCTAGGCTAGCAGTCTAAATGCAGGGTGTTGGCAGGACTGTATTTTCTCCATAGAATCCAGGGGAAGGTTTTTTCTTGTCTCTTTCACCATCTGGAAGCCCTAGGTGGTCCTTGGCTTGCTGCTGCAGTGTCACATGGTGTCTTCCCTCTGGTGTCTTCTCCTTTATAAGGACATCACTCAGATGGGATCGGACCCATCCTACTCCCGTACGACCTCATGTTAACTTAACTGACCTTAATGTTTTCAGAAACCCTCTTTCCAAACAAGGTCACATTCACAGGTACAGAGTTTAGAACTTCAACATATTTTTTGGGGGGACACGATTCGATCCATAACAGATGCGAATTAAAACAACTGTGAGATATAATTTAACACCTATTAATCTGGTAAAAATTAGAAAGCTGGATAATGCCAAGTGTTGTTGGGAATAACAGTGGCATCGACCAAGCAGAACAAACACCCAGCCAATAAGAAAGTATACAAGGGGTGGTATTACATAGTGAGTGAACTAGCTAAGTACCAGGCCTAGATGTGGGGAAATAGGGACCCCATGCACTGCTGGAGGAACTGGACTGTGGTACAGGTACTCTGAAGAGTAATCCACTCATCCATTCACAGATATTTCTGAGCACCTATTGAAGCCTCCGCGAAGACTTTCTCCCCACCCCGCCATGGTTCCCCGCCTCCCTCGCAGCCTGCCAAGCCACAGCTTCTAACTGTGGTTTGGCCTGACCATGCAGCCCTAACCACAGTTTGAATTTGGTGCCAGAATCCTGCGCGTGTGCAAACCAAGTTTTCGGTGCATGCTCAGGACCTGAACAACTGTGTCCTCAGTCTGTCCTTGGTCCTGAAGATTACTGACATGATTGAACATCCAGACCTCCAAATGTAGACATGGGAGGGCTAAGGGCAGAGTGCTCTGGGCACCAAACCCAGTCCCCATAAGCTATTGGAAATAAAAAGCTCCCCAACCCCCTCAGACAGGGAGCACATGGCTTCATGGTCACTAGACCCTGTGTTGCTCCTTGTAAGCGCAGACAATAAATTTCCACTTTCTGTTTTCCTTACAACTGGTGGTGTGACATCTGTCTTATTTTGATCGGCTATTTTTAATAGGACAGGACAAGAACCTTCATTTGGTTACAGATTTTGGCGACTCCGCTGGGACTTGCGGACTCCGAAACCTGGGCGGTGAGTATCTGGAAACCCGCGACCCCTTAAGGAGTGCCCCAACCCCGTTTGGTCGGTAAGGAGTTTTGGGTGGCCACCATGATTCCTGCCCCAGGACGAGGTCCATCGGGTCCCCACCTCAGCTGGGAAACAGAAACTGGAGACTGGATGGGAAAGGCCTCTGAATTAAGGCTGAGCATGAAAAAAAGACGAAAATTTTTTCTTTTTTTTTATGTGGGACTAGGTTGTTCCACTGGTCATCTGGGAGGGGTTAAAGTCTCCCCTGAGGGGGGTTACAGTCCCCCCGGGGAGCTAGGGAAAGAAGAGAGTGGCAACAGCACAGTCCTAAGACCCGACCCCAAGGGTTGTAAAACGAGGGAAGTGGGGATCTGGCCCCTGGGACCCATCCTCAGACTAGCCAGGGTCCCTCACCCCATCTGAAACCGAGGGTATCAGGCCACTCTGCCATTGGCGATGATATTTGTCCATCTGTGATCACCTGAGGTTAATCCGTAGTTGAGAGAGGGTATTTAAGTCCCTCAGAGATTGCCCTGCCATCGTGACAATCTTTCTTTCAGAACACTCTTTTCCTCTTTCCCTTTCTTTCTCTCTTTCTCTGCTCTCTGATAGCAGAAAATGGGTAATTTAATTTATGGTCATTGATTTTGGTTAAGTACTGGTTTTGGTTTTTGGTTTAGAGGACATCCTTTTTGCACTGTTGTTCTTTGTCTGTCTGTCTGGTGGGTGCTTCTCTAGGTTGGGGGGCATCCTCCTGTCTGAATGTGTTTAAAACTGGTGTTCCTTGCTTTTCTGTCTGTGTGTTTTCGTGCAAGCATATAGGTATAGGAACAGTGATAATCCTAAAAACATTCCAAAGCGTTCACCCTTAAGCTGAACTTCAGAGAATTGAGATAAATTCAGTTGTGATCGTGGGAAAAAGAGAAGATCCACCGTGCCGCCACCAGGGTTAGTAATGAACAGCCCTTACAACTCCAGCAGTGTGCGTGGCTCCCTCCTGGACCTGTGCCTGGTGGGAGGGGCGGGGGGGGGGTGGCGGGGAAGGGTGGAGAATTAACCAGGAAAGGCAGTTCAAATGTCCTGGGAATTTTCCCTTGTCATTGCCCCATACGAGGGGCGGACACCCTATGGAGGAACAAATGTGGCCCTGGGTGCTGCAAAGCCAGAACAGAGCGAACAGGGAGGGAGGGCTAGCCCCCAGCCAGTATCCGCTCCACCAAACAATTCCAGTGGTGAGTAGGGGCCAGGTACCCTTTAGTACAGCAGACCTGATTAACTGGAAGAATAACACCTCAGGATGTCAACAGAAACCAAAGAAATTGTATGAACTGTTTACCACCGTCTTTAACTCTTTTGATCCCACCTGGGCAGGCTGTCAATCTCTCTTAAGCACCTCCCTACCCCCTGAAGAGAGGAAGATGGTCCTAGACAAGGCCAGAGAGGAAGCCCAGAGGCAATATGATGGTCGATGGCCCAGGGATGCAGTCAACGACATCTACCCCCTTTAAGACCCCACTGGGACCACAATCGCGCAGTAGAATACGGTAGGCTCACCTGATATCGGAACTGTCTTTTAGTGGGCCTTAGATGTGGAGTGCCTAAGCTCTTAGACTGGAACAAAGTATATGAAATTAACCATTGTAAAGATAAGGACGCTGCAACCTTCTTTGAAAGAGTTAAAGAGCCTTTAGACAATATACTGATCAAGATCCACAGGACCCAACACACGCTTACATGGTCAATAATATTTTTATAAGACAGTGTGCCCCAGATATTGGGAACCAACTTCAGAAAATAGAGGGAAGAGTAACTATAAGTATCGAACACCTAGTTGAGTTGGCATTCAAGGTCTATAACAACAGAGAAGAAGACAAAGGCAAGAAGTGCCAGGTTGCCCTACCAGCAACAGCAGCAATAGTACACAAATGGTATAGGGCCCCTAGGAGGAAAAGATCCATGGATCCTAGCAAGGCCCAGCTCTGATCCCGGCTGGGAGAGAACCAGTGTGCATGTTGTGAGCTAGAGGGCCACTGACAGAGTGTCCCGAGAGAGAGTGAATACCGAGTAACTCAATACCAGACCTCTCTAGTGGGTAATCACAGCGCATTGGCCCAATCTGTTGCTGCTCCAGGTTCAGCCACCCCCTTCCCACTCTGTTCCTGAGAGACTCTGTCCACCGCGACCCACAAAACCAACCTCTAAGAGATGCCAGTTTAGAGATCTTCAGAGGTGGGAGTAGCTTCGCTGAGGGTAGCCAAAGGAGCTTGGGCTACGCAGTTACCAGCCACACTGAGGTTTTCGAGGCAAACGCTCTCCCAAATGGAAGCTCAGGCCAAAAAGCTGAGCTGGTTGCGGTGATCCAGGCCTCGCAGCTGGCCAAGTCCAAGCGAGTGACCATTTATATAGATTTGGAGTACATGTTGTCAGTTTACATGTATATGGGACTTTGTGGAAGCAAGGAGAGCTTTTAAATTGGATCAGTAAAGAAATCAGACATGGCCAACAGATTTTACAACTCTTTGAGGCGATGTCACTCGCTGCCGCTCTGGCTGTTGTACACTGCAAAGGACATCGACAAGAAGATACAGTAGTGGCCCAAGGCCACCGAAGGGCCGACTTAGAAGCCAAGCAAGCAGGGAGAACATGACCCCGGTAGTAGTGACTGATTCTAGCTCGCCATAAGCTACGGAAGACCTTTATAGTTGCAAAAATAGGGGCTGGACAGGGAAAAAAACAACTAATGAGGCTTGGAAGAGTAAAAGGGTAGAAAGCAAGAAAAATGAAGAGAAAACAAAAAGGTAGAGAAAAAAGGGAGAGATGGCACTAGACTGGACTGTCCTGATTTCCAGGAAAAACCTGAATGTAAATATATTGATTTATTCTGCTACTGGATCAGGTTTTAGAGTCTTGTGAACAGCTGGCTCTGTACCACCTGTCACTCTGTATGGTCCCTCTTAATGTTAAAGATCAATACTTAAAAAAAAAAAAAAAGACAACAAGATCTTCTTGGCAGCGTAAGAGGGGACTAAGCACCAGGAATATGTTCCGGAAAGAGATTGCAAGAAAAAGGTAAACTGGACTATTGAAGCCCATCGGGCCGAACCTTGCAAGAAGACCTAGTTAGCATGGGCTAAGACCCTTCCCTTGGCTCTGTTCAGGACTAGGCTTGCACCTCAAACCAAACTGAAGGTAAGCGTTTTGGAGCGTGTGTATGGGCGTCCCCTGGTCCGTAACTTGTGGGAGGGCTTCATTACTCTGGGTCCTGAGACATGCACAAAGCTAGCTCGCTAGGAAACAATATTTGTGTTCTGTGGCAGGGGTACTTGACTCTCTTTACAGGTACAGGACGTGACAGACTCTTCTACAACCTGAAGTCTCTCTCTCCGTGTCAAGACCTGGAGCACTACAGACCTGGTGGGAGAACAAACCCCCAGTGCTGCAATCAAGGTCACCAAAGAGGGTGAGTGGATCCACCACTCTCGCATCGAGCCGGCTGCTACTCACGACACCGACCAACGAGTTCTACAGAACAGTAAGAACTGGCAGGACAGTAAGAACTGAGAAACTCAGCCTTCAAAAGATTTAAAGTGATAGACAGTCGTGCCAGTCGATTGTCATCCCCTGGCAATTTTGCCGGTTGCTATATATGCGGCCTTATATCCTGCCTGCTTATTTCCTGTGCCTCTCTAGAAGAAAAACAGGGCCCCCAGAATGGCAGGATAATTATCTCATAAACACCTCAAACACTCTCCACTTAAAAGGTCACTGTCACTGGGTCTGCTTCACCCCCCACCCCCTACCAGAACTAAGGACAATGTAGAGGCAGTCCGGTCCAGGTGCTCCACCTACTAAAAACGCCACTAGGTTCCCCATGCCATGGGTCTCCTCCTGGGCCCATGTTTCATTAATTACAATAGGGACTTTGTCCAACAGACTATCTGGAGTCTCACTGACACCACCGCTAAAACCCCAGACAATCGGAAGGAGACAACTTGTCTCCAGACTAATCTGACCAACCAAGTCTGTTACATGGGGATACCTCCTGAGAGAAGATATCTAAGAATTTCCCAGGAACTTTTTTATTTACTCCTTGACTATTGCTTGCCCAACCACATGGGGCCTAGACCCCTGGGCACACTTACTTACCTCCAAAACACGTTTAACAATGCCACAAGAAAAAAAAATACCGAAGTCCCAAGTGCCGAGTGTGCCCGCCCGGGCTTTGTGGTCCCCTGGCCCCAAGCTCGTGCAGCTCCAGTTTGCTCGAACGAGCTGGTGCCACTCTCAGTGGATATGACTGAGTGTGCGGCTCGTGCCTGGGTGACCGCAGCCTGGCTTCTCACTGTCCTGGCTGTGGATGGACAGCTTCTTACAAATGTGGCCACGGGAGGGCTAAGGGCGGAGGGTTCAGAGCACCAAATCCAACCCCCAGATGCCATTGAAAATAAAAAGCTCCCCAACCCCCTCAGACAGGGAGCACGTGGCCTTATGGTCGCTAGACCCCACGTTGTTCCTTATCTCTGCAGACAATAAATTTCCACTTTGTTTCCCTTACAACTGGTGGTATGGTGTCTGTCTTATTTTGATTGGCTAATAGGACAGGACAAGAACCCTCATTCGGTTACACTATCATGTGTCTGGAGCCCTGGTGGCCCAGTGGTTAAGAACTCAGCTGCTAACCAAAGGTCAGCAGTTTGAATCCACCAGCTGCTCCTTGGAAACTCTATGGGGCAGTTCTACTCTGTTCTATAGGGTCCCTATGAGTTGGAATTGACTCGATGGCAACGGGGCTTTTTTTTTTTTTCACTAATAGGAGCCCTAGTAGCACAGTAGTTAAGCACTCAGCTACTAACTGAAAGGCGAGTGGTTCTAACCCACCAGCAGCTCCTTGGAGAAATATGTGGCAATCAGTGTCCTTAAAGATTTACAGTCTTGAAAACCCTATGGAGCAGTTCTACTCTGTCCTATAGGGTTGCCATGAGTTGGGAGTCGACTTGACGGCAATAAGTTTTAAGTGAGATGAAATCACAGGAGGGCTCTGAGCAGGGGAGAGATGTGACCTGACTCAGGTATTCACAGGACCCTTTTGGCTGCGTGTGGGGAACAGATTGTGGCAGGATGCGGGGGGCGGGGGGGAGGTGCCAAGAGTAGGCTATATGCATCCCATCTGTCATGGATTGAATTGTGTCCCCACAAAATGTGTGTCAACTTTGTTGGGCCATGATTCCCCGTATTGTGTGGTTGTCCTCCATTTTGTGATTGATGTAATTTTCCTATGCATTGTAAATCCTGCCTGTGGTTAATGAGGCAAGATTAAGTTATGGTAAAGAGGTTTAGGGTGGGATGTAACACTCTTACTCAGATCACATCCCTGATCCAATGTAAAAGGAGTTTCCTTGGGGTATAGCCTGCATCACCTTTTATCTTACAAGAGATAAAAGGGAAGCAATCAGAGAGTGGGGACCTCATACCACCAAGGAAGCAGTGCCGGAAGTGGGAGCAGAGTGTGTCTTTTGGACTCGAGGTCCCCGCTCTGAGAAGCTCCTAGACCAGGGGAAGATTGATGACAGGGCCTTCTTTCAGAGCTGACACAGAGAGAAAGCCTTCCCCTGGAGCTGCACCCTGAATTCGGACTTCTAGCCTACTAGACTGTGAGCGAATAAACTTCTCTTTGTTAAAGCCCATCCGCTTGTGGTATTTCTGTCACAGCAGCACTAGATGACTAAGACACCATCTGACCTAGCAATTCCACTCCTTGATGTGTCCCCAAGTAAATTCTTACACAAGTCCATAAGGGAATGTGCATGAGGATGGTGGGAGCTGGAGGCAGCTGGGGGGTTCTGCCCTCAGGGGAGAGGGGATAAAGGTGAGGGGCACTCACCGGGGTGCCCTGCACAGTGGCCTGAGCTATAGACCAGGTGTGCACACAGCAACAATGGGGAGGTCTCAAACACATAATGATGAATGAGAAAAATAAGAGCGAGATCATTTATGGTACCAGTTATGTAAATCACATGCACACGACATAATAAATCTGCTTTATGAGAATGCTTCCCAACACAAAGATGCCTCTCAAAGAGGAGAGTTGTTGCCTATGGAGGGGGGTGAGAGTAATATGTATGGAGTGAGGATAAAAGGGAATACATGCATAAATAAAACAAGAATGGGGTCTTGCTTAGATCCTTGATACACAAAAATGTGGTCCTCCCTGGGAACTAAGGAGCCCTGGTGGCGAAGTGGTTAAGCACTTGACTGCTAACCGAAAAGTTGGTGGTCCGAACCCACCAGCCCCTCCTTGGGAAAAAGATATGGCAGTCTGCTTTCATAAAGATCTCAGCCTTGGAAACCCTATGGGACAGGTCTACTCTGTCCTATAGGGTCGCTATGAGTTGGAATTGACTCGACAGCAATGGGTTTGGTTTGGTGGGTGACCTGAGAACTTAGAAATGCTGTATCTCAGGCCTCACCCCAGACCTACGGAATCAGAAACTGAATTTTGATAGGATCCCATGTTTCTCAAACACACGTTGAAGTTGAAAAAGTGCTGTTTAGACCAAGGATGATCATGTGCCAGGAACAACTCATGGTAAAATCAATCGGGTCTCTGCAGTGAGCTCCAGCCATCATCGTCTCCTCCCCCAAGGTCTCCATGGCTCCCCTGCACCCTCAAAATAAGGTCGAATCCTTCTCGTGGCTGACAAAACCCTTTTGGTTCTGGTTGCCACCAACGTCTGCATCCTTATCTCTCAGCTGCCCCCCACTCCCTACCCTCGCCTCAATCGGAGCTCTAGTCCCTCTTTCCATTTCCCCACTTTCCCTATACTCTTCCCTCCTCAGGGCCTTCGATTGTGCTGTTCCCACACACACACCTCTTTGTCTTGCACTGCTTAAGCCACATACCAGGCCCTCCAGTTAGGGTTCTCATCACATCATGAGCTTTCCTACACCCAGTCTTACCAGGCCTCACATCAGCATCTGATGAAGGGATTATAGGATCCCCACTTTACAGATGAGGACGTTGAGGCTCATGGAGCTGACATTACTTGCCCAAGACCACATAGCTGGAAAGTGGTGGTGTCAGGACCTGAACACTCATCTCTTGGACCTCAAAGCCCGTGCTCTTAACCATAAGCCTTCTCCTTGCATGCCATCTTTTCTGGGTCAAAGCCTGAATGAGTTTCCGAACTCTCCTAGGAATACTCACCACCTCCTGCACTCTTTGTTTCCTCCCCATAACCCCTTGCTCACACAGTACCTTCTGTTGTGGCTTCTTCTCCCAACTCCCACTTTTAGAACATAAGCATTCCCCATCCTTCACGACGCAGCCAAATGCCACCTCGATGCAGCCTTCCCTGAATTCTCCACCCCAATCCTTGCTGTGTGCTGTAACCTTCACTCTCATGTGCCAGTGAGGCCCAGTTTGGTTAGAAATGACTGAAACTTAACTAAGGCTGAGAGCTGTGGGGACCATGGTCTCGGGGAACATCTAGCTCAATTGGCATAACTTAGTTTATAAAGAAAATCTTCTACATTCTACTTTGGTGAGCAGCGTCTGGGGTCTTAAAAGCCTGTGAGCAGCCATCTAGGATATTCCTCTGGTCTCACCCCTTTGGGAGCAAGGAAGAATGAAGAAACCAAAGATACAAGGAAAAGATTAGTCCAAAGGACTAATAGACCACATCTACCATGGAGAACACCAGAAGGATATTTACCTGTGTTTTATTGACTATGCAGAGGCATTCAACTGTGTGGATCATAACAAACTATGGATAACATTGCAAAGAATGGGAATTCCAGAACACTTAATTGTGCTTATGAGGAACCTTTACATAGATCAAGAGGCAGTTGTTCTGACAGAACAAGGGGATAGTGATTGGTTTAAAGTCAGGAAAGGTGTGCGCCAGCGTTGTATTCTTTCATCATACCTATTCAATCTGTATGCTGAGCAAATAACCTGGACTATATGAAGAAGAACGGGGCATCAGGATTGGAGCAAGACTTGTTAACAACCTGCGTTATGCAGATGACACAACCTTGCTTGCTGAAAGTGAAGAGGACTTGAAGCACTTACTAATGAAGATCAAAGACCACAGCCTTCAGTATGGATCGCACCTCAACATAAAGAAAACAAAAATCCTCACAACTGGACCAATGAGCAACACCATGATAAACAGAAAAGATTGAAGTTGTCAAGGATTTCATTTTACTTGGATCCACAATCAACAGCCATGGAAGCAGCAGTCAAGAAATCAAAAGACGCATTACATTGGGTAAATCTGCTGCAAAGGACCTCTTCAAAGTGTTGAAGAGCAAAGATGTCACCTTGAAGATCAAGGTGCACCTGACCCAAGCCATTGTATTTTCAATCGCATCATATGCATGTGAAAGCTGGACAATGAGTAAGGAAGACTGAAGAAGAGTTGACGCCTTTGAATTGTGGTGTTGGTGAAGAATATTGAATATACCATGGACTGCCAAAAGAATGAACAAATCTGTCTTAGAAGAAGTACAACCAGAATGCTCCTTAGAGGCAAGGATGGCGAAACTGTGTCTTACATACTTTGGCCATGTTGTCAGGAGGGGTCAGTCCCTGGAGAAGGACATCATGCTTGGCAGAGTACAAGGTCAGCAGAAAAGAAGAAGACCCTCAACAAGATGGATTGACACAGTGGCAGCAACAATGAGCTCAAGAATAACAACGACTGTAAGGATGGCTCAGGACCAGGCAGTGTTTCATTTTGTTGTGCATAGGGTGGCTATGAGTCGGAACCGACTCAACAGCACCTAACGACAACAACAACAACCTCACTCACTCTGCTCCAACCACACTGGTCTCCTAGCACTCGCCCAGGTACCCTTCTGGGTCTTTGCATTGGCTGTTCTCCTGCCTGCCCCCACATATCTGCAAAGCTCCCTGCTCACCTCCTTCAGGTCTTTATATAAACGTCCCCTCAGTAAGGCCTTCCTTGACTACCCTATTGCAATACTCCCTCATCCACCCACATACACACTATCCCCTCTGCCCAGCTTTATTCTCCCCTCATGCACTCCCCACCGCCATATATTTCATTTTGCGTGATGACAGTTTTTAAACAGCTTTATCAAAATTGACATATATATACACCTGTGAGCTATCATATAACCAAAGTAATGGAAGTATCTAACACCCAAAGTCTGCTCATGCTGATTTGTAATCACTTCTTCCTGTTCCTCCCCAGGCAACCACTGATCCGCTCTTTCACTCTAAATTAAGTGGAATTTTATAGAGTTTTATATAAATAAGATCATACAGCATGTGTTCATGTCTAACTTTCATCAGTCAGCCTAATTATTTTGAGATTCATCCATGTTGTATATATCAACACTTTGTTCCTTTTTATTACTGTACCACAGTTTATCTACTTACCTTTGTTGGGCATTTGGGTTGTCTCCAGTTCTGGGCTATTACAAATAAAACTGCTATGAACAGTCATGCCCAAGACTTGGTGTGGACATAGGCTTTCTGTCATGGACTGGATTAGGTCCCCCCAAAAATATGTGTATCGATTTGGCTGGGCCATGATTTCCAGTGTTGCGTGGTTGTCCTTCATTCTGTGATTGTAATTTTATGTTAAAGGGATTAGGGTGGGATTGTAACACCACCCTTACTCAGGTCACCTCCCTGATTCAAGATAAAGGGAGTTTCCCTGAGGTGTGGCCTGAACCACCTTTCATCTCTCAAGAGATAAAAGGAAAGGGAAGTAAGCAGAGTGTTGGGGACCTCATACCACCATGAGTGCAGCATCTGGAGCAGAGCCTGTCCTTTGGACCCAGGGTCCCTGCACCTGAGAAGCTCCTTGACCAGGGGAAGATTGAGGACAAGGACCTTCCTCCAGAGCCGACAGAGAGAGAAAGTCATCCCCTGGAGCTGACGCCCTGAATTTGGACTTTTAGTCCACTGTGAGGAAATAAATTTCTCTTTGTTAAAACCATCCACTTGTGGTATTTCTGTTATAGCAGCACTACATGACTAAAGACTTCTTTACTCTTAGGTAAACACTTAGGAGGGGAATGGCTGGATTATATTGTAAGCATATGCCCAACCTTGTCAGAAACCATTTTCCAAGTTGGTTGTAACATTTTACGTTCAACCAGCAGAGTTCTAATCCCACCACATTCTTTCTAGTAACTGGTATATTCAGATTTTTAAATCTTAGTTCTTTTAATAGGTGCATAATAGTATCTCATTGTGACTTTAATTCGCATTTCTGTAATGACTAATGATGTTGATCAGCTAAGTATTGTTTTAAGATATCTGTTGAAGGATTTATCACATTTGCTAGCTAAAAGAATCATACTGGTGAAGAAATTGCAAATCAAGTACTTCAATATTTATGTGACGTTTGCAAAATTGATTTTTCTACGTGCAGAGGCCAGTCCTATGACAATGCTGCCAAATATGTCAGGGTGTTATAAAGTCACGCAACAGAAAATTTTAGAATCACAGCCCACCCAAGTTGACATAGAATCTTAACCATCACAGACATATTCACAACAATGACAAAAAAAAAAAAAAAAAAAAAGAGTAGCTGCTGAGGCTGTTTATGTACAACCAAACACCTTATAGGATTTGGTTCCTTGGTTTGGAGGTTTAGGGTCATGGTTTCATGGGATATTCCAGTTACTTGGCCTGATAACGTGTTTAGTGCTCCTGCTCTACCTCCTAGTTTGTTGTGTAGGGCCTGGGGTCTTAAAGCTTGCAAGTGGCCATCCGAGGCACAATTCACCTGGAGCAATGGAGGAAGAAGGAGAGTCAGGAGTAAGAGGAGAAAAGGGAATGTGTGGCTAATTGCCTCCTTGACCAACTGCCTCCTTTGCCACGAGACCAGAAGAACTGGATGGTGCCCAGTTACCATTATTGAACATTTTGATCAAAGATTCTGTAGAAGAATCCTGATCAAAAGGGAAAATGTGCAGAACTGAATATCAAATTCTCATGATTTCAAGACTTTCTGGAGCCACAGTTTGGATAAACCCCTGAAACTACTGCCCTGAGATAATCTTTAAACCTTAAACCAAAAATATTCCCTGAAGTCTTCTTAAAACCAAACGAGGGGCGGGGCCAAGATGGCGGACTAGGTGGACGCTACGGCGGATCCCTCTTGCAACAAAGACTAGGAAAAACAAGTGAATCGATCACATACATAACAATCTACGAACTCTGAACAACAAACACAGATTTAGAGATGGAGAACGAACAAATACAGGGAGACAGCGATTGTTTTCAGAGCCAGAAGCCAGCGTACCAGGCAGGTGACCTTCGGAGCCCGATTTGGGGCAGAGCCCAGGGGGGCAGATGGCACAGACAAGGGGCCCAGCCCTACCCCCCGAACTCATCCCGGGAGGGGGCCCAGCCGGTTGGCGCAGGCGGAGTGGCGGCGCAGGCGGAGTGGCGGCGCAGGCGGAGTGGCGGCGCAGGCGGAGTGGCGGCGCAGGCGGAGTGGCGGCGCAGCCGGTGGGAGAAGTCCCCGGGAGGCAGTGACTGGTCTTGGAGCGGGGAGAGCAGTGTCCCAGCCGGGGAACCGTCCCGCCGGGAGTTTGGCAGGGAGTGGGCGTGGCACGACCGCAGGGACCAGCTACATTTCCCTGAATTGACCCCGGGGGGGGCCCACCCAGTCCGTGCCAGAGGTGTGGCGCGGCGCACCGGAGGTAGAAGTCCCCGGGAGGAAGTGATGGGTCTTGGAGCGGGGAGAGCAGCGTCCCAGCCGGGGAGCCGTCCCGCTGGGATTTTGGCGGGCGCGGGCGGGGCGTGAGCGCAGGGACCAACTACATTCCTCTGAATTGACCCCGGGGGGGGGGGCCCAGCCGTTCGTGTGTGAGGCGCCCACCTAGTTCGCACGAACGGCGCGGCACGCCGGAGGGAGAAGTCCCCGGGAGGAAGTGACTGGTCTTGGAGCAGAGAGAGCAGCGTCCCAGCTGGGGAGCTGTCCCGCCGGGATTTTGGCGGGCGCGGGCGGGGCGTGAGCGCGGGGATCAGCTACATTTCCCTGAATTGACCCCGGGACGGTCCCAACCAGTTCGCGCAGGCCCAGCCGGTTTGCGCGGGCGGTGTGGCGGAGCAGCCGGTGGAAGAAGTCCCCGGGAGGCAGTGGCTGGTCTTGGAACGGGGAGAGCAGTGCCCCAGCCGGGACGCGCAGCCGCGACTCAGGCGCGGGGACCTGCTCCGCTCTCTTGAGCTGACCCCGGGGGGGGGACCCCACCCCCACCCAGTTTGCGGGAGCGGCGCGCGACACGGCTGGCTGGACGGGGAGTCCCCGGGAGGCAGCGACTGATTTTGGAGACGGGAGTGCACCGTCCCAGTAGGGGAGCCTTAACCTTGGGGGTGGGACTGACAGCAGAGGATCTGACCGTGACGCCAGTGGGTCAGAACCCCCGGGGGGCAATCTCCACACAGCCAGTACATATAGGCGACGCGCCCCGCAGAAATCTCAGATATAAGAGTCATTCCAAATAAGACAAACAACTCTGGCTATATTCTGAGGTGCTACACTCCTAGCTCCCTGATCCCTCCCCCACCCTCCCCAGGCGGCTCCATTAACATCCGAATAGCCTGAGCCAGAGGGAGAACTCTGATAGAGATCTGACTGCATTTTTTTTTAGCGGATTTTCTGGAAAAACTAGTTTCCCAGTGATGGCTCGGAGACAGCAGTACATACCAAACCACATAAAGAAGCAGACCATGAGAGCTTCTCCAACCCCCCAAAGAATCAAAATCTTTCCCAAATGAAGATACAATCCTGGAATTATCAGATACAGAATATAAAAAACTAATTTACAGAATGCTTAAAGACATCACAAATGAAATCAGGCTAACTGCAGAAAAAGCCAAGGAACACACTGATAAAACTGTTGAAGAACTCAAAAAGATTATTCAAGAACATAGTGGAAAAATTAATAAGTTGCAAGAATCCATAGAGAGACAGCATGTAGAAATCCAAAAGATTAACAATAAAATTACAGAATTAGACAACGCAATAGGAAGTCAGAGGAGCAGACTCGAGCAATTAGAATGTAGACTGGGACATCTGGAGGACCAGGGAATCAACACCAACATAGCTGAAAAAAAATCAGATAAAAGAATTAAAAAAAATGAAGAAACCCTAAGAATCATGTGGGACTCTATCAAGAAGGATAACTTGCGAGTGATTGGAGTCCCCGAACAGGGAGGGGGGACAGAAAACACAGAGAAAATAGTTGAAGAACTCCTGACACAAAACTTCCCTGACATCATGAAAGACGAAAGGATATCTATCCAAGATGCTCATCGAACCCCATTTAAGATTGATCCAAAAAGAAAAACACCAAGACATATTATCATCAAACTTGCCAAAACCAAAGATAAACAGAAAATTTTAAAAGCAGCCAGGGAGAAAAGAAAGGTTTCCTTCAAGGGAGAATCAATAAGAATAAGTTCAGACCACTCAGCAGAAACCATGCAGGCAAGAAGGGAATGGGACGACGTATATAGAGCACTGAAGGAGAAAAACCTTCAACCAAGGATCATATATCCAGCAAAACTCTCTCTGAAATATGAAGGCGAAATTAAGATATTTACAGATAAACACAAGTTTAGAGAATTTGCAAAAACCAAACCAAGGATACAAGAAATGCTAAAGGAGATTGTTTGGTCAGATGACCAATAATATCAGATACCAGCACAATACAAGGTCACAAAACAGAACGTCCTGATATCAACTCAAATAGGGAAAGCACAAAAACAAACAAATTAAGATTAATTCTAAAAAATAAATAAATAAGCAAAATAATACACATAACAGGGAATCATGGAAATCAATAGATAAAAGATCACAAGAATCAAAAAGAGGGACTAGATATAGGAGGCATTGAACTGCCAGATGGAGAGTGATACAAGGCGATATAGAACGATATAAGTTAGGTTTTTACTTAGAAAAACAGGGGTAAATAATAAGGTAACCACAAAAAGGAATATCAACTCCATAACTCAAGAAAAAAGTCAAGAAAAACGTAACGACTCAACTAACATAAAGTTAAACATTATGAAAATGAGGATCTCACAATCTACTAAGAAAAACGTCTCAGCACAAAAAAGTATGGGGAAAAATGAAATGGCCAACAACACACGTGAATAGGCATCAAAATGACAGCACTAAAAACTTATTTATCTATAATTACATTGAATGTAAATGGACTAAATGCACCAATAAAGAGACAGAGAGTCACGGACTGGATAAAGAAACACGAGCCATCTATATGCTGCCTACAAGAGACACACCTTAGACTTAAAGACACAAACAAACTAAAACTCAAAGGATGGAAAAAAATATATCAAGCAAACAATAAGCAAAAAAGAAGAGGAGTAGCAATATTAATTTCTGACAAAATAGACTTTAGACTTAAATCCACCACAAAGGATAAAGAAGGACACTATATAATGATAAAAGGGACAATTGATCAGGAAGACATAACCATATTAAATATTTATGCACCCAATGACAGGGCTGCAAGATACATAAATCAAATTTTAACAGAATTGAAAAGTGAGATAGACACCTCCACATTTATAGTAGGAGACTTCAACACACCACTTTCGGAGAAGGACAGGACATCCAGTAAGAAGCTCAATAGAGACACGGAAGACCTACTCACAACAATCAACCAACTTGACCTCATTGACTTATACAGAACTCTCCACCCAACTGCTGCAAAATATACTTTTTTTTCTAGTGCACATGGAACATTCTCTAGAATAGACCACATATTAGGTCATAAAACAAATCTTTGCAGAGTCCAAAACATCGAAATATTACAAAGCATCTTCTCAGACCACAAGGCAATGAAACTAGAAATCAATAACAGAAAAACTAGGGAAAAGAAATCAAATACTTGGAAAATGAACAATACCCTTCTGAAAAAAGACTGGGTTATAGAAGACATCAAGGAGGGAATAAGGAAATTCTTAGAAAGCAACGAGAATGAAAATACTTGCTATCAAAACCTCTGGGACACAGCAAAAGCAGTGCTCAGAAGCCAATTTATATCGATAAATGCACACATACAAAAAGAAGAAAGAGCCAAGATCAGAGAACTGTCCCGACAACTTGAACAAATAGAAAGTGAGCAACAAAAGAACCCATCAGGCACCAGAAGAAAACAAATAATAAAAATTAGAGCTGAACTAAATGAATTAGAGAACAGAAAAACAATTGAAAGAATTAACAAAGCCAAAAGCTGGTTCTTTGAAAAAATTAACAAAATTGATAAACCATTGGCTAGACTGACTAAAGAAATACAGGAAAGGAAACAAATAACCCAAATAAGAAACGAGAAGGACCACATCACAACAGAGCCAAATGAAATTAAAAGGATCATTTCAGATTACTACGAAAAATTGTACTCTAACAAATTTGAAAACCTAGAAGAAATGGATAAATCCTTGGAAAAACACTACCTACCTAAACTAACACATTCAGAAGTAGAACAACTAAATAGACCCATAACAAAAAAAGAGATTGAAACGGTAATCAAAAAACTCCCAACAAAAAAAAGCCCTGGCCCGGACAGCTTCACTGCAGAGTTCTACCAAACCTTCAGAGAAGACTTAACACCACTACTACTGAAGGTATTTCAAAGCATAGAAAATGACGGAATACTACCCAACTCATTCTATGAAGCTACCATCTCCCTGATACCAAAACCAGGTAAAGACATTATAAAAAAAGATAATTATAGACCTATATCCCTCATGAACATAGATGCAAAAATCCTCAACAAAATTCTAGCCAATAGAATCCAACAACACATCAAAAAAATAATTCACCCTGATCAAGTGGGATTTATACCAGGTATGCAAGGCTGGTTTAATATCAGAAAAACCATTAATGTAACCCATCACATAAATAAAACAAAAGATAAAAACCACATGATCTTATCAATAGATGCAGAAAAGGCATTTGACAAAGTTCAACACCCATTTATGATAAAAACTCTTACCAAAATAGGAATTGAAGGAAAATTCCTCAACATAATAAAGGGCATCTATGCAAAGCCAACAGCCAACATCACTCTAAATGGAGAGAACCTGAAAGCATTTCCCTTGAGAACGGGAACCAGACAAGGATGCCCTTTATCACCGCTCTTATTCAACATCGTACTTGAAGTCTTAGCCAGGGCAATTAGGCTAGACAAAGAAATAAAAGGTATCCGGATTGGCAAGGAGGAAGTAAAGCTATCACTATTTGCAGATGACATGATTGTATACACGGAAAACCCTAAGGAATCCTCTAGAAAACTACTGAAACTAATAGAAGAGTTTGGCAGAGTCTCAGGTTATAAAATAAACATACAAAAATCACTTGGATTCCTCTACATCAACAAAAAGAACACCGAAGAGGAAATAACCAAATCAATACCATTCACAGTAGCCCCCAAGAAGATAAAATACTTAGGAATAAATCTTATCAAGGATGTAAAAGACCTATACAAAGAAAACTACAAAGCTCTACTACAAGAAATTCAAAAGGACATACTTAAGTGGAAAAACATACCCTGCTCATGGATAGGAAGACTTAACATAGTAAAAATGTCTATTCTACCAAAAGCTATCTATACATATAACGCACTTCCAATCCAAATACCAATGTCATATTTTAAGGGGATAGAGAAACAAATGACCAATTTCATATGGAAGGGAAAGAACCTCCGGAGAAGCAAAGCATTGCTGAAAAAGAAGAAGAAAGTGGGAGGCCTCACTCTACCTGATTTCAGAACCTATTATACAGCCACAGTAGTCAAAACAGCCTGGTACTGGTACAACAGGCACATAGACCAATGGAACAGAATTGAGAACCCAGATATAAATCCATCCATGTATGAGCAGCTGATATTTGACAAAGGACCAGTGTCAGTTAATTGGGGAAAAGATAGTCTTTTTAACAAATGGTGCTGGCATAACTGGATATCCATTTGCAAAAGAATGAAGCAGGACCCATACCTCACACCATGCACAAAAACTAACTCCAAGTGGATCAAAGACCTAAACATAAAGACTAAAACGATAAAGATCATGGAAGAAAAAATAGGGACAACCCTAGGAGCCCTAATACAAGGCATAAACAGAATACAAAACATTACCAAAAATGATGAAGAGAAACCCGATAACTGGGAGCTCCTAAAAATCAAACACCTATGCTCATCTAAAGACTTCACCAAAAGAGTAAAAAGACCACCTACAGACTGGGAAAGAATATTCAGCTATGACATCTCAGACCAGCGCCTGATCTCTAAAATCTACATGATTCTGTCAAAACTCAACCACAAAAAGACAAACAACCCAATCAAGAAGTGGGCAAAGGATATGAACACACATTTCACTAAAGAAGATATTCAGGCAGCCAACAGATACATGAGAAAATGCTCCCGATCATTAGCCGTTAGAGAAATGCAAATTAAAACTACGATGAGATTCCATCTCACACCAACTAGACTGGCATTAATCCAAAAAACACAAAATAATAAATGTTGGAGAGGCTGCGGAGAGATTGGAACTCTCATACACTGCTGGTGGGAATGTAAAATGGTACAACCACTTTGGAAATCCATCTGGCGTTATCTTAAACAGTTAGAAATAGAACTACCATACAACCCAGAAATCCCACTCCTCGGAATACACCCTAGAGATACAAGAGCCTTCACACAAACAGATATATGCACACCCATGTTTATTGCAGTTCTGTTTACAATAGCAAAAAGTTGGAAGCAACCAAGGTATCCGTCAATGGATGAATGGGTAAATAAATTGTGGTATATTCACACAATGGAATACTACGCATCGATAAAGAACAGTGACGAATCTCTGAAACATTTCATAACATGGAGGAATCCGGAAGGCATCATGCTGAGCGAAATGAGTCAGAGGCAAAAGGACAAATATTGTATAAGACCACTATTATAAGATCTTGAGAAACAGAAAAAACGGAGAAGAACACATACTTTTGTGGTTACGAAGGGGGGAGGGAGGGAGGGAGGGAGAGGGTTTTTTATTGATCAATCAGTAGATAAGAACTGCTTTGGGTGAAGGAAAGACAACACTCAAAACAAGGGAGGTCAGCCCAATTGGACTGGGCTAAAAGCAAAGAGGTTTCCGGGATAAAATGAATGCTTCTAAGGTCAGCGGAGCAGGGGCTGGGGTCTGGGGAACATGGTTTGAGGGGACTTCTAAGTCAATTGGCAAAATAATTCTATTATGAAAACATTCTGCATCCCACTTTGAAATGTGGCGTCTGGGGTCCTAAATGCTAAGACGTGGCCATCTAAGATACATCAATTGGTCTCAACCCACCTAGAGCAAAGGAAAATGCAGAACACCAAGGTCACACAACAACTAAGAACCCAAGAGACAGAAAGGGCCACATGAACCAGAGACCTACATCGTCCTGAGACCAGAAGAACTAGTTGGTGCCCGGCCACAATCGATGACTGCCTTGTCAGGGAGCACAACAGAGAACCCCTGAGGGAGCAGGAGATCAGTGGGATGCAGACCCCAAATTCTCATAAAAAGACCATACCTAATGGTATGACTGCGACTAGAGGAATCCCGGCGGCCATGGTCCCCAGACCTTCTGTTGGCACAGGACAGGAACCATCCCCGAAGACAAATCATCAGGCATGAAAAGGACTGGTCAGTGAGGGGGAGAGAGATGCTGATGAAGAGTGAGCTAATTAAATCAGGTGGACACTGAAAAAAAAAAAAAAAAACAAACGATAGTTTAGCTTAACCAGTAAGAAATGTTTGGCTTGAGACTTGTGCTCTTTTAAGAACTAACTATATGGGATCGAATGGACAATAGCAACGAGAAAGATTAGATAGGAACCTTAGGGGCAGTGAGTTTATGTTAATGAGGGAGGAACAACTCAGAAAAGGAGGGTGAAAATAGGTGTACAACTTGAAGAACGTAATCAGTGTCACTGAAGGGTACCTGTAGAAATGCTTGGATTGGTGTATGTTTTGCTGTGTATCTAAACAACATGTTTTAAAAGACAGATAATAACAAGTTATTGTTAGGTACCATCAAGTCAGTTCTGACTCATAGTGACCCCATGTACAACAGAACGAAACACTGCCTGGTCCTGTGCCATCCTCACAATGGTTGTTACGCTTGAGCCCACTGTTGCAGCCGCTGTGTAAATCCATCTCATTGAGGGTCTTCCTCTGTTCCACTGACCCTCTACTTTACCAAGCATGATGTCCTTCTCCAGGGACTGGTCCCTCCTGATAACATGTCCAGAGTATGTGAGATGAAGTATTGCCATCCTTGCTTCTAAGAGCATTCTGGCTGTATTTCTCCAAGAGAGATTTGTTTGTGTTGACAACTCCCAAATTTCTCTCTCTAGCTTGACGTCTTCCCTGAGCTCCAGACTGACCCAATAGCTCCACTTGGGTGTCCGATGTGCACCTCAAACTCAATATGTCCAAAGCTACTTCTGCCCTCTCCTAAACCTGTGCAGTCTCAGGTGATGACACCCCCATTATTCCAGCTGCTCAGGCCTTGGAATCATCCCAGACTTCCCACAGACTCTTTCCCTCACGCTCCACAAACCATCTACCAACAAATTCTGTTGACTTCGCTGTGATAAGCAGAAAAACGGCTCAGGTTACCAGGTGCTGATCCATGGAGCCTGTAGATGTTACTTTATAAGGAAAAGAGTCTTTGCCAATGTGATTAAGTTAAGGATCTCGAGATGGGGGATTATGCTGGATATAAACTATAAATGAAATCCCAAGTGTCCTTATAAGAAGGAGACAAAGGGAGCTTATACACATGAAGAAAGCAATGGAGCAGAGAGAGATTTGGAGATGTTGGCCTTGAAGATTGGAGTGATGTGGCCACAAGCTAAGGAAAGCTGGCAGCCAGCAGGAGCTGGAAAAGGCAAGGAACAGATTCTCCCTAGAGCCTCCAGAGGGATCTGCTGACACTGTGATTTTGATCTAGTGATACTGATGTCAGACTCTGGCCTCCAGAACTGTGATAGGATACCCTGAAGCCACCAAGTTTGTGGTAATTCGTCACAGCAGCCACAATCCTGCTACTTCTCATCCCTTTCTCGGCCCTCGCCCTGGTCCTGTTCTGCCACCTGAACCCTGGTCTCTCACTCCCACCCCACCCCATAGTCTGGCTCCCACACACAGCAACAGGGATCTTTCTAAAAGAAAATTAGACCAACTTAAAACCCTCCACTGGCTTCGCTCTATGGTCCAAACCACATCCAAACTTCTGACTCTAGGCTTTTCGGCCCTACCTGGTGTGGTCGCACCTTATCTCCACCCCTCTCGGCATTGTTGTGAGGGCCAAGGGAACCTGGCTCAGGTCGGAGGGCTCAGTAGCCAGGACTCCTCTCACACCTGCTTCATCACAGCAACTAGAGGGTGGCGCATGTGCTTTGAGTCAGCACACCTAAGTTCAAGTCCAAACCAAACCAAACCCGTTGCGGTCAAGTCGATGCTGACTCATAGCAACCCTACAGGACAGAGTAGAACTGCTCCATAGGGTTTCCAAGGAGCACCTGGTGGATTTGAGCGGCCAACCTTTAGGTTAGCAGCCGAGCTCTTAACCACTGTGGCACTACAGTTCCCCAGAAACCCGTGTTGTAACAAGCCCTCCTGGTAATTCCCGTGCATACTCCGATGTTCGAGGAACGGTATTCTACCTGTTCATTCTCTGTTTTCTGCAGCATAGATTAAAAACCAAAACCAAAGCCGTTGCTGTTATGTCAATTCTGATTCTTAGCAGCCCTGTAGGACAGAGTAGAACTGTCCCATAGTGTTTCCAAGGAGCAACTGGTGGATTTGAACTGCAGGCGTTTTGGTTAGCAGCACTATATCAGACAATGTTCAGCGGCTATTCATGGTTTTAACTGGCTAGTTCTTTCAGAAGTAGACTGCCGGGTCCTTCTTCCTAGTCTGTCTCAGTCTACAAGCTCCACTGAAACCTGTCCACCAACGGTGGCCCTGCTGGTACCTGAAACACCAGTGGCATAGCTTCCAGCATCACAGCAACACAGTCACCAGAGTACGACAAACTGACAGACAGGCGGTGGTCATAGAAAGACTTGGGAGTTTGCTAAGGATGGACTCCAGCATCGGCCTTCAGGGACACTGAACCCACAGGACAGGGGTGGGCCGGGTGAGTGGGTGGGCAGGGGGATATTTTCACGGTAGGCCCGAGGGGATGTGGACACAGGAAGTCAGCAAACCCCCCTCAGAGGACCTAGGCTTCAGGTGTTGGCTTTCGAGTCACACCTGGTCTGAATGTCAGCGTTCCCTGCCCTGTGGGTGCCGGCTTTCGGTGAGAACTTTGTCCATCTGGGCCTAAGTTGCTTCGTCTGCAATACGGAGGTGCTGATTCCTGCTTCCTCTGGGTGGTTTGTATGAGTCAGTGATGCAAACCTTGCAAACAGCTCAGTGTAGGAAGAGCTAAATAAATTGGACCTTACTCACTGTTGTTGCCGTTGTCCGGGTATTGTGAGCCCCATCGCCCAGCCTTCGCCCTTCTGGACCTCCCCATTCCCATCTGGGCAGGAGGCGTCTGAAGGCTATGGCTGAACATCCGAAGGGGAGCTTGGGGGGGCTGTATTCTCTGAGTCTGTGTGGGGAGAAGCGAGATGGGGTGGGTGTTAGCAACACTGCCCCTCTCTGAGGCTCCAGCTGGGCCCCAAGGGGTCTGGAGCAGAGGGTCTCCCAGTGATTCTGGGTCCACAGGGAGGTTAGACCGTGGTGACCAGGTTCCGGGCAGGGTCTGAGGCCCAATGTGGGGCTTAGTGTCTCCACCGGGGACCCCAAGCCTGCCATGTCTCTCAGGCTCTCAGGATTCCAGTCTGAGAATTCTGGAGCAGCCTCTGGGGCACAAAGACTAGAGCCACAGTGCCCTCTGGTGGCCACATCCTTGGTCTCAGGGTTTGGGAGAAGGCCCAAAGACTGGGACTTCCAGGATCAGCGTTGGCCTCCAAGGCTGAGTAACAAGATTAGGGATCAGGACCCGAAGAGGTCGGGACAGGAACCCTGCCCTGTGAGGTCAGAGATTTAGAATGCTAAAGGATTCACAAACAGTTCAGCCGTCCCCTCCTCTAGGAAGCCCTCCGTGACCCCCAGGTTAGGTCAGGTGCCTTCTCTGGACTCCCACATCCCCTTTTATTTTCCCCACGCCAGGCCTGACCCCTCTGCCTATGCCTCCCTCATCCCAACCCTGACCCCTCTGGGCTGTTGTTGTCTGCTGATGGGTCTGTCGCCCCACTAGATTGTGACCTCAGGGCAGAACCTGGGGTTGTCTCCATCAGGGGGTGTCCCTAGCATGATCACACAGGGCTGTGGTCCATAAACCAAAAAAAAAAAAAAAAAAAAAAAAACCAGCCAGTTGTCAGGTCTATTCTGACCATGGCAACCCTAGAGCCCTGGTGGCACAGTGGTTAAGTGATATGGCTGCTAACCAAAAGGTCGGCAGTTCAAATCCACCAGTCCTCTAGGATCGCTATGGCTGTGGATCTGTGGTCCATAGCACTCCAGAAATTAGTGAGTGTGCTTAACCTCCCCCTTTGAGCTTCAGCTCCAGGCCCTCTGCTGGGCAGGATTCCTTGATAGAGTTCCCCTGCTTCCGTTGTCCAGGTCTCCATGCATGGGAGCGCACAGCCTGGGCCACATTGCTCTCACCCCTCACCAGTTGCACGCCTCAGGGCTGGACACTGGGCATAATGAGTAATTGGTTTCATTTATTTATTCAACAAATACTAAAGAAAACAACAACAACAACCAGTTGCAGTCAAGTCGATTCTAACTCGTAGCAACCGCACTTGTGTCAGGGCAGAACTGTGCTCCACAGGGTTTTCAGCGACTGTGATCTTTCAGGAGTGGACTGCTGGGCCTTTCTTCTCAGTGCCTCTGGGTAGATTCGAACCATCAAACTTTTTTCTTCTTTTCTTTACTGTGTTTTAGATGAAGGTTTACAGAGCAAATTAGTTTCTCATTAAAGAGTTAATGGACGTATTATTTTGTGCATTGGTTGCCAGCCCCGAGACATGTCAACACTCTCTCCTTCTCGACTTTAGTTTCCCCATTTCCATTTGTCCAGCTTTCCCGTCCCCTCCTGCCTTCTCGTCCTTGCCCCTGGGCTGGTGTGCCCACTTAGTCTTGTGTACATGGTTGAGCTCTGTGTATTATTGTTCGTTTGTGTATTGGGCGTCTCTAATCTTTGGCTGAAGGGTGAACCTCAGGAGTGACTTCAGTGCTGAGTTAAAAGAGTGTCTGGGAGCCATACTCTTGGGGTTTTTCCAGTCTCTTTCGGACCAGTAAGTCTGGCCTTTTTTTGTGAGTTAGAATTTTGGTCTACATTTTTCTCCGGCTCTGACCCTCTATTGTGATCCCTGTCAGAGCAGTTGGTGGTTTTAGCTGGGTACTCTCTGGTGCTGGACTCGGGCTGGTGGAGGCTGTGCTAGCTGTGGTCCATTAGTCCTTTGGAGTAATCTTTCCCTTGTGTCTTCAGTTTTCTTCATCCTCTCTTGCTCCAGACGGGGTGGGACAAGTTAGAACCACCAAACTTTGCAGTTAGTAGCCCAGTGCTTAACTGTTTGTACCACCGAGGGACCCCATTTAAAAAACAGCACCTACTATCCGTCAGGCCCTGTTCTAGTCAATGTGGAGACAGCAGCGGATGGGACAACATCCCCACCCTCACACAGCTGATATTCTAATAAATGAAGACAGACAATAAACCAAGTAACCAAATAGATACAGGACATGATGATGGGCTATGATAAGTGCTTGGAAGAAAAGTAAAGTAGCTAAAGGGGCAGAGCTGTAGGGGATGCAATGTTAGCTGGTGTAGCCTTTGAGGAGGTGATATTTAAGTAGAGACCTGAATGAAGTGAGTGATGGAGCTATGCAGGTACCTGGGGAAGGAGCTTTCTAGGCAATGCAAAGGCCTTGTGGCTGAAGCAGGCCTGGACTATTCCAGGAACAGGGAGGAGGCCAGTGTGGCCAGAGCAAAGTTAGTCAAGGGAAGAAAGAGGGAAATGAGGTCAGAAATGTGATGGAGGTTTGGGGGGATTGAGAAGGCCCTTGAGGGCACCGTGAGGACACTGCATTTTATTCTAATTGTGAAAGAGGCCGTTGGAGGTTTTGAGCTGGAGAGTGGCGTGCTGTGATGTGTGTTTTAGGTAGCCTGCTTTGGCTGCCATGGGAAGAACAGACCGGGAGCAGGGCCAGAAACCGACGATGGAGCCGCTGTGATAGTACAGGCGGAAGACAATGTGGAAAGGACCAGGATGGGGGTTAGGAAGTGGAGAGGGGTGGGTGGACTCTGGATCCATTTTATGAACATAGAGATGACAGGATTTGCTGATGGACTTCCAAAAGAGAAAAGTGCAGATGATGGATTGCACTTAGAGCAAAATCCATTCTCTGTATAATGGCCTACGAGGCCCTACATGATCTGGGTCCTTTCTCTCTCCCCAACCTTGTCTACCCCTTCGCTCACTCTGCTTCAGCCACACTAGCCTTGCTGATCTTAGAATGTGCCAACCTTGCTCCCACTTCAGGGTCTTTGCATTTGATGGTCCCCTGCGCCTGGGCATGTTGTGGTCCGTTAGTCCTCTGGGCTGATCTTTTCCTTGTGTCTTTGGCTTTCTTCATTCTCTCTTGCTCCAGATGGGGTAGGACCAGTTCGAACCACCAAACTGCAGTCAGTAGCCAAGTGCTCAACCGTTTGTGCCACCGAGGAACCCCATTTAAAAAAATAGCACCTACTATTTGTCAGGCCCTGCTCTAGGCACTGGGGAGGCAGTAGCAGATGGAATAACATAGAGCTGACATTCTAATGAACAAAACCAACCAAAACAAACCCATTGGCGTCGAGTCAATTTCAACTCATAGCAACCCTACAGGAGAGAGAACTGCCCCTTAGGGTTTCCAAGGAGCACCTGGTGGATTTGAACTGCCGACTTTTTGGTTAGCAGCCATAGGTCTTAACCACTGTGCCAGTAGGGTTTCCTTCTAATGAACAGAGGCAGACAACAAACCAAGTAACCAAACAGATGTATGATATGATGACAGGCTATGATAAGTGCTTGGAAGAAAAGTAAAGTAGTTAAAAGGGACAGAGTTATAGGGGATGCTATTTTCAGCCGGGGGGGCTTGCACCTTCTCAGGTTTCAGCTCAAATGCCACCTCCTCACAGAGGCCACCTTCTGCTCAAATCAACCTGTTTTGTTTATAGCACTCTCTCTCTCTCAAATGATCTTATCTATTTCTTTTCTTGTTTATTATCTGTCTTTCTTCAGTAGAATGTCAGCTGCTTGAGGGCAGCGACTTTGTCCGCTTTGGTCACTGCTGTATCCCCAGCGCATACAAGAGTCTGACATCACTGAATGAACGAACGAAGACATCAACTAACCCCTGTGCTTGACGACAGCTGGCTTACACAGAAGAGGCACCTGGACCAGCAGATACAGACAAAAATACACGACAGACTCGGGTCACCCACAGACTTGGGGAGGCCCAGAAGTGGAGGACAACCTGCGCCAGCGCCCGAGGATGGGGAGCGCGAGTCGGGGATGGAGCATCCCCAGGGAGGGGGACTGAGCCTCTGGGGGGCGAGCCCCGCCCCGCCCTGTATCCCCAGCAGCCAATGGGCGCGCAGTCCTCCCGGCGCCCCCTGGGACGTGTAGTCCGGGCACGGGCGCCCTCGGGCGCCGTTGTGCGCCCCTGGACTCCACGTCCCGTCGTGCGCCTGGAGGCGCGGGGATTGGCCGAGCCCCGCCCCCGTCCCGCCCCGCTCGGCTCGCGCCGCAGCCCCAAGAATGAATGAAATCGTAGCGCGCTGGGCGGCGGAGCCGGCGGCGCAGGCCGGGCTGGGCCCGCGCGCGGCGGGAGCGGCGCCCCGGGCCGGAGGCGGCCCCGCCGAGCGGGCCATGGCCACCGCCATTCAGAACCCGCTCAAGTCGTGAGTGTCCCCGCAGCCACCCCCGCCCCCGCCCGGAACCCTCCCAGGAGCTCTTCCCCCACCCTCGCTGGGGAGGGGTCGCAGCGCGCAGACCGCGGTTCGAGGCCCCCCCAGCACGTCCCCTGCCCCTGGGGGCCTGGCGCCCCCTGTCGCCCCCTGAGTTACGGGCGGGAGCCCCTTCGGGGCCGCGGGGGCGCCCCTTCTTTGTCGCTGTCAGTGAAGGAATGTGGCGCGGGCTGGGGGCGGGGGGCGGAGGCCGAGTTTCCCCACCCAGGGAGTTAGGGGCTTCCCCCTCCTCCACCATCTGTCTGGGGCCCCCCGGCTTGGGTCCCGACCTCGGTCTCCGGGGTCTCCACCGTTCTCTTTCCCCTCATCAAGGCGCCTTTCTCTCTTTCCTCCCTCCTTCTCCCGGGTCCCGGGCTCAAGCGGCTGCAGGGTGGGGGCTGAGGCTTCGGGGGTCCCCGGTTAGATCCCCGCTGCATCCCCCTTTTCCTCTCCGGGTCTTAGGCCTGGCCCAGGACCAAGAAGCCCCGACACTAAGGTCAGCTTAGACCGGAGGATCCCTTCCCCTCCTCGCCCATACACATCTAAAGGGAGCCTCCGGAGGGGGTGCTGGGAGCGCCCTCGCCCTCCGGGGATCCCTTCCCTTCCTCCCTGCCCGCGTCACTGCTTGCAGCGTTAGGTTTCTCCTGTGCCCAACGCCGTGGAGCGGGACGCCTGGGTCCGCGCCTAGCTCCCTCTCGTCCCTACCCCTCCTTGCCATTGCTCGCTCTCTCCGCCTCTCCTCTTCCCTCTTCGGGATCCCGGACTCCCGGGTCCCGGCATTCCCCCCTACCCGCGCCCCTTCCCCAGGCGGTGACAGCGGGCTCGGAGTGACAGGCGCGGCCGCTCCCGTCCTCCCTCTCTGGCAGGCGGGCGCAGCACTCCCCTCCCCCTCCTCGGCCTGGGAGGAGGCGGGGGGCGAGCTCCCGCGGCGCCGCACAAAGGGGCCGGGACGACCTCCCCCACCCTTCCCCCAACCCCGCGCTCGCCTCCTTGACCTTGAGCAATGAGTGCAGTGGGCGGGGGCGGGGCGGGGGGCGGGAGGAGAGGAGAGGGAGTGACCCCGAGAAGGGTGGCGCGTGGTGGCTGGATCAAAGGGCTCCCAGTCGCTTCTGGCAGGGGGAAGTTGGGAGTGGAGGCTGCGTAGGGGGTGGGAGCTTATAGGCACAAGCCGTCAAGTGTGGCTTGGTGAGGGCCAAGAGGGCTTGAAGGGGGTGTATGGGGCCGGGGTCAGTGTGCTATGGTGTGTGCTTCCTTTCCACCCACACCTGCACACACAGGCAGATGCCTCTCCTACGAGGGACACCCTTACACTAGTTGGGAACAGGGTTCCCGTGCCTGGTGGTGGATTACAGGCATCCTGGCTTCTGCGGGTGCCTGGTGGCCAGAGTGTGTGAGGCGGGCGTGCCAGCATCCCTCTCCGCTCTCCCCTTCCCAGGGGTCTGCACGGGTGAGGGTAGGGACTCTCTCCTGAAACAATATGAGAGTCAAATCTCCTTGGGAGCAGGGGGCTGGAGAGCGAAGCCCTCGGGAGTTCTGACTGCCTGAGTTCAAACCCCAGCTTGAGCCATTAATTCCCTCCCCGCCTCCAGCCTCAGTTTTACCATCCGTGAATTGGGGCGCATAATAGTTCTTTTGGAGCCCTGGTGGCGCAGTGGTTAAGTGTTTGGCTGCCGACCAAAAGTTGGCAGTTTGAATTCACCAGCCACTCCTTGGAAAACCTGTGGGGCAGTTCTACTCTGACCTATAGAGTCATTATGAGTTGGAATCCACTCAAAGGCAACCGGTTTTTTCTTTTTGGTTTTATAGTTCTTTTTAACTCATGGGGCTGCTGTGAGGCTTAAATAAGGTGGTATTTATGAGCACTCAGTATAGCACCTGACCCCAGCTAAGTGTATGATTATTAGGGGTGATATCAATACTGGTTTCTATTGCGTCCAGCTCCCATACAGGACACAGAGGGTTGGGGAGGGGAGGACTGTTTTTGGACAGGGGAGGGACTGTGGTGTTCAAGTGTGTAGGAGAGCACGTGGGAGGGGTCTTTGGAGGTGACTTAGGGTATGGAAGGGGAGACGTCTTTCCAAGTGGCAGCCTGGCTCTGTAGGTTCAGATCCTGTTGGTGCACCTCTGGAGAGGTGATGGGTGTCTATGTGCGCAGGCTCCCCTGGCTCAAACTGATGCAAGGTTTCTCATGTGAGGTGAGGGTGAGCTGGGTGTCTGAGATTGGAGGTGTGGGGGAGCCAGCGTGAGAGGGCATGCTGGTGATCTGTGCAGGGGGTGAGAGGTGAGAGAGGAAGGTGGTGGCAAGGGCTCCCTCTGAGGGGGCAGGGCTCACTGTGGAGAAGGTATCTGGGGTAGCCACTAGAGGGGCCTGGAGGCCTGAGTGAGTGTGGAGGTGGGGTGCCAGCATCTCTCACTTACTTCCCTTGTCACCTACTCTGGGTTAGGTGTGGAGCAGAGACCCCAGTTGGGGTTATGTGGGAGGGAGGAGCAGTTTGTGGAAAGGATCTAAGAGGAGAGGTGCAGGGGTGTGTGTGGAGAAGTGATAGTGGGAGGGGGCATCAGGTTACAAAAGAGGCGAAGGCTAGAGTGCCTCCCCCTGTCTGCAGGAGTGCCCCCTGGGGGATGAGTGTGTTCGTGGGCATGTAGGACCACCACTTTTTCATCCCTGCAGCGGCTCCCTGGACACAAACTCTGAACCAGGCGGGCAGTGGGTGTGCGTTTGAGCGTGTGTGTGTGTGTGTGTGTGTGTAGAGGCTTGGCACGTGTGTGTGACCAGGTGGGTCAGTTCACTTTCTGGGAGTTCCTCAGGGTGGAATCTCTGTGAGTGACAGTGGGAGGCAGAAGGGTGTAAGGCCCACGTGAGGATGAGTGTCTGGATGAATGCACCGTTTTCTCAGTCCCACCTTCAAACAGCCACCAGGGACTGAGGGTTGTGTTATTACAGGTTTGTAACTTCTCTCATTTGGAAGATGGGGATATTAACAGTATGGCCCCAGAAGGTTGTTATGAGGTCAAATGAGTTAACCTCTGTAAAACACTTAGGACTGTGTCTAGCGTTACAGTCGCTGCTCAGGAAATGTGTTCTTTCAACAAATATTTACTGAGCATCTACTCTGCCTGGCAGTATTCTTTCTAATAATGATTAGTTTTTGCCAGTTTATATCTTAGCACATATCAGATCCTCCGTGAAATGGGTGCATTTATCGAGCACTTACTACATGCCTAACCAAAAAACCAACCAGCTGCCACTGGTCAATTCTGACTCACGGCAACCCCATGTGTGTCTGAGTAGAGTTGTGCTCCCTAGGTTCTTTCATGGCTGATTTTCAGAAGTAGATTGCCAAGCCTTTCTTCCGAGGCACCTCTGGGTGGACTGAAACCACCAACCTGTTGGTTAGCAGCCGAGCACATAAACCATATGCACACTCAGGGCCTCTGCTACCTTTTACAACACTTTGCCTGTATTTACTTATTTTCCCCCATATTTATCCATTTAATCCTCACATCCGGCCAAGGAGGCATCACTCTCGTTTTACAGATAAAGAAACTGAGGCTCAGAAAGTTTAAGTCATTCGCAAGGTCATGTGGCCAACAAGTGGCAGAGCCAGGATTTGAACCCAGGAGGTGCGGCTGCCGTCCAGCCTGTGGAAGGGGCTGCGTGGGGTGGGGTGGGTGAGTGTGGTTGGGGTGAGAGACAATCCCTAGTGGGGTGGGATAGGGATCCTTGGAGCTAGAAGGGACGGGGGGGGGGGCAGTGTCACGTGTGTGACAGCGGCCGTACGCAGGCTGGGGGAAGTCTGTGTGGGCACCTGTAAGGTGCCCCTAAGTCTCTTGGTATGATATCTGTGTGTGAGCATAAATGTACGTGAGTGCAGCTGTGTGAGTCCGTGCGAAGGTGTGTAGGCGGGAGTGTATGAGTGTGTGAGCCTATGTGTGAATGCATGTGCAAACTGTGCGGTGCGGGTGTGATCCAGGTGTGCGTATGTGAGCGCAGGCATGTCAGCCCAGGCTGTGTGTACGAGCCAGGGTGCGTGTAAGCCGGTGAGTGCCTCTCCGCCGCCGGGTGGGTCGACCCCGGGCCTGGACTACAACTCCCAGCATGGCCGGGCGGGCCCGCCCCTCCGCCGTGATTGGCGGTGGCCCCCGTCCTCCCACCCCCCGGGAATGAATGGATGGGCGGCCTCGGCGCCCGCCCGAGCGCTGGGAGGACCGACCCGGCGGGGACCTGCTGGGGGCAGGACCCGGGGAGCAAGATGGCCACGGTCATCCCCGGCCCCCTGAGGTGGTGCGGGCCGGCGGGCGGCGGGCAGGGCGCGCGGGCAGGTCTGCGCGGGCGCGCGCGTGCGGCGGCCGGGCCCCGGCGGTGGGGTGCCGGGGGGCTGTCACCGTGCGCGGGCTGCGCGGGGGCGCGAGGCGTGCGATCGTGTGTCTCCGGCAGGGACGGAGTCGGGGGCGCTGCTCCTGGCGGCCCGGAGCGGGTGGGGGCCTCGGGGTCCTCCTAGGGGAAGGGGGTCGCCGTCCCCGCCCCACGACCCTGGGGTGGAGAGGAGGGCGAAGCGGCCGGGGGGCGCGGGGGCCTTGGGGAACTCGAGTGAAGTCCACACCACCTTTGTCTTCGGACGTGGAGCGTGTGTGACTTGTCCATGTTCTGGGTTTTCTGATATTGTGTGACTTCTTTTATTCTACACTAGGTATCTTTGGCTGTTTGGGTCTTGGAGTGTGTGTGCGTGTCGTTTGGAACTGTACGTTGTTTGTGCTGTGTCGTTGGAGATGGAGGGATGTGTGTATTTGCGTGTAAGTTTTTGTGTCAATTGGTGTGGGTTTGTGTGTTTCAATGTTGTCCATTGTGTATGTGTGTATCTTTGTGTGTTTGGCTATGTAGTATTTGAGACATCGGTTTGTATGTTATGTATTTTTGTGAATGTGTGTGCGGATCCTGTGTGGACCTGTGGGGTTTCTTTATGTTGTGTCTCTGGGTATTGTCTGTGTGGTTTGTGTTGTGTTGTGTGAAAGTGTCTATGTGGATTGTTTCTACAGTTGGTGTCTTTGACATTTGTGTATCTCTGCCTGTCTTTGGATGCATGAGAGTGTGTTTTATCTGTCTGTTTTCACATTGTGGGTCTTTGTGTGGGTCCTGCGTGGGTGATTTGTGTAGCCTGTCTTTAGATATGTGATGTGTATTTGTGCATGAATGTGTGTGATCTGTCTTGTCTACACTGGGTGACTTGGAATATTTGTATTGTGTGTATGTGTGTGTACATATGTGTGTGCACATATGTGTGATATTTGCCTGTTTCTCTTTTGTGAGTCTTAGGATATGCCTCTCTTTGTGTGTGAATCCTGTGTGACTATGTGTGATTGGTTTGTGATACGTCTTTGGATACGTGCATGTGTGGATGGGTCCCCGGCGCGTTTGGTCTACTTCTGCATTGTGTGTATCTCCTCCTTAGCAGAAAACCTCCTTGAGTCCCAGCTGGGGGGCCCTTGACCCTGTTCCCTCCCTTCGCCCTGGGTCTAGCAGGATCCAGGAGGAGAGAGGCGAGGTCGGAGGGGTCAGCCCACCCATCCTGGACCCCGGGCGGGCGGGCGGGCGGGGCTGGGAGCCGGGTGCTGCGCAGCTCCTCGGGCCTGCCCTTGCTGACAGCTGCCCGCCCGCTCACTCGCCCCCGTAGCCTAGGCGAGGACTTCTACCGCGAGGCCATCGAGCACTGCCGCAGCTACAACGCGCGCCTGTGCGCCGAGCGCAGCTTGCGCCTGCCCTTCCTCGACTCGCAGACCGGCGTGGCCCAGAACAACTGCTACATTTGGATGGAGAAGACCCACCGCGGGCCCGGTACCCGGCGGGAGGGTGGGGCGGGCCGGGCCGGGGCGGGCTGGGCTCCTAGGCCGCGTTCTTACGGTGCCTCTCGCTCCAGGTCTGGCCCCCGGACAGATCTACACGTACCCTGCCCGCTGCTGGAGGAAGAAACGGAGACTCAACATCCTGGAAGACCCCCGACTCCGGCCCTGCGAGTACAAGATCGGTGGGTGGAGATGCAACCCTATGCCTGCTGTGGTCCACCTCAGTGCCCCCAGCACGTGCTGTTAGTGTGTGTTGATCCCACATAAAGCATCGGCCTTATCTCCCTTCTAGTGAGTGTCTGAGCCACTGGCCATGTGTCTACATTTTCCTACAGTTCTCCCCCAGTGACTGAGCTTCTGGCTGTATCTCCACCCGTGTGGGCCTGGGTGTATTCAAGGGCATGGTGATACCTATTACCACGTGTGTCTAGGTGTCTGGGGTGCCTGGCTATATCTCCACCCATGTGGGCCTGGGCGTATTCAAGGGCATGGTGATACCTATTACCACGGGTGTCTAGGTGTCTGGGGTGCCTGGCTGTATCTCCTCCTGTGTGGGCCTGGGTGTATTCAAGGGCATGGTGGTACCTATTACCACGTGTGTCTAGGTGTCTGAGGTACCTGGCTGTATCTCCTCCTGTGTGGGCCTGGGTGTATTCAAGGGCATGGTGGTACCTATTACCACGTGTGTCTAGGTGTCTGGAGTGCCTGGCTGTATCTCCACCCACGAGCTGAGATGTACCAGGATGTGGGTGCCCGAGTGCACTTGACTCTTTAGCACCCTGTCTTGTGACTGGATGTATCAGAATGCCTGTTCTGCCTGTATGCCTCTGGCTGTATTAGAAGATCTGGCTGTAACTCTTTCCATATGTAGCTGGGTGTATCAGAGTGGCTGTGTCTCCTCCCCAGGTGTATTTTTCCTGAGGGTGTCTGACTGTAGCAGGGTGTCTGGCTGTCTCTTCCCATGAATACCTGGGAAAGCCCCTTTCCTTTAGGGTCTGGTGTATTAGGGTGTTTCTGCCCGGGTGTTTCTGGCCCATCAGAGAGTATCTGGCCTCACTGATTCTTGAATGTGTCAGGATTACCAGATGAGTGGCTGTTTCCTTGGCCCTGTCCAGGTGTATCCCAGAGTCTGTGTGTGCCCAGGTGAACTGGAGTGTCCAACTGGTTGGGTCTCTTCCCTGTGTCAGCTGCCTCCGAGGGCTGTCTGATTCTCCCCGTATATGTCCGTGTGTAGCCTATGTGAGTGTCTGCTAGGTGTATCATAGGGTCTGGC